>NC_030858.1:23167810-23320887 GCF_000208745.1 Theobroma cacao
CCCGCCCCCAAATGTTTGGTCAAAAGTTGTACACTGTCTAATTGCGTCCTTTGCCAATGAATAAGATAATCAATTTTAGTATCATATTTCAATGAAGGAACCCTAAATCAAATAAAAGAAACGGCTTTCCGCTCAACTGTCCACAAACACCTCCATAAAAAACACTAGGCAATTTCAATGATGAAAGCACCCTTCAAAGCGACTCAGCAAAAAAAACAAGACAATTTGACTAATTGATAGAGGCAATTGTTAACAGAACAATATGAACAACCACTTAAATATTAAATTATAAACAGTTTACATGAAGAATAAGTGTATAAACAAGAACTTGACTCATAATTTATAAACATAAAAAATCAGAAACACCAAAGCAGAAAATAAGAAATACCCAACCATCAGAGAAAACTAACCCAACCCTACAGGACCCTTCTACTGGCAATTCTCACCACCTGTTCAATGAAATAATAGAGAGAGAGAGAGAGAGAATATTCAGCTTATATATAATTAATCTTATAAAAAAAACACAAAAAGAAAAGAAAGCCTCCAAATTTAACAGAAATGAGAGATACCCAGAAGCAAATCTCAAATTTATCTGCGGAAAAGTTGAAAATCTGAATTTAAAGGATAAGTTTTTTATTTGGAGATAGAGAAAGAGAATATGAACCTACATGTACTGTGGCGTTTATGGTTGTGGAATGTAGAAAATGAAGAAAGAGGAGCGTGAGAAAGGGAATGAAGAAGGGAGATGGGTTGCCAGCTCTTCTTTTCCTTTTGTTTTTCAATTTCAAATAAACATTGCTTTTTAAGATTACTTATTTCCTTAAAAATTATTCATTTTGTTTTAAAAAAACGTGGGCCTTGAAGGCCCATAAGAGGTCCACTTCAATAATGGACCTTGGCTTAGGACCCCAAAATCAACTACCTTACCATAAAGGAAAGAAAAGAAAGAGTAATAATAATAATAATAATAAAACAAAAATAAGGATAAAAATAAAAGAAGCCTGAGCAAGAATAATCAAGGCCTATCAATCTTCGGGACTCGTTTTTTCTCAGTGATCCAAATTTTAGTAAGTTTATTATTTTGCATCAACTTAAAATTTTCATATTGTAAAATTAGTTTAATCAAGTCTTATTAAAAAATATTCATTTTATTGATTTTTATAATTTAGAAAAAGAGAGGTTATGTTAAAATAAAAAGTATATCTCAATTTGCAGTTTAAAATAAATAGACAATTTTAGTTGAAATTAAAACTTAGTAAAAGAAATCAATCCTTTAACAATTCTAACTAGTTTAATTAAAATTGTGGGCTAATGCATGGTGGGTGTTTGATTCTAAGAACAAATATACTTCAACATTTAAATTTTAAAAAAATAATCAAATTGAGAAGTTTTAGAGCTTGAATTGAAATTAATTAAGGTTTTGGTTAGCTACCAACGTTCAAATTGATCTTAAAAAAAATCCAAAAATATATTTCAAAATGAAATAAAAGAAAATAATTATTTACCTTAAAAAATGTACTAAATAAAGATTATAATTAAATTACTGGAAACAAACAAATGGATATGCTTGATTTTAAATTTAGAAAGCTTGAAAAGAAATTAAAATTATATTAATTTTTTATTCTATTTTGGCTTTGGTATAAGCTGTATAATTTTAAATATTTTCAAATGTAAAAATTTGGTCTTCTAGTTGAATTTGGTAAGTTAAATAATTTTAAAGATTTCTTACCTATGGAAGAAAGAAACTATCCACACAACCACCCCCATCGATATTTTTTAACCAACAATCTTGTACCTTCTTATATTATATATCTAATAAATATTATATTCAATATATATTTATTATATTAATAAATTTTGTCTGACAATCTTTTAGTTTCCTATAATATATATGGTGTGTTCTTGAATATTTGACTAAATAGTTAGTATATGTATCTCTATTTAAAATGTTAATTTCAAAATTTGATTTTCTTTTCCCCAAATAAAAAAGTTAGATGTTCATGTTGAACGGTTAATAATTCAAAATTTTTATTTTTCTTTCATTTTTTACCTTTCATTACTTTTTTTTATAAAGTAATATTTGTTAGGGTAAAATACTTTACATTCTTAACTTTTAATCGAAATTCTAAACGAATTTATTAATTTTTGGATTGAACAGTCCATTCCCAAAAGTGTAAACATCTTTATCAGAAATTATAAAAAGACTAAATTACTTTTTTTTCTTTATTAATTTAAAAATTATTATTATATATATTTTTTACAAAAATAAAAAAATAGGGAGCACCAATAAAGGGGAGCATCGATCTGGTGCTCCCCTCCTTGGGGAGTTTATCGGTTTTCCTTATTTTTTTTNGCAACAGTGATGAACCAGTCCTTGAAATTGTGCTCCCTTTCTCTTAGGGAGCGAGGGAGCACTGATCAATGCTTTATATTTTTTTTTTTTTTTTTAAAAATAATAATAATTAATAAAAAATATATAATAATAATTTTTAAAATTCATAAATAGTAAAATTATCATTTTAATATTATCACATTATCAAATTAACAAAAACATTAAAAGCTGGATCTATGTATCAAGTGAAAGATTTTTTTTGAACAAGGTGTTCATTTTAAAATATAACGGATTAATTTAAAATTTTGATTAAAACATAAGAGAATGTGGCATTTACCCTATTTGTGATCATATGTATTGTATGTGACTATTTGTTAAACTAATAATTATGTATAAAATGTAAATTTTTTTAAAATACAAAGTTTGAAATATGAATATTTTTTAATGAAAATAATTTAACACAATTAAAATTTTTTATTTAAAAATTAGATAAATCTCATTAATATTTGTAATAAAAAATAGTTTTAATGATAGTCATTTGATTAAATTAGAATTCTTATTTACAAATTGTATAAATCATAATAAAATGGTAATTTAAAAATATGATCAATCATAAATTATAAATTATAGGTAGATTATAAATATAAATATGGATATAATTTTACAGAAAGAATGCTCAGTATAATTTATATTGGAAGACTGGATAAAGTAAAAATTTTTTTAAGATAGATATTTTTAAAATAGCAAGGGAGCACGCGTGGCGCGTGGGAAGAGACCGAAGTTTCTAAGTAACCCTAAAGGCTATAAAATCCGGAGATCGACACCCAATCTACCGCCGTTTACTTTGTCAATTTCTCGACATCACCTTTGTTTCTTCAATCTTATCCTTGAGCTTCAGCTTCTCCTCTCGTCAGACGCTAGGGCTTTCCAGATTCGACTGAGGGCTTTGTAAAAATGAGAGGCAGGAGTTACACTCCATCTCCGCCTAGGGGCTACGGCCGGAGAGGACGGAGTCCGAGCCCCAGAGGCCGTTATGGTGGTCGCGCTCGAGATCTTCCTACAAGCCTTTTGGTTCGCAACCTTCGCCATGACTGCAGGTTTCTTCTCCTTCATTCTGCTTCCGCCCCCATATTTCTTACAACTTTTATTCTTTTGGTTTCTGGTTAAGCTTCCGTTATGTTTCTCTGTATTTTTTAAAGAATTGCATTCTCGATTGAGTTATGAGTTTTAAATTGATCCAAATTTCCCTCTTGTGAATGATTTCTGTGCCATCTATCGCATTTTAATGTATATGACTGCAATATTATCTTCGTATGCCGTTGTCAATGAACCATGGATTGAAGCAACTGTTTCTGTAGGATCTATTCTCTGGAAGGTTATTTCATTTGTTTTCTTTATAATTTCGACTAAGATGCTTGTTATTGTCTCTGACAATGTAGTGGGGCAGATAATTTGATAGTATTTGTTGTGCACCAGAAAGCATTTACTTATTTTTCTGAACCTGTGGTTTTTGCAGGCCAGAAGACCTTCGCAGGCCCTTCGAAAGATTTGGCCCTCTCAAAGATATATATCTGCCCAAGGATTATTATACTGGGTGAGGATATATTTTCTACCATAGGAATATTATTATAGTTGTCGGAATAATATAATTGATTTGTTTTAATCTTTTCTCTCATTCACTGGACTCAAAACATCTATTGTTTTAACCTTACCGTGAGTTGTGTGTGGTCAAGAGCCATGTTTGGTGGCATTTGGATCTTTTTGGAACAACAGAAACAATGTTTTTAACTTTTTTATTTTTCATTTTTACAATTTCTTTTGGGATAGAAAAATGTTGTTTTGTATTCATAACTTTTCAATATGGTTATAATTTTGATTTATTCCATTTATACTATGTGTATTGAGAAATTTATGATTCTTCAAAATTCTTATCTCTAATTTTAGGAGGTTCAAGCAAAGTTTGAAAACCTATATTTTTCTCACTAAGCTTTTACCAAGCAGGCCCTGCTAATGCTCCTCCCACTGAATATCTATTTTGATGTTGGGGCATTCCTTTAAGTATACTCTTTTGTAATCACAAATTGGGTGTGTTAATTGAAGTTCTTGAGGTTTAACAGTGAAATTAAAGTTTTGAAGACATCAATCAAGTAATTAGAGTTCTTTTGAAGATGATGTTAGTGGTAGTGAAGATTGGAAGGAAGTTGGGTTTGAATACATTGTGAAGATGTTCCAAGTCTTGAAGAATTTCAAGTGATCTTTAAACTGACACTTGCAAGGTTAGCAGGCAAGTGCTTGCTTTTTCATGCTTATGATGACCTTCCATATTACTAGGGATTATTTTGGAAATATCATTGGAAAAGGTTATTGGTCTGCATGGTGCCTGTAAGATTTGATTATCTGCTGCTGCCTTGGAATGACTCTTTTGAGTAATTCTGCAGGGAACCTCGAGGGTTTGGTTTTGTCCAATATGTTGATCCTGCTGATGCTGCAGAAGCCAAATACCAGATGGATGGCCAGATTCTTCTTGGTCGAGAGTTGACTGTTGTTTTTGCTGAAGAGAACAGGAAGAAACCAGCTGAGATGAGGCAAAGGGAGCGAGGGAGGTAGGCTTTCCAGGGCATGTACCAAGCTATGGTTTACGTTTTCAGTCAGTTTGAGTACAAATTTGGTATTTCATTGTTTATTAGTGGGAAGTTCTTCTATCTTCCAGCTTCAAAAGAAATAGTTGCATACATATGAGTTCTGAATCTGCATCAATTTAAGTATTTCTAGTCCTAACCTCATAACTGGTTAGGTAGATACTTTGTTAAATCTCTAATGATAGTTAAAAGAAAGTAGGAGTATAATTTACATAAACTCTTAGCTTCCTTGGAGGAGATATGGATTGTACAATGACCTATTGAGATGTGTGTGGTATTTGAAGGAATGTATTCTTTTTGGAGATATCTAGTTATCTGCATGTCATTGGGAGTTTTAGATATTAGTTCTGAGTTGGCATCCATTTGAACATTTTTAGTCCTAAACACGTAACTGGTCAAGTCTATACTTTGTTTCATCTGTTATGATATTTAAAATAAATGTACGGATGTATTACTTTAACATAGATTCTTAGCTTCCTTTGGAGGAGATATGGATTGTATAATGGAACTATCGAGATGCTTGTGGTATTTTTAAGGAATGTACTCTTTTCGGGGATATCTAGTTTATCTGCATCTCATTGGGAGTGTATGCTGATGTCTATCCTAATAGGGGGTTGCATAAGGCTTGTCTAGTATGTTCAGAAATCTTAATTTTGTTTATTTGTGTGAAAAGGTTGTGCTGCAAAACATGTTCATAAGTCCATGTAACAAAGAAATTTCTAGGCAAATTTGATTTCTTTTTAGAGATATCTAGTTTATCTGCATGTCATTGGGAATTTCTGCTGATGGTTCTTATAAGGGGGTTGCATAAGGGCTTGTTTTGTAGGTTCAGAATTCTTAATTTCCTTTATCTAAATGTTATGCTGCCAAACATGTTCAAAATTCCATGGAACAAAGAAATTTCGTTGGAAATTTTGATGCTGTCTCTCTCTCTCTCTCTTTCAACTTTCATTTTTCTCTCTGTTTCAGAGGAGGTCGATATCATGATAGGAGAAGGTCTCCCCCTCGTAACTCTCGTTCGCCACGAGATTCTCGGTCTCCACCTCGTCATGGGAGATCTAGGTCACGAAGTCGTGATTATTCCCCTCCTAAAGAGAGGCATTACTCAAGGTGCGTGATGTGTTTTTCTGACTCTAATTATCTGAAGTATTTTGTATTTTGCTTTAAGGGTTTATGCTATCTGTATGAACTTTAACGTAAGTTTGTGCTGTTTGTTTTGAAGCAGATCTATATCACCCCAAGATGGACAGTACAGTCGAGATAGATATTCACGTTCACCACTGTACAATGGCTCAAGGAGCCGGAGTCGGAGTCTTGATAGGGGGCAAGGTCGGAGCCGGAGCAGAGGCCGAAGCTCGAGGCGTAGCAGAAGCCAGAGTCCAAGACAGAGTGGTAGCCGAAGCCACAGCCCCAGACGTGTTGAAAGCCCAATGAGAAGCAGAAGCCAGAGCCCAAACCCTGAGGGGTACAAGAGGGAAGTGAATGGAGAAAGGTCTCCCAGTCAGTGATATTGCGCAGCCAATGGGATGCATTGTAGATTTCTTTGTAGGTGCGGTATTGTGGATGATGGGGGGCTGGTGTTTGAACTGAAGTTTGTTAGGGTAGTTTGTTGGTGTTTTAGTCCACAGCTAGCTTTGTGAAAAAATTCAGTTATTTGGCGCTGAGATATTCAAAGGCATGGCTGTGGTTGCGGTAACTAGTACTTTACTCTAGTAGTAGCATAGTGGTTATGTTGTGGGTACTGACTTGTCCAACATTATTTTGATGACCTTTTTTTCTTTGTTGTCCGTACAAATCGATTAAATTATAGAGGGATTCATATGCTGCTGCTTGATGGAGAGAAAACGTCATTGGCAAATGACTAGATGGGGCCACTATCACATGGATGGTTGTAAATCTTATTCCGCCTGCTGCAGCTGCCTCGCCATATCTTGGAGGGGTGAAGGTTGGGCAAGGGGGCCATGAAAGAGGCGAAAAGGACTACTTTTTTGGACAAATTGGGATCCCATGCCATTCCTTTCCACTTTACAACGAAGCGGCGCCTGTTTTCGACTCTGCTCTCTCTTGCCCTGCCCTTCCCTTCATTTACTTGAAATGTTGCTATTGCCTTTGTCTTTGTCAATGCCTTTTTGGGATCATCAGATTTTAGATTCACAGTTAGCTGAGATCTGAGTGCTCCCTTCCTTTCCTCTCCTTTTCTCTATCTGCCCCATTTTGTGAACGTGCCGCCTTTTTTGACCTTAAAGGGTATTAAATCATTTTGTTGGCGCCAGTCGGAAAAAAAGTAAAAGAACGTTTTGTTAATTATTTTTTATTAGCTAAAATACTTACTTTGTTTTATACGGTAAATTGATATAATGAAATAATTATATAAAATCGTATCATCGTGAATATAAAATATCGAGAAATCCTGCTTTAGAAAGAAAAAAGAAAAGTTTCCATGGTATCGATTTGTCAACTCCCAAAAAAAAAGAAAGGAAAATTGAAGTGTTTTGGAGGGAAAACCACACAAAAAAATCCGAAAAAGAAGAGAAAGTGTAAGGCACTTCCGGCCTGGGCTGCTGATTGTCAGTTGGAAAATAAAAAGAAATACTAGGTTGTAATTACGCAAGAACTGAACACACGGCGACAATCTCGATGCTTCAGACAAATATTGTGCAACTTCTTCTATATAGACTCAGGTACTAACTACACTGCTTTGTAATATTCTTTAACAGATAAAATATGGAAAAGCAGTTTAATATATTTCAAACACCGACCAACAGCATCCAACAAAACTAGCCAAGACAAACTAGGATTTGTTTCACACGCTCACTGGCTCAGACCGAGTCCCTGGTACTCCAAACAAGCACAAGCTGCCATCAGAGGTTTCTTAACTCTGAAACCTTCTTCCCTTATTAATTAAACTACTACTTACTACTTATAGTGTAGTTGGATTTTTTTTCCTTTTATTTATTACGTAATTATGGGTTGTGCTTCTTTATTATTGTATTTAATGCAAGCAGTGTTTTATATGTGTGAAAGCTCCACAGCTCTGTTTGTGTCCTTTTCTTCGTGCTGCTCTGTTTTCCACATTCTTAAATAGAAAAAGGTTACTGTGGGGCTTTTCAAATCCTTTTCTCATTCTCACTTTGTCTTCCTTGTACTGGGATTTTTCGTTTTGTGTCTTCAAACACCTTTTTTTTTCTGGTTTTCTTTGCCAGGATTTTGGGTAGCAGTATTCTTTTTTTTTTTGCAGCTGGGTTAGTTGGATCAGGTGCTGTTTAACTTCCTTCTCTTGATTTCTTCATCTGCTAACCTTTTCTTATTATTATTATGTGGAGTTTGGCTTCTGGGTAGTTTAAGAGTGCAACTTTTGGGGATCTTTGCGTCTGGGTATTTTGGGATTACACTTTTCTTGCACTGTTTTCTTTCCATTAACAGATGCTGGAGGCATCTGTTCCTTATAATTATCACTGTACTTGTTTTCCCTCTAAACTAAACGCGTAGCTATTCTTCAAGAAATTTTCTTCCCCTTTTTATTTTGATATTTTCTACTGTTTTAGCAACTGCCAACGAGGGCTGCTTCGTTATTCTTTTAACGCTACCTTCTGGGAGTCATGAAGCGTACAAGATGATCTACATAAAATATTTTTGCAAGATGAATAAAATACTGTCTATAATGAGCAAAATTACATGTACAATGGGTTTTAAATTGCTGTGGACCTAATAAATCCTGCTAATTCTGTGATTTTTGCTTGAAATATGTCCGTGGCATTTTTGCTAAAGACTACCGCATGTGATGAATTTTACGCAATGTCTTATTTCACAAGAGGTCCATATTTTCCCTATCCTATAATACATGAGGGTGGATTCTTTACTAATGTGCTTCAAAGGAAAATGATATATTGATCCTTCATTGCTGAATTTGGTTTCATCCACCTGGTTAGTACATGCAACACTACTTTTCAACTTCGATCTAGAGCCCTCGAAAACAAAATCTTTTGAGGATTGATTCTTCTCTTCAACTTGGTGGCTAGCATAGTTAGCATGATTAAACTAGTTTTCTTTGTATTTTTCTTTAGTATAGGTGCCTCAACAGCAGAGTTGTTGGTTTCATGTATTTTCCAATCATTTGGCTAGGACAACTTTTGTTGATGAAATGGACTTTTGAGTTATATAGAATTGATTCATACTTTGACTATCTTCGGAGTTAGCATTTGCTTGCATACAAGTTGTACATATTTGCAGTTCATATCCAATACCCAAGGCCATTAAATTTTGAAGTGGTTTGACTATATATTTAGAGTACTTTGGGCTTTTATGATTTGTTTTTTTTGTTTCTTTTTTCTTTAATAAATTCTCAGCATGACCGAATTTAACTATCATCTGCTGTATCTGATTTTTGCTTTTGTTTGCAGAACATTTGGCATTTAAGCTCCAGCTCAGAGTAAACAGCAGGAGTCTGCCCATTTAGGTTGAAGTTTTTTTATGATCAGATGATTCTTGAAAGATGTCTTGGAAGCATGCTTCTGGTTCTAATTGGCATGTTTGCCAATGTGCTAGGTAATTTAGCAAATTTCTTGAGGGTTTCTTGTTTTGCTAAATGTCTACTTGGAAGCTAATATCATACAGGTCAACTGCTATGAGTTAGACGAGGCTTTAGAAATTGCTTCTGGGTTAGGTCTTCTTGTGAGTCTTAAAGCATCAGCTGTAAATATTATAATCTTTATAAAGGATATTTCTTGTCAATGAGATTGTTTTTTGATTTTATTTTTTCAATAGTGACCACTGTTGGTACTTCGTATGACTCAAATACTACCAGTGAACATCATTGTAAAATTGAAATCAGGTTTGTCATAGTTACTGGTAATTAATACTTCAAATTGGTTCAGCGTGCATTTTGCTTGTCTTAGTATCTAAGAGGTGCTTATCAGACACACCTTCAAAGATCTAGAGACCATTTGAAATCAAAATGATTGTGTTTTGTTCCTTTCTTAGTTTTCTTTTATATTTTGTCTGTCCACAACATGCGCTTTTTTGGGCTTTTCCTTAGTTTCTGGTTAAGTAGGTGTATGTTTTCTTGAGTTGTGGAGAATGATGGTGAAATATTGAGGCTTTTGTAGCTAGGATAGGTAGTTCGTTGAGGGAACATTGTTGTAAAGGAATAAAATCAACCTATGGTTCCCTTGTTTATAAATTTTGTAGTTCACACTGAAGCAAATGCAGTCCAAAAAAAATAAAAAATTAAGCACAATGGAATTGCCGTTACCATTAAGATGCAATCACCTTTAATAATCCAGTGGGGGCAATTTGTTTTTCATTTTAGTTACAAGAGTCTTCTTAAGATGTTAGGTAATCTAAAAAAAGAAACATGTAATGGTATTTCTTGCTGGTTTTTGCTGACTTAGATTCTGGAATGTATAGGTGCATTTGTTGGAATAAACATAGGTACTGATGTTTCCAGCATGCCGTCAGCTTCAGAGGTGGTTGCCGTTGTCAAAGCCCATCAAATTACTCACATACGCCTTTATGATGCTGACTCTCACATGCTGAAAGCCTTTGCAGACAGTGGGATTGAAGTTACAGTTGGTGTGACAAATGAGGAAGTCCTAGGAATTGGAGAATCTGCATCAGCAGCAGCAGTCTGGATCAACAAAAATGTTGCATCCTATGTGCCTTCAACCAACATTACAGCCATTGCTGTTGGCAGTGAGGTTCTTACCTCAATCCCCCATGCTGCCTCAGTTTTAGTTACTGCTATGAATAACCTCCACAAAGCTCTTGTGGCTTCAAATCTAAATTTCCAGGTCAAAGTTTCAACCCCCCAATCCATGGACATCATCCCCAAGCCTTTTCCCCCCTCTACTGCTGCCTTTAATTCTTCATGGAACTCTACAATATACCAGCTTCTTCAGTTTTTGAAGAACACTAACTCCTATTACATGTTAAATGCCTATCCTTATTATGGTTACACTAATGGAAATGGCATTTTTCCAATTGATTATGCTCTTTTCAAACCTCTTCCCTCTGTCAAACAAATTGTTGACCCAAACACTCTCTTCCACTACAACAGCATGTTTGATGCAATGGTTGATGCAACCTATTATTCTATTGATGCTCTCAATTTTTCTGGGATCCCTATTGTTGTCACAGAAACAGGTTGGCCTTGGCAAGGTGGATCCAATGAGCCTGATGCCACTGTGGAAAATGCTCAGACCTTCATTAATAATTTGATCCGGCGAGTTTCCAATAATTCAGGTCCACCTAGTCAACCAACTATTCCCATCAACACATACATTTATGAATTATTTAATGAAGACAAGAGACCGGGGCCTGCCTCTGAGAAAAACTGGGGGGTGCTTTTTCTGAATGGCACTGCTGTTTATCCTCTGAGTTTGAGTGGTTCTAGTCAGATTACAGGAAATTCTACTACAGTTTTCTGTGTGGCAAAAGATGACACTAGTGAAGATAAGTTGCAAGATGGGCTTAACTGGGCATGTGGGCAAGGCCAGGCCAATTGCAGTGCTATACAATCAGGGCAGCCGTGTTATCTACCAAATAACATAAAGAACCATGCATCTTATGCTTACAATGATTATTATCAAAAAATGCATAGTCTTGGTGGGACATGTGATTTTGATGGGACAGCTACAACTACTACTAATAATCCGAGTAAGTTTGCACCAGTTTTCTCATCATTCTTTATCTTATTAATTTTATCTATGACTTTCATTCTTTTAAATACGTAAGTAGAATTTAATTTCCAGTCTAGTGAGAACTTTTGGTTGCAGGCTTAAATGATGCAATGTCAATACCTAGGTTTTTGCTTTAAAAAGAAATTGATATTTCTCAGATAGTTTACCAAGCGAACTAAGCTTAGTATATGAGCCCTTTTAAGGAAAGAAACATACCTTTTTGGAGCTACAAAGCTAAATACTTGAAAGTACTAATATTGCAATCAAAACAAAAAAAAGAATATTGCATTAAGTAGAGTCATTGGTGATTGTATGCACATATATCTAGTTGTTAAGTGTGGATATTCTTGTTAGCATTTCTAATTGTAAAACCCCCCTGATCTTAGGTAAAAGGTACAATTTCCCCTTGCATTTTCAAAAGGGCAAAACTAGATAAGATTTCTTAGATCAAGTTTGTGAGATTCCTCATTCAAAGCAATTAAATAAAAACCAAAACTGAAAATTTAAAAACAATAGTTTGATAGAATTCAATGAATAGATCAAGAATACGAGAAAATTAATTATAAGTAGTATCGTACATGAAATGTAATCAATAGTTATTGAAGGGAGACAGTTTTGTAATAACTTTTAATTAAAATGCCTGTTTAAATAATGGATCAGAAATTGTTTAGATCATTCAAAGTTTTGTATGCTTGATCTCTTTAACAAGGTCTATAAATCCATCTGTTTAGATTCTTGATTTTAAGTTTTATGTAATCGTGTTAATGAGGAACCTTAGGAACTTGCTTAAAAAGCCTTACCAAAATCTTGCCATTTTCAAAAGCACCGACTTGTCCCCTTACGAAAGTAATGGTTTAGCAACTTAAACTAGTTTCAAATGTTCAAGATATGGTATTTTTATCTATTTCTTTCAGTTTCCAATATCCCTCTTTTTGTTTTGTTTTAATCAATTGGCGACCACCTAATTTCTTTTCTACCATTTTATTTATTTCCCTTTTTCTGAATTCCTTTTGTTTCATTTATCATTTTCTTTATTTCTTCATTTCTTCATTTTTAAGTATCCAACTTAAAACCAATGGCAATAGGTGGAGAAGTCCAACTTGAATATAAGGCTAGAACAGAACCTTAACTTAGCTAATGTGGGAGAACGCCACTCAACACTTGTTTTGTTTTGTTGCTTTTTTTTTTTTTGTAATTTAACTGAATTTCCTTGTCACCTAAACCCCCCTCCCTATGTTATCATTTTATTTAGTCAAATGTCCTAGTTAAGATCTAATGTTTGCACAAATTTTCAATAGAGGATGTAACATAGTATTTTGATCAATTTGAGATTTTAGCTTTCTAGATTTGTTTAATAAAGGAAAATTGATGAGGGAGTTTAATGATTGCTGATAAAATGACAGCGATGTGGTATAGTGCCATTGTCTGCATGTAAAAAGATTACCATGTAGCAGCTAACTTAGAATTCAGTTTTTTTTTCTTCTAAAAACAGATTTAAGTATTTTCTCTTTTCTTTTCTTTCTTTCCCTTTTATATCTCTGGTGCTTTCCCTTCCCTTCCATCGTTCCAACTATGGCCTAAGCAACAGCAAGCTCCTGCCTTGTAAAGCTAGGCTAGCGAATAATCACTTCCCACTTTCCTGATTAGCCTGTGAATATTTCTGTCCTGGAAGTAAGTTCTTTTATGGTGGCATTGCTTCTTCTCTATTTCCATCACAAAACTCTTGGAGATCTTACATCTCTCTAGAAAAAGTATCAGATACTTCCCCAATCCACATTACTATCTTTATTCTCTAGTCTTTGCTAATCCCTCCAAGCCACTTCCTACTCTTCATCTGCTCCTGAAACCTTGGTCTTACATTGCCCTTCATAACCCAGTTTTAGTTTCTATCAGTTTTGCCCTAATTCTTCTTCAGATTCTTTAAATTATTTCTTCAACTGAACCATTTCCTTCAACAACAAACATACCTCTTCAATTTTCCAATTGTTACATTTTAGTAGACGTAATGGTTACAGATTTCCAATATTGAATATTGGTCCCAGATTCTTAGAAGCTAGTCGAGGGTGTTGGTTGTTGTATGTAAATATTTCACTAATGAGTTCTTTCTAGTTGCTTGTGTGTTGCATTCTTGTTTCAGGATTGGATTTTTCTTACTATTGGAATCATGCAAATTCTTTTTTCATGCGCTTGAAGATCTTCCAATCTTATTTCTGTATTTTTCACCCCTTGTCATGCTGTCTACCATCACGGTTGTACTGTGCTGTCTATTAGGTTAACTGCTATAATTCTTCTGGAGTAGGAAATCTAATCAACAATGAAGTCTTCCAGTTTTTCATTATTTCCTTCTGGAATGAAGTAGCCATTGTGCAGACTTCTTATTGAAAGCAAAAAAGGTTGAAGCTTTTTGATAAAGTTCTAATTGCACTTCGCATTCTTAGTGAAATTTACTTGCTTTGAATTTGGACATAAACATTTACAGAGTGGGAAACTCTATTAAAATCTGTGTTGTCATAAAGCATCTGGCATGACTTGAATTAAAATTTGGTGAAGCTGACTTGAATCTGAAAAAATTTGCCTGAACTCTATTCAACCCAATTTGATTTGACCAAGAAAAGTCAACAATCCGAATATGCCTAACCCAAACTCGAAATGACTTGAACCCTAAAACATGTTGAACCTGATATTGGATTGACTCAAATCTGGAAATGACTGGAAAAGCTAACTCGAAATGACTCGAATCCAAATAATTTGTCAAAATCCAATTTCATTTTACTTTTAAACAATCAACAAATTGAACCAAAAAGGTCGTGAACCTGATTAACTTGAGTTTTAAACCCAAAACACTCGAATTCAAAATGATCCAAACTCAAAAAGACCTGAATCCAAAATGATCCGAACTTGAAATAACCATATATGAAACAACCTGAAATGGTCGACTCGATATGACCCTACCCAAACCTAGCCTAATCTGCCCAATTGTCACCTTTATTTGTATGCATGTCAAGAAGTGGATGTGGAGGTGATTTGTCAGCTAGCTTGCCATTGGTGCTCACATAGTTGCTGGAGCAGCAGAAGGTAATGGAGGGTCAAAAGGGGAAAGAAAGAAAAGAAAAAAGATACGAAGGAAAAACTAAAATCAAACTAGGCTCTGTATGACAATTTTTCTTGTAACAAATAAATGATTGTACATTTTTTTAATATGGTAGTTGTTCCTTACATTAATAGTAATTCATTACATTGTATTATCTTTACTTTATTGGACAAATATAGAAAACTAAGATCCCAAATTGATCAAAATAATATGTTACATCCTTGATTCCTTGATTGAAGAATTTAGCAAACGTTAGATCTAATTGGGGCATGTAGCCTTTTATTTTTTTATTTCCTTTGAATTCCCTGTTTGACAGTTTTTATTTTCTTCCTTTTTACAAGACAATATTGTAGACCATCGAACTGTCTAGCAACTACACTGATCTGCCCATGGACATTGGCCATTTGCTGTATTGGCTATTGACATGTTAACAAAATAATTCGACACTAATTTCAAATTGACATATGTACATTGGCTGTGCCAAATCTTACCTGCTATTGATTTTTATGTTTCATCTGCATGATAATATTTTCTTGTAGGGAAGGTATCATAGTTAGAAGTGTAATGTATATGTATTGTGTATGTGATTTTAGTGTGCTGATTTTGTGTTTTGAGTGTTTTTATTCCTCTCGTTCTAAAAGACAAAGTTTCCTATCGAGTGTGTTACATCCAAAAATATGCTCAAATTCTTGGCTTTTCTATAAGCCCTATCGTCTGCCACATCAACCATATTGCATTCAATTGTTGTCTTATTATTCAATAATCAAGAATTCTTCCCATCTTTATATGTGTTGATATCCAGCTTTAGTCATTTTTTGGCTAATTACTTTATTGGTGGATAACTTGTGCAGGTTATGGGTCTTGTATATTTACAGGAAGGTGAGGTTCTAAAACTTTTACAGTGTAGGTGTTCCATATTAACAATGATATATTTAGCATCATGACCGATTTTGTTTTCTTGAAACAGTTTAAATTCAACCACAGCTACAGGTGGAGGGATTTCACCTCCTGAAGCTTTTGGTCCTATAAGTCCGTTTGGAAAGAGTACAAAGCTTCCTGTTTCCAAGATTCAGTTTCTAATCTCAGCAGCTTGTCTTGCTGTAGTCTTGTTATAACTTGCAAGTTTATTGCCAGGTTTAAAAGAGTTTTCAAGATGACAATGTGATGAAATCACAGTACAATATGAAGTTGGATGCAGAATGTAATGAATATCACAAAAGCTCAATCTTCATGGCGCTGTTGGCTTGTTCATGGTTACCAATTTTGCTTGTGTTTTTAAGTTGGTCTATCCTAGTTTATACTCATAGGCCACCACTCTCAGTTATCAGGTGCCTTGTGGGGTTCTTTGCATTGTATGATCTTCAAGTGGTAGCAGTAGCCATTCTAGCTCTAGCATTGATTTTTTTGGGACATGAGTAAACTTGGATTTGTTACTTGGACATTGACAATGGAAATGCAATTCAATTCTATTTCTCTTGTTTCTTAGTTCTGTACCTTACAAGGCAAAGTTACATATTCTGCTTGTCAGTCATTTTACCATTCATCTCTACATTTTCTTTTTGTTATAAATGAAAAAATGTACTTATGATATATTTTATATCAAATATGAGAATGTCTTTCCAAGTTGAGTAATTTGGCAAAAAAAAAAAATTATAATTTTCCCATTACGAAGGGAAAGTTAGATTCCCTCCCTCCATGATTATTAAGAATCAAATTTCCATATGATATTTTAATGAGTGTTTTTGAGAAAGTGTTTCTTAATTGGAATACTATCTTAGTAAACCATTTGACCCCTGCTACTACTGTTTGAAAACAAGAAAAAGAAAAAGGAGAAAGCTGTGAAACGGTGCGTTGGGAGGATTTTGAGTGCGAGCGAAAGTAACAAGGGTGAACAAGAGCAGGAGCATTATTACAGCCCAAGCGAAGAGTGGGGGAAGATCATATTGGTAATGATGATAGGAGGAGGAAGATCTTCGTCGTCTTCAACAACAGCAACAGCGGCAGGTGGAACATGGGTTTCAACAACTTCCGTGTCCACTTCAGGGAAGAGGATACAAAGGGAGATGTCTGAGCTCAACGTGGACCCTCCTCCCCATTGCTCTGCCGGTCCCAAGGGTGACAACCTCTACCATTGGGTCGCCACCATCATTGGCCCTCCAGGTTTTCGCTTTTCTTTCGACCTTTTTATGCTTTTTCACAATTGGGTATTGTATACTTGCTTCTTCTTTCATAGGATTTTACCATTTTTGAGAAATGGGTGCTTGTCACATTTCTTGTTTATTGTCTAATTTCCCTACAATCCCCTTTCTTTTTTTTGTGCGGAAAACATTTTGTTTTTCAGTTAATGTTCAGCCCACTCAGAATTTCTTTATATAAATGGGTTTTGTGGAATTTTCATGTTTCCTAGTCAATGATATGATTTTTTTGGCTTTGAGAAATTAGTTTAACCCTGTACAATTTCATTTCCAGGAATTTATTTTATTACTTTGGAAAAACTGATTGTTGCCAAAGGCCCTTTTTTTCCTTGCTCAATGTTTTTTTTTTCCTTTTCTTGAATTATTTGGCTTCTTCAAAGAATAGTTGCTTCAATTTCTTGTTGTCCTGCATGATCTTTCTATTTTCTTATTGTTTTCTTTTGTTTTGAATGTTAGCTTAAGCTTTCTTGCTTAGCTCTTGTTTTGATGCTCAATTGTTGTCAATCCGGATGTTAATAAGTGGTCTAGTTTGATGCTCCTTTTTGTAAGACAATTAAAGGAGAAAGGATCAATTGAACCAAGGTCTATTATAATAAGTAAATGCGGTAACTTCACTTTCAAGCACAGCACTGACCAAAACCTGCTGAACAAATTAGTTGAATTTTAGCAAAATTACAAATTCATTTAAAAGAAACAAAAATTGAAGAATATTTGTAACCGTACTTGATAATCAAAGGAGAAATGTTAAACATGATCTCGGCCTGCTTAAACGAGCATAAGTCTTCAATGTGCTTTCAGTTACAGCTGCACTTTATTATTGATTCTTTTTTTTTTTTAATTGAATAGTATTTTTGAATGAATTTGGTTTTACTTTTAGCTTCCAAAAGTTGTTATCTATTGTATTTACTAGTGTCCAAAGGTTAAAAAATTTAACTCAACGATATTGAAAAGCTTCCTCGTGTTCATTTTTGTAGGAACACCATACCAAGGAGGCATATTTTTCCTTGACATAACATTTCCGAGTGATTATCCCTTTAAACCTCCCAAGGTATGCTCTTTAGTCATATTGTTGAACATCAGTAAACACTATATTTATTGTCTAACATGCCTATTGGATTGTGTCATATCTTACCCTCACATTCTCTCTCTCTCTCCCTGTATATGTGTATGTGTGTATACAGACACACACACACACACACACACACACACACACACACACAAACACACAAATATGCATGCACACACATGGAGAGAGAGAATGTGAGAATAAGATATGATGCAATCCAAACAGGTTATATATGTGTGTTGCATGTGTGTGTATCTCACTAAACCTCGGGGGTGGAGGTGTTTGTATGATGATGATTGGTGTGGCTGAAAAATGTATAAATATTGTTAGATATTTGACCCAAATTTAATTGGGAATCAATATGGATTCCAATGAAATTTTTTTGGTTGCGAGTTACGTAGGGATTAAACGGGTAAGAGTTCTTAATCAGTAGGAATTCTTGGTGAGCTAATAATAAGGTTTTATAAATATGGAGCAGGTCTTCGCATTTAGAATTATGAGTTATGTAATCTCTATGTGAGAAATGAGTTTCCTGTAAGGGTTTCACAGAATTGTAGGGATGTGAGAAAGAGTGAGAAAAACACCAGGTTACATGGGATAGAAGATATTCCATGGATTTAAATAATAGTAAGCATGTACACTAGGTTTATTTCGGGGCTTGGTTTTATTGTATGTTTATGGGTGTTTTGTACTCTCTACATTTATAGTGATTTTTTTTACGTCCGTGGATGTAGGGAATCGGTGCCAAACTATATCAAATATTTTCTTTTTAGTGTTATTCTTGTTTGTGTTGATCTTGATATTGAATACGTTTCTGCCTATAAATCCTAAGAATTTGTACCAGAGCATGAGTTGGAGAATTGTAATGATGCAAGTATGGAGAACGAATTGTGATGCAGAGATGATAATTCGATTTGGTGGGATTTGTTGCTGCAGATTCTGTTTGTGAGATCTGTGGATGTAGGCAATGCATGTTGAAGCACATTAAATATTGTCTCTTATGTGTTATTTGTGTTTGTGTTTGTCTTGATCTCAATGTTGAATATATTTCTGCTTGAAATCCTAACAACTGGTACCAGAGTACGAGTTGAAGAATTGTAATGATGCAATTATGAAGAATGAGTAGTGATTGAAAGATGATGATTCAATTTGGTTGGATTTGTCATTGCAGATTGTGTTTGTGAGATAGGAGACATGCAAGAGGAGATCTGTTGTAATAAGGTATTAGTTGCAAGTGGAGTAATTCTCAATTGATCTGGTATTGCTCCAATGAATCTCTGGATGTTGGTGAGAATTGGTGTTCAAGATATGCAGGCAGCATGTGCAAATCCTGGGTTAATTGAATGGAGCAAATCTTGAGTTAATGGAATAGAGAACACTGAATGCCATAAAGGTTTTCAACTACTCTAGAAGTATTGACACGTTTCTTGGGATGTATATTCTTACTCATGGTGGTTGATAAACAAGTTTTGGGTGGTGTGACATGTTTAAAAAATGTGGAGTGTAATATTGGTTTGTCAAGAAAATCACTCATGGTAAGGTAGTCTCGATGAGAAAAGAATTGTGGCAATTTTGTCTATGGGAGATTGATAGAGAAAACGACAGATCTTGATGGTGATGGTTGATGTGGTCTTTGGATGGTGAGAGACAATTTCTGCTAGAGAGGTTAGATCGTGATTCATCTCTAAAGTCAACAAGGGTGAGTTGGCTTGATGGTTATGTATGAGTATTGGTCGTATTGTGTGAATAAGGTGGAGTCAGACTAATTTGATTATGTGTAGTCAAGATTTTTTCAAGACCAATATTTTGGTAGAAGTTGTGTCAAAAAGTGGAGATTGTTAGTTCTAATGCATTCTATTGGTTGAGAGTTACTTGGTGATTAAGTCTGTTTAAAAAAATATAATACACGTAATGTCTAAGAGTTCTTAAGAAGTAAGAATTTTTGGTGATCAAGTAATAAGGCTTTATAAATATGGAGTGGGTCTTAGTCTTTATATTATGAGAGATGCAATTTCTACATGAGAGATGAGTTTTCTATGAGGTTTTACAGAGTTGTAGGGATGTGAGGAAGAGTGAGGAAAACACTGAGTTGCATGGGATAGAGGGTATTACATAGATTTAAATGCTCATGATCATGGAAATTGGGTTTGATTTGGGACTTGGTTTTAGTGTGTGTTTTTGGGTGTTTTGTACTTTTTGTAATATCTAAATTTATAGTGAATTTTTCTTTCTTGTCCTTAAATGTAAGCAATGGATGCCACACCACATTAAGTATTTTCTCTTGTGTGTGAATTATTTATGTTGATCTCGATGTTATATACGTGTCTGCTTAAAAATCCTAGCAATTATATATGGTTGTTAACTACCAGCAATCTCGTTTCCATATGGTAATTTCTCTGGATAAAAAGTGAGCTCCTCACATTTAATATATAACAGCATGGCATTCCAGCTATTGCTGTATATCTATACCAATTTTGGGGGTGTTTGGCAGATGCCACTAAAAGATGTTTGACTAGAGAAATCTTAGTATCTTCTTTTCCTGCCTACCTGGTACGATCCCACATTCCCTCCTACTGCCTTTGTTCTCACTCATGTTGGAAAATGCATTATTATATGGTATATAGCTAATAAGTTGATGATCCAATGACGCTTCAACTGGGTGACATGTCATTTAAATGCTTGCTGCTGTAGGAAAGTATGTGTTGCCACTTCATGAATTGTGGCACCACTCAAAATCTCTAAACCATGAACTCATTTTGTTAATATGGAGATTATACCTTTTACTCAAAGTTCAGACATGCATGAGGTCCTGTCTATATGAGAGATCAATTTGCTTACTCAAAATGTATGATCTGAACAAATTTCTTCTATTATATGTATATTGTACACCTAGATGCAACTTTTGGGTAGCTTTTCTATGTAAATTATGAATTGAACAACTTTCTGTACTACTTTCATAACTTGTTCTTTATTTCTTTTGATTATATGTACTATTTTTCAGGTAGTATTCAAAACTCGAATATATCACTGCAATGTTGATGCTGCTGGCAATCTTAGTTTGGACATCTTAAAGGATAGTTGGAGCCCAGCCCTAACAGTTACGAAGGTGCTAACTGCAATCAAATCAATTTTCACAAATCCAGACCCTTGTAAGTTTCCCAATACCTCTTGGGTAGTATCATCTCTTAATGGCTAGGGGGGTGGGTTGGGAGGCAATTTGTGGAGTTAAAGGAATATTATCCTACAAGTAACTATGAGAAAAGAAGAAAAAAAAAAGCTGCTGCAAGTTTTGAGCAAGGAACATGAAACAATATCTATTTCATGTTCAGCACTTCATAATATGTTGTCTATAAGCTTGTAGAAATGAAATTGACTCGCAATGATGCAATTGCTTCAAATAGCATGAGTATGCTCCAGTGAGATATGCCATTATCATGCTAAATATGTGGGTTCTTGTTATGGCAGATAATCCACACGTCTCTGGCATCGCTCGCTTGTACTTAACTGATAAGGCTAAACATGATGAAATAGCTGCAGAGTGGACACTGCGTTTTGCCAAATAATCCCCGATTAATCCTTTAGGGGAGCCGTACAAGCAGCAACCGAAGTTTCAACGGACTAGATGCAGATTGCATCGTAAATTTAATGGTGGTGAGTTAGACTTGTGTCTGTGCTCTTTGGCATCCAGGTTGTTTGATATTGGTAGAAGAACCTGTCTGGTGCTTGCAAATGAGCTACATAAATGAAGTATTTAGATTTAGACCTCATTTTGGCAGCAGAAATGAAGCAATGCTGGATCAATGAGGGAAACGCAGCACAATGAGACTGTATATTGGGGTTACTTTGTTATATATATTTGAGGGTTACTTAGGAGAATCAATGGGTTTCTCCCATATGCTTTAGAAATTATATAGTAGTACTATTTTCGCAATAAAAGCGCTGTGGTTCAGGAGGAGATCTCCAGTTTTATTACTTTTTGCCCTTCATATTTGCATTAATCTCCAGGTTGTCCACAGCATCATTTTTCGCAATCATGTTCCTATTCATCTGATCAAACCAATTGCTGTCAGACAAACAATAGTAACAAAAATTAAAAGAAAAAAATCAAATCTAGGTTTCATTTGTGCATTTTCTAATATTTGATTGGCAGAAAATAGGATGATCAACCAAAATCATTTAAAAGTCAAGGAAAATTTAACTTAAAAACATGCAAGTTGTCTTTCATTTGCTTAAAATGGAAATCAGATTAATCACTACACAATATAGATCCCTCTTTGACTAAATTTATCCACCGGTTGAGCTCTAGAAAAGACTTTTAGATCTCAATTCAGCTCTTAATAGATCTAACAATTTTGGATTTAATCCAAGAAGATATGGAGTTAAAGAAGTTTGGTTTTAACTTAATCATTTTTTGTATCTTAATCGTGTCAATACATTTAATACGTTTAATTAATCTTTTTTTTTTATAATTAAGGGGGATTTGAACCCTGCTCTTTAGGCAGGGGAATCATGCATCAACCAATGAATCAAATGCTCGAGTGCAACGTTTAATTAATCTTGTTATTGTGTTTAATCCATATAATTTGGCACGTTTATCAGCAAGTTTAAGTTTAGTAGTTTTAAACAATTGTTTTAAAAGGATTTTTAAATTTGATTAGGTAATAAGGTAATACAAATCAAAACTTAAGGGTATATTTGCACCCGAGCATTTAGGTTATTGGTTGGTGCATGATTTCCCTACTTAAAGAGCAGGCTTCAAATTTCCTTTAATTTTAAAGAAAAAAAAACCACTAAGGGTATGTTTGGTTTGCGAAATGAAATAACCATTTCGTAAAAATAGAATAAGAGATGGATAATTATTATGTAGTTTGATTCATAAGAATGACATTGAACAATAACTGATATTAGGACTGTTAGCTTTAAAATTATTATAATTTTGATTATGAAAAAAGGATCAAATTTGCTTAAACATTATTTGAGTGATCCTTGACAAGTTCTTCAAATGATTTAACTTCCATATAGTTGTTCCTACATAGACACAAGCTTAACTCTTGAAGTTATTAAACTATATCTATAAGCTTGTATGACTTAAGTGTATGAGTGCTTATGATTCTCATTCATTAAAGTCTGATTTGAGGATTAAAGGAAAATCTAGATGCACTCATGAAGGGGGAGTTTTGAATATCTTTTTTAATGATGATCAAAAAGGAGAGAAGGAAGACTAAGTTAAATAGAGTTTAATAGACTTCATGTTTAATTTATGTGTGTGGTGCTTAGTTATGGTTTTGTTGAATATTATGTGCTAGTTATTATGGATATTCAATATATCTTACTTAGCTACTGTAGATATTGTATATCTTGTTTAGCTATTATGGGTATTATAAATATTTTATTGCAAATCTTTAAAGAAAACTAGATGCATTGACTAAGGGGGAGCAACTCATTATGCACAAAGATTTGAAGTATTCATATTGAACATAGACATTGCACTCTTAATTTAGGAGTTTTTTGTCATCGTAAAAAATAAAAGAGAGAATGTTGACTTTATATGTTTTTGATGATAGCAAAACATTCTCATTCATTGGTGTCTAATTATATTGTTTAAGTGTGCATGAGAAAGCAAGTCAAGATTCTTGTTTAGTTGCAAGATTGGTTTATTGCTCTAACAAATGAAAAAAGAAAAAGTTTTAATGAAGACAGATTAGTCTTAACCGATTAACACAAATTCTTAATCAATTAAAACAATTCTGGGCTTTACACTAAAGACAGACAAAAAAGTCTTAATTGGTTAACACAAGGTTTAATCAGTTAAGTAGGTGTTGGATACAAAACAAAAGCTTTTTAATTAGTTAAAGGAAATGAGTTAACTGATTAAATGTCAAAATTTAAAGTGTCAAGAAGTGTCAAAATTCAAATTCAAAATATTGATGATCGTCCAAGGCGCTAAACCAAGAGATTTAAAGTTGAAGAATTCTTAATTAGTTGGAGCCCTTTTTAATCAATTAAGAATGAATGGAGAGAAGCTTCAATCAGTTAAAGGGAGCATTTATCGGTTGAAAGGAGGCTAGCCCAAAACAGTGCTTGAAAACAAAAAGTTATTAACTAATATAAGTTGTCGTTAATTGGTTAACACAGAAAAGCAGTGTGCAAGTCAGAGAAGACTTAATCGACTAAGAAGTATGATTAATTTACTAAAAGCTCACTGTTAGAAATTTGAATTTAAGTATAAAAGGACAAAATAATGGCTAGAAACGACTAGTTCTATCTCCAACTGCCAGAAGTGATTTCGCAAGTATTTAAAGCCTCTCTAATAGTCAAAAGTGATATAGAGAAGCCATCTAAAGTGATTTTGAGCTTAGAAGACCCAAAACCTTCTTTTCACACTTGTACTAGAGTATGACCCATGTGCAACACATGGCCCTCTTTGCACTCCCTCTCTTTGCTTCAACAGTAAACTCTGATCTCTTTGCACACCTTTCTTTCTCTCTCTTTGCTTCAATATCTTTTCTCTGTCACTCTCTCTGCCTTCCATGTGGTCACTTCTGGAAGCCCCATTGGGGCTTCTTTTTAAATATGTTATAGATTTCACTCCCATCTTTTGAAAAAAGTGTTTGAGCTTAACTTTGTATATCTTAGATCAACTAGGTGATCAATTTTACTTCATCTTTTCTTTATTTCTTGTTTACTTTGGGTGTGAGAGACACTCTAAGGGGTAGATCAAGTTTGAGTTTGCTTGATTGTTGTTATAGATTCTAACTTAGCCTTAGAAAAGTTAGTTATGGGTTTTGGTTGATCCTGAAAAAAACCATTGTTAAAGGTTATGGCTGAGCTTGTGAAAAGCCATTATAAAAGCTTTGTGGAAGCTTGAGAATTCCACTGATATTAGTGAATTGGTTTGAAAATCTTTGATTGAGAGATCAAGGTAGTATATGTAGGTCAAGGGGACCAAACCACTATAAATCATTGTATTTTGTCTACTTTCTTTTATTTTCTTCTTATTCTTAGTACTTAAATCATTCCTCCAACAAGCTTTAAATTTTCATTTTCAAATTCATTTAATAAGCTCTTTACTTGTAAAGAATTTTTGTGTCATTCCAAAAATGCTATTCACCCCCCTTTAGCACGTTCTTTGGGACCAACAAAGACTTATTCTAATATTTGGTTGTTAGGAATAATTTAAGGAATAATTGATAAATGATAAAAATGTTCTTTATTAAAATTTAAATTTTTTTAAAAGATAAAAATACCCAAATAATAAAGGATGATACGAAAATACTCTTAATTATAAGTAAATAATATTTTTACCAAAATATAAAAATATTTTTATTATAATTTAATAATATCTTTTTAAAGCTGTCACCGAAACCCAAGTCATTTGTCTAGGCTTTTTCGGAGGTGTGCTTTTGTTATTAATTGTTATGACAATAACCCTCCAAAGCTTGCCTATTTTATAGATGGATGGGATAAAAGAAAATTAAGTGCATGCAACAAGATCTTGCACAAAACTTAGGTGGTACCCACCATTGGTTGTATATGAGATGAAGATATTAATTAATAACATAAAGATCCATAATAATATTCAAAAACATTCATAATGATATTGTTGTCCTGTAAAAACAAACCACATAACAATAAATTTTTATAAGGAAATATCAAGTAACAACAAAGTCTTGGAAGAATAAACCATTTTAACATTAAAGCTTTAAAATAAACTTTCTCAATCATCTAAGTCTGCAGCTTGAAGAAAGAGTAAAAAAGTAAGTAATTTGGGATGGATTATTAGTATGTTTGTAGAATGCCTTGTCCATTTCATTCTTTACCAAACCCACAACCTCGCGTAATGTGCTAATCAAATCTTGAAGATTTTGATGCATGAGTACTTCACCCCCCAAACCATTATTGGTCCCAATAATATGTGCTAGAGGGGGGTTGAATAGCACAATTTGGCTCTTTCAAAGGTTGTCTCTAAGTGTAGACAAATGCAAGATAAATGAGAGAAAGAAAACAAAACAAAAACAAAGTAAATAATATAGCAAAATTTAGAGTGGTTCGGTCTAAGACCTACATCCATTAACTTGATTATCTAACTAAGGATTTTTCAAATAATCCACTAAGAATCGGTGAAATTTACAAGCTTTCACCAAGCTTTACAATGGCTTTTACCAGGCTCAGACAAAACCTTTCACAATAGTTTTTCACGGGCTAAACTAAAACCCAACACCTAACTTTTTGAGGCTAAGTTAGAACCTTAACACATTCAAGCAAACTTAGCTTGAAACAACCACTTAGAGTGACTCCCTCACTCTAAGAATACAAGAAGAGAGGTTAAAGAAAGTACCTATGATCACAAGTTGATTTAAATGGTACAAGATTGAGTGTAGAATACAAATACAAAATATGGGCGTTTAAGTGCAGCAAGGTGCAGAGAAGATTTTTTGGTTTTTCAGATCTTAATGACTCAAATCTCCTCCAAAACTTCCAAAAACTGATTTCTAACCGTTCAAAGACCCTTTTATACTTGAAGCAACAACTCTAATGGTAGTTTGGTAGTTTATGGCAGTTGAAAACAGTTAAGAGTAGGTTCTAGCCACTAATCTGTCTTCTAGTGCTTTGGTTCAAATTGCAGACAGAGAGCTCTTAGTCGACTAACTTTCTTCTTGGTCGACTAAGTTGGTTCTGTCTTTTGATCGTAGATTCTGTCAGAGAGCATTTAGTCTACTAACTCATTTCTTGGTCGACTAAGTTGGTTTTGTCTTGAAGTTCAGATTTTGGCAGTAGCTTCTTAGTCGACTAACTCTCATCTTGGTCGACTAAATTGGTTCTGTTTCTCAATATTCTTTAGCCCGCCATTTCTCCAATTTAAATTTTAGTCAAACAACATTCTTCATTATTTAACTAAAGACCTTCCTTTTTGTTGATAAATCGTTTATCTTCATTTTCATGATTTTTGATATACCCATTTGAAAGTTGATTTATTATTTCCATATGACTTTTTGTCTTGCACACTTAGGTAGAAATGTTAGACACAAATGAAATGAGAATGTTTTATTATCATTAAAAACTAAGGGAGCCAACAATCTCCCCTTAGTTTCATACCAATATTGTCTAATTTCTCTCTCAATAAAGTGGTATGATCCATAACTGTTTCAAACTCGGCCACTTCACTCATGTCATTGGTCCTTTTCCTTTTACTTGTAGTAGAATTTTGACTTCTTCTACCAATTGATGCTTGGGTTGGATAGTAAAGACATCTACATCATCCAAACCAATTTCATGTTCACATGCAAGTTTAGAACCTTCATTTGTCCCATGAGCAACATCTTTTTCAATTTTCTTTAGGACATCTGCTGAGTTTGAGCATCTTGTTTTGTTGCTTAGTCTTTAGTGTAAATCCCAGACAACTCATTAAAAGAAAAGAAAAGAAAACTTTTTGTTTTGAATCGAGCAGCATCTTTGTGACTCTCATCAAAGTAAATAAATAATATTATTAGTTATATTAATGATAAGAAAATAAATACAAATATTTAAACAACATACTTACATTTATATAAGATTCTCATACAGGATCTTTAACAATAACCATGTTCTTTTGATTTGTCTAACCAAATCCACTAATGCATCTTCGTTGTACCATATCAAATATAGTTGTCTATTCTTTCTTTAAGGTTTTAATCCTCAATTCTATGTTAGGTTTGGCATTCAAGTTTACATTTGGTAATTTTTTTTTGCAATTATTCTTTTGAGATTAACAAATAACTACATCTAAAACTAGTATCTATATGTTCTTTTATTGTGCTGATCAACTAAACATGATACTAGTCCAACATCTTCATCAAAGGTCCACTTTCTTTTGGTTCTTCTTTTTTAACTTTGAGAATGAATGGTTGAAGATGCATATATTCATTTTTATCAAAAAGAAAAAATTTATTCATAAAACAAATAATAATGTAATAAATGACACATAAATGTCCTAATATAATTAAAAATATTAAACTTTATCCACATGATAAAAAGTATACCATAAATAACAACTAATAATAACAAAGATTAAAATAGTACCACAACTTGCAACAAAAAATGTATAATTTTAGTTCTACCTATAACAATCTTACATACAACAAAAAGAGTTTTACATACAATAGTACACCCTTTACTATGAACAATTCAGAGTGGATATTAAAAATAATGAGGTTTCGGTTGCTATGAGATCATGGAAACATGAGAACCAAAAACTCTCTAAGTTAATAGACAATAAAACAACAGCAAAGTACCCTGGGGTAAAGTACATTATCACAAAGAACTTAAGATGGAAACCTATTTTGATCTATAACAAAAAAATAGGTTGACATATCAAAAAAAGTCATAAACGCCATCCAAGCATAGCAAATGACAATAACATGCCCACATGAAAATAAACTAGAAGCTGTAGAAGTCAAAAATCAAGTCTGCCATTGTTACATTACCCTTGACTCTTTTAAAAAAAATAACATATACATCGAAAAAAAGATTAAAAAACCTCCCAACAGTGGCCAAGAGTAACCTATCCAAGAAAAACATGTAAAAAACAAACTTCATCTTCAATTTTGATTTTGCTTAGATGTTTGTCATTCAGTAAACATTTCATTTGTCAATTGCATTCTCCAATTAGTTTAAACATTAGTGGGGTTAATAGCACTTATTGCACTCTCATTCTCAAGTACTCTGTTATCATGAAGATATTCACCACCTTCATCTTTAATAGGGTTGAAAGTCATCTTTCTCAATAAAATTATAAAGCAAAAAAAAAAAAAACCTATAATAATATGATTATCTATCCTAATCGGATAAAATGAAAGACTTCTAAAGATACCCCACCTAATTTTTAACAACCCTAAAAACCTCTTAATTAAATTGAGAGCAATTGCGTGTTCCGTATTAAAAAATTCTTCAAGAGTCATTGGTTGATGACTTTGATGCCATTCATTCAAATGATATCTTTGACCCCTAAAAAGTGCAAGAAAGCCCTTATAATTTGTATAACCCACATTAAATAGGTGATAGTAAACTTTATATAAGTTATTTATTTACTTGGCATAGTTTTATAGTGAAAAATCTTATCATTCGTATTATCTTAGGTACCATGAGGCATTTTAAGTCCATATCTCCTAGTAATTACATCTCAAAGAACTCTACCGTTAGCTATTGACCTTTCCCAACCAGGAAGAACATAGGTAAATTGAATGTTAGGTGTACATACAACTAACGTAGTTGTTGTAGTGTTACTCTTATGAGTTTGATATTTAGACTTATCTTTACTTGGCAACTTAGCCTTGATATATGTCCATGTAAAGCACTTAAACAATTCTAAAATTCTAATGGAATTAACATTTTTTAAAAAACCCATTGTTATCTTGTATGTATAGTTACAAAATTAATAAGATGATTAATCTACTTTAAACCATTTTCACCGATTGTCTATAGAGTTTGTTGGAATGGGCTCAAATTTTCTATGCCAATGATCTTATAACTTTATCACTACATTTAACACCTTATGAAAGTATCGACAAATTATTTCACTGGACGTTTTAAAATTTTGTCTAATAACTCAATTCTTAAGATGATGAACAATAATTTATAAGAATATCGCTACCTGTGCATCGACAAGCATGTTCCTTGTTAACTTTAACCCTTCAATATTTTCTAGCATTTTACATAGTTTAAAAAAAGCACGCTTATTCATTTTAACTTGTGAAATACATGAAAAATATCATGCACAAATTGTATCACATACGCTCGATTTGCATAAAAATCTAGGTTATAAGATCTCAATCTTCGCCTACGAACTTGTGAAGTGCAAATGCATGCCAACATAATCCAAAACTAAATAACAATAACACACATCTCCTAGAACACTATCAGCTCAACTACAATATTTTTTCTTCCATATAAATTTCTACTCAAACCCAAATGAGCCATGGTTGCAAAAATTAGATATTTAGATCCATGTTTTGCATTGTTATGAAGGGAACAATAAAAATGAATATACAATACATAATCACAAAAATATGACACCTGAGTAAGACAAAAAACATTTATTTTTCTTACTATATTTGAATCTAGTTATGAGAATTTGACACTGCATACTGATAATCTACATCCTAGAATATTTTCACTCATCTAAATCAATACATCAAACAATTAATAACATGCATGAACACGGTAGCATACAATGTGAACAATTTTGTAACTATGATTGTTAAGGATGCTAATATCACAAAGCAAATTTTAAGATTTCACCAAAACATCAATAATAACTAATTAAAAGAAAATTAAAACAAAAAATTACTAAAGAATTACAAGTGGCTATTACTTAAAGATATCTCTTTACAATTTAATAATAATAATAATAATAATAATAATAATAATAATAATAATAATCCATTTTTGCAAGAATATATACATCGACATGTGGATCATTATGAAGATAAAAAATTTAAATACAATATCTGAGTAAAATCTCCAAACAACAACTACGAAATAAATGTATGCAAAAGAAAACAGAGGTAAAGATCAACCAGCTAAATCTACCACTAAAATTTGATTTCCAACACTTAAACTAATTTCTTTTTTTTTCTTCACTGTTTAGCTTAAGAGATAAAAAGCAATCTTGGTGATTTTTTCTATAAGAAAAAATAGTAAACAAAATATGCTTTTAATTATATTACAAAGATACCATTGTCAAACAAGAAAAATTACCAAACAAGAAGAGCAACAAACAATATGAAAAACACCATTAATCAAAAATCATTCAAAAAATAAGTACCCAAGCCATAAGAGCATGATCAACAAGAATAAAAAAGTTCCCTACAAAAAAACCCTGAAAATAATTTTTCTCACTAAAGATGAGGAAATGAAAAATGGAGCAACGAATGAGAGGGAGTATACAATAGTGGACCGGGGCGGTAGTGGATGAAAGGCTACTTTAGAGAGAGAAATAGTCATGAAAAGATAGAAACAGGAATGGGTTAAATACCATTAACCGAAAATCATTCAAAAAAAAAAATTACCTAAGCAAGAAGAGCATGACCAACAAGAACAAAAAGGCCACCGCCCTCCCAAAAAAAAATGTCATTAACATCGGAGATGAGGAAATGGATGGTGAAGCAATGAACCAGAGGGAATGGATAGTAGTGGAGTGGGGTGAAAATGGATAGAAGGTTGCTTTAGAGAGAAAATGAATGATAAAGAAAGAGAAACAAAAATGGGTTAAATACTTAGGTTAATTGGGTATTATATGAGAGAGTAATTTTTGAAATTGTTAGGGGGTATTTTCATCAAATCAATTTATTTTCTTATTTCCACCTGCTTGGAATAGCCATTATTGAGGTAATGACTATTCTAGCCCTTCTTGGAATGTCCATTCGTAAACCTTAAGTTAGTAATAGGAATAAGGGCCGAATATCCATTCCCCCTACCAAACATGCTGCAATTGTCTTTTTGCTTTCCTTTCGTTTGTATCTATTCTAAAGAAAAAACCAGTCACATTTACTAATCCCCGACCCCGATTCCATTTCTTCTCACTGATTTCACCAATTATTTCATTGATTTCACCATTTTTTTTCTTTTTCTTCCTTACTAATTATTGATAGTGATAAGCTTATATGGTACTTTTTAATTAAATCATGTTCAATATATGAATCTTAAACACTATACCTACTTATTTGGTTTAAGGTCCCTACTCCAATGGTAGAGATAAAACATTATATCTTTTGACAAAGGTACAACAAGTGCAAACTTTAGACATTTGTTACATTTTTATTCTAGAACAATTTTGGTAAAGAAGAAACAAAGAAATATAACTCCCCACTTAGCAATTCATAAACTATTAGCATGCTTTTTCTACAATGTCACCAACTAATTTATGATCGTGTTATATATGTTATAAATGAATAAAATACACATGAAAATATAATATTTGTGAAACAATAATAAATGTAGCAATTTATTTATGTAATAAATAAATAATAAAATTAGTTTTTAAAAGCATATGTCACAAAATCTCCAACTTGCATGTAAAAGCAATCATACATATATTTCACACCCATTGATTCTAAATGCTTCTCAAACACTTTTTGTGACAAGAATTTTGTCAATGTACTTATCATACTTTTTCGATAGAAGCAATACTTGTTATTGTAATATCGCCTCTATGTATAATATCACAAATCTAATGAAATTTGTGCTTAATGTGCTTTTTTTCTTAGTAAGCTATTGGCTACACAACTTGTGCTATTGTTTGATTATTGTCATAATAAAAGTAATGAGAGAATTTACAAAAGGAACAACTCCACGCTTCCATATGAATTTTTGGATCCATACAACCTTTTTTACAATTTCACTTGCAATGAAATACTTGGAGTTAGTGGTGGAATTTGTACAAGTATTTTGCTTACAACTTTTCCAACTTATTGCTCTTTTTTACTTAATTTCAAGTTGTTTCTCCTTACCCAATGTAAAAACAAACCTAGATGTTTATTTTCTGTTATCTAATTTGATTGAAAATCTTAATCTATATAGCTTGTCACTACTAAATCGAGTGAAATCTGTACTAGTATTTCTCAAACACTTTTTGTAACAAAGATTTAGTCAATGTATTTATTATACTTTTTGGCAGAAGCAATCTTTGTTATTGTAACATTGCCTCTATGTATAATATTACAAATCAAGTGAAATTTGTACTTGATGTGCTTCGTTTATTGGTGAGCTATTGATTGCACAACTTGTGCTATTACTTCATTATTATCGTAATAAAAAGTAATGAGTGAATTTATAGAAGGAATAACTCCACGCTTCCATATGAATTTTTGGATTCATACAACTTCTTTTGCAATTTCACTTGCAATGACATACTTTGCATCAATGGTGGAATATGTACTAGTATTTTTCTTGCAACTTCTTCAACTTATTGCTCCTTTTTGCTCAATGCCAACTTATTTCTCCTTACCCAATGTGAAAACAAACCTAGATGTTTATTTTATCATCTAATTTGATTGAAAATCTCAGGGTTTGTTTGGTTACCAAAAAATAACTTGCTAGGAGAAAATTTTTTCAGTGTAAAATATTTTACAAAAAAAATTTAATGTTTTCAGTTGTTTGGATAAACCATCGAAGATATTTTCTATCATTTAGATCATCTTATGAAAAATATTTTCCATCATCATTGGTGGAGCTATTTGAGTGTTAAGATGATAAATAGGAGTTGATTACAAAGTGATGGTGTCATTTGGTTTTGACTAATTTGGGATCAAAATTAAGAATGGATATGAAAATGGCCAAAATTAATAATGATATTTTCCAAAACATTTAACCACATATTTATAATTAAAGTGAGCTCTAATTTTCAAAAATTTTCTATCTCATCATCTTTTTACCATAACATTATAAAAATATCAATATTTGTCAATTATGTTAGACATCCAAAACCTATACTTATGTGTATTTATCAAATAACAATCATTGAAATATTTTTTTATTATAATTATTAGTAAGATTTATCATAATTCTATTTTATAGAATTATTTTAGTCCAATTTTGTTATGAAATATTAGTTAAGTCCTAAATTTTCAATTATAATTAACTTATTTTTATTTGTTTTTATAATTAGTTTATTTTTAAGTGAGTTTTTTTAATTTTATGTTATTTCTTTTAATTTATTTATTATTTATTAGTTTTTATATATTTTTTGTAGGAACTAAAGGAATTAGGCTTAATTTTGGAAAGTAAGGAGTTGAAAGACTAAGAAGTTTGTTTGCATATACTTCAATATTTTGGCCATAACTCACACTATAAAACTTAAAATGATGCCATTCTTGAACCATTGGAAAGATAGAAGACAGAACTACAACTTTTATGCAGATCACTTTACCCAGTTTTGCCTTGAAGATAGAGTAAATCATGTTGGAAAATAATTGAACGTACTATGTCGGGAATGAAAATTTGTAAAGACTGACAATTGATTTTTTGGGCTCTCATTACACTTTTAAGCCCAATTAAACCATAGGTCAAGTTGGGGAACTATAGGTTAAGTTTATTAGTATAAATAGGATATTTTAAGAACATTAAGGTAGATAACTTTTTGAGATTCAAGAAGTTAGATGTTGAGGCTGACACTTGGAGATAATGCGGCAAATATTTGTTTTGTTTTCTTCCTTGGCTTTTATTTTTCTTGATACTCTCAATGGTTGAAATTATTATAATGTTATTTGTCTTTGCGATTATGAGTAGCAAATTTTTTTTCTAGGATTGCAATTGAACTCACATGTAATCTAAATTTTTAATCTCTTTCTTACTTATCTTTAATGGGATTTGAATTGTTTATTCCAGTTTATTCTCAATGCTTTTAATTGCTTAGCCACCAATTAAATTGATTTAGGAACCTAAACAAACTTGGGAAAGGGAGTTTAGGGTAGACTAAAATCAAGATAGCATATGATCATATTAATTGATTTGCATATAGGATAGAGATATACTTATAGGCCATATGTAGCCAGGTTAGAGCCTGAACTTAATGAGTCTATTTTAATTTCAATTCACATAGGTATATATTATTTTGGTTAAAATAGATTATTTTATAAGATGAGTCGGGAGACCCTTATAAATAATTTAGGACTCTAGGTTAGCAATTCAACTCATTGAAATAAGTTAAGGAAGAGTGATAAGATTTAGATGAAGTGTGAAAGATATTGTAATCCTAAGCTTGTTTTATTTGATATTTTCTCAAGTTATTATTATTTTGATTTTTTCTTGTTGGTTTAAATTTTAGTTAATTAGTTTTAGTTAAGAAATTAATTTTGAGTGTTTGGATAAGATTAATTTGTTCTAATTTTAGTATTTAATAAAATTTTAGATCAATTCTCCATGTGATCGATACTCTGCTTGCTAATATACTGTCTATTTGATATGTATAGTTGCGTAGTAGAATTTTAATTGACAAGTTTTTGGCATTGTTGCCGGGGAATTGTTTTTAGAATTTTTACTAATACTAATACCTAGCAATTTAGTTTTACTTCAAATTTTATTTTTCTTGCTTTAATATTGGATTTTGTTTGCTTGCAGATATCTTTAGTCATTGTATGCAAAGAAGAAACAACTTGAATCTTGTTTCTTTTGATCTTGAGATAGAAAGAACTTTCAGGAGACGTTGAAGGGAGAATTCGAAAGTTACAGCTTTAAATCAGACAATGGCTGAGGATAACAATAAAATGGCAATAATGCCATTAATCTGGTTCCTAAAGCAAATAGAGCACTGCGGGATTATGCTGTTCCTCTTTTGCAAGGTTTGCACCAAAGCATTAGGAGACCTTCCATCAATGCGAATAATTTTAAAATTAAACCAGCTTACATTTAGATGATTCAGTCTTCAGTCTAGTTTTGTGGGTTACCTAGTGATGATCTTAATTCTCATTTGGTAAATTTTTCAGAGATTTGCGATACCTTTAAATACAATAGAGTAATTGATGATGCTATTAGATTAAGATTGTTTCCGTTTTCTCTAAAGGATAAAGCAAAAAACTGGCTTAATTCACTACCCAATGGGTCTATCATTACTTGGGAGGACTTGACTCAAAAGTTTCTCGCAAAGTTCTTCCCGCCTGTAAAGACTGCAAAGATGAGGAATGATATCACCTCATTCACACAATTTGATGGTGAGTCCTTGTATGAAGCTTGAGAGAGTTTTAAAGAACTATTGAGAAGATGTCCACATCATGGGATTCCTGATTGGTTGCAAGTTCAGACATTCTACAATGGGTTGGTTGGCTCAATTAAAACCACAATTGATGCTGCTGCTGGGGGGGCATTAATGAGTAGGAATGCTGCAGATGCTTATAATTTGTTGGAAAAGATGGCTTCAAATAATTATCAATGTCTTTCAGAAAGGTCGGGTCCGAGAAAAGCTGTTGGAGCTTATGAAATTGATACACTTAACACCTTAACTGCTTAAGTGGCTACATAAGTGGCTACATTATCTAAGAAGTTTTACATATTGGGAATTCATGCAGTTCAAAATTCATTTGTAGTCTGTGAGATGTGTGGAGATGGCCATTCAAATGATAAATGTCCATACAATTTTGAATCAGTCCAGTTTATGGGGAACTTCAATAGACAGAAAAATAACTCGTATTTCAATACTCATAATCCTAGTTGGAGAAACCACCCTAACTTTTCATGGAATAACAGTGCAGGGCCTTCAAATCCAAAACCCAACATACCTTCTAGTTTTCAACAACTAGCTAGACCACTAATTCTTGAAAAGAAGTCCCACATGGAAGAATTTCTCTTGCAATATATATCAAAGAATGATGCTATAATTCAAAGATATGGAGCATCCTTGAGAAATCTTGAAACCTAAGTGGGATAGCTTGCAAATTCCATCAACAATAGACCTTAAGGTTCCTTACCTAGTGACACACAAATCAATCCTAAAGGTAAGGAACAATGCTAAACAATCACTTTAAAGAGTGGAAAAGAGATTGAAGGGGTGAATGAAAAAGTAGTTGAACCTGAGAATGAACATGTTGATAAGGGAGAAATGTGTGAGAATGAGATTGATATTGAACAAAAAGAAGATGACAAGGCTAAAACTCAAGGAACCTCTCAAGTCATCCATCCTCCACCACCTTTTCCCCAAAGGCTCCAAAAGCAAAAGCTTGAAAAACAATTTCAAAAGATCCTCGATGTCTTGAAGAAATTACACATAAATATTCCTTTTGCTAAAGCTTTGGAACAAATGCCCAACTATGTCAAGTTTTTGAAAGACATCTTCTCCAAAAAGAGAAAGCTAGGAGAGTTTGAAACTGTCTCCCTTACAGAAGAATGTAGTGTAATTCTCCAAAATAAACTGCCACAAAAACTCAAAGATCCAAGTAGTTTCATAATCCCTTGCACAATTGGTAATTTATTTTTTTGCAAAATCTTTGAGTGATTTAGGTGTAAGTATCAATTTAATACCTTGGTCAATTTTTGAGAAACTTGGTTTGGGGAAATGCAAACCCACTTTTGTTACTTTGCAACTGGCTGATCGTTCTTACGTGTACCCAAGGGGAATTATTGAAGATGTTCTTGTCAAGGTAGATAAATTTATTTTTCTAGTTGATTTTATAATTCTTGACATGGAAAAAGATAGGCAAATTCCAATCATCCTTGGGAGGCTGTTCTTAGCAACTGCTAAAGCTTTGATTGATGTGGAAAAAGGTGAGCTCACTTTGAGAGTTCAAGACCAATAGGTAACATTATATATTTTCAAAGCTTTAAAATTGCCTGTGACATCTGAAGACTGGTTTTCTGTGAGTGCGGTAAATAACTTTACACATGATGTTTTCTTAGAAAAAAATCCCAATGATCCTCTTGAAGCATGTTTAGTTGCTAACTCTGATAGGGATGATGATGAATTTATTAAATATTCAAATTTGTTAAATGCTCACTCCAGACTTAGAACTAATCATCAATTTGAGTCTTTAGATGTTTCAGCTTCTTTGATGCCAGCTTCTAAGCCCTCCATTTAGGAACCACCTACTTTGGAACTCAAACCTCTGCCTGCACACTTGAGGTATGCTTTTCTTGGAAAATCTTCCACTCTTCCAGTTATTATTTATGTTGCTCTCACTAACATGCAAGAGGAGAAGTTATTGAGGACACTTAGAGAATTCAAGAAAGCAATAGGGTGCACCATAGTTGATATTAAGGGAATTAGCCCTTCTGTTTGCATGCACAAAATTCTGCTTGAAGAAAATCACAAAGCCACCATCGAATAGCAAAGAAGATTGAATCCCATCATGAAAGAAGTAGTTAAGAAGGAAATCATCAAGTGGTTGGATGTTGGAATAATTTATCCTATCTCTGATAGCTCATGGCTAAGTCTAGTTCAATGTGTTCCTAAGAAAGGAGGAATGACTGTGGTTGCCAATGACAATAATGAGCTCATTCCAAAAAAAACTGTGACTAGGTGGAGAGTTTGCATGGACTATCGCAAGCTTAAAAAAGCTACAAGGAAAGATCACTTCCCTCTTCCATTCATTGATCAATTGTTGGATCGCTTGGCTAGTAAGGAATATTATTACTTTCTAGATGGTTATTCTAATTATAACCAAATTGCTATTGCTCTTGAAGATCAAGAAAATACTACATTTACATGTCCTTCTGGCACCTTTGCTTTTAGAAGAATGCCATTTGGATTATGTAATGCATCTGTCACCTTTCAGAGATGTATGATGGCCATATTGACAGACATGATGGATAAATGTTTGGAGGTATTTATGGATTATTTTTTTTGTCTTTGGAAATAATTTTGATGATTGTCTCTTAAATCTTGCTAGGGTACTTAAGAGATGTGAAGAAACAAATTTGGTACTCAACTGGGAGAAATGTCACTTCATGGTGCGAGAAGGTATTGTCCTTGGGCACAAGATCTCTAGTAGCTGTATTGAGGTAGATAAAGCAAAAATTGAAACAATTGAGATATTACCACCTCCAATAAATGTCAAAGGTATTAGAAGTTTTCTTGGTCATGCTGGTTTTTATAGAAGATTTGTTAAAGACTTTTCAAAAAATTTTAAACCACTTTGCAATTTATTGAAAAAAGATGTGCCATTTAAGTTTGATAATGAATGTTTGGTTGCTTTGGATGAATTGAAGAAAAGATTAATATCGCACCTATCATAATTAGTCCCGATTAGACTCTCCCTTTTAAACTAATGTGTGATGCGAGTGATTATGTGGTGGGAGCTATTTTGGGACAAAGGAAGGATAAAATCTTCCATTCCACCTATTATGCTAGCAAGACTTTGAATGAGGCCCAGAAAAATTATACCACAATTAAAAAGGAGCTCTTGGCTGTAGTTTTTGCTTTTGACAAATTTCGCTCCTATCTCGTGGGGGCAAAGGTGATAGTGTACACTAACCATTCAACTATCAAATACTTGATTGCCAAGAAGGATGCTAAACCAAGATTGATAAGGTGGATTCTCTTGCTACAAAAGTTTGATTTAGAGATTCATGACATACTTCGAGATAGACATTGGCAGCTATTTAGTGACCAACTTGAATCTGCAGTGGTGCTTGTAGTCTGGGAGTTTTATGCAAATGCAGTTGAGCATGTTGATGGTGTGGCGTTTGTCTGTGGCAAACAAGTCCCTTTTCACAGCCAAGCTATCAAAGCATTTTTTGGAACCTCCAATATTGAAAATGATGACTGCGTGCAGTACTTGGGCGATCATTAGGATTGTAATGAGATTATATCGACGTTGTGTGTTGAGGGAGCCCAATGAAAGACATCGCATGGTGAGCCAGTTTCATTCAAACGAAGTGCCATGACAAAAGAGTTGAAAGTTTGGTTACACTTTATAGTGGCACAGTTACTCCTTTCCACTCATATAAGTGATGTAACAAGGGATTGCTGAATGCTTATTTATGCCATTGTCACACATAAATCCATTAATGTTGGTAAGGTTATCTCTCATGCCATCTTACATACGAGCTACACTAAACGAGATGGTATCGATTTTTCTTCCTTAATCACTGCATTATGTGCGAGAGCTGGTGTGCAATGGAACGATAAAGAGGAGATGTAACAACCGAAAATTCCCATCACCATGGGCATTCTTAAGTGATTAGAGGAATCTGCACTGGTTGCTAGTAGTTCTTCATAAGTCACACCCCGACGTTCCCAAGCGGCTCTCACACGTAGTGTTGCTCAATGGATGGAGCGCATTGATTGTAGATTAGACTGTCACAAAAGGCAAAATTGAGCAATTGAAGAAATGATGAGAGCTTATGGTGAACACATTGGGATGGACATGACTACTTTTCCTTCGTTACCTACGGATTCTGACTCTAAGGACGATTTTGGTGGTGATGATGCAGAGGACTTGTAAACTATAGCTTCGGAGCTAGGGGAGTATTCTTGTCTTTTTTCTTTTATTTTCCTTTATCACATTGAGGACAATGTTTGTTCCAAGTTTGGGGGAGTGGTTTAGAATTTTGTTGGTTTATATGCCTTGCATGTTTTATTTATATTTTGCATGTTTTATTTGTGTTCAAAAAAAAAAAATTGAGGTAGTTGCACCTCACTCATGATTGTCCCAATCCTAAGATGATATTTTAATTATCTTTTGATTCTTAGCTTTTGGGAAGCATATAGTTATGATTTAATTTTATGTGATATTCTTGTATTAGCTTTATTTTAGAATGTGACTTCAAATAATTTGAGCACTATACTCTTTTGCTTAAAATTTTATGTGATTTAGAGAAAGTTTATGTTGATGAAATAGTATAGTGATGTCAAATTCTAGAATTTGTTTGATTCTCTTTTGAGGTGAAATCTTAGATATCACTTAGGATAGGAAGTGATTTAGGCCATCTTTGGATCGTTTGAGCCTTTTTGGGCTTACCTTATTATATTTATCCTTAGTCACTTTTTTTGAGCCTAATTTACCTTTTCTTTGTAATTACACAATTGTGTTAGTCTTGACTTGTCTATTTAAATCCAGCAATTTGAACCTTTCACCCTCTAAGTATATTAATCTTTCTAGGGAATGGTTTAAGCTTAAAGATAAATTAGGAGAGAAAGGTAAAAAAAAAAGTGATGGTTGTTAGGAAAATTACCTCTTGTTTATAATTGTCAAAAATAAGTTTGGGGGTTGAAAAAAAAAAGAAATAAAATATGGGGTATAGAGGAAAGTTTACTTCAAGTTTGGGGGTACTATAAAAAATTTTTTTTGAGCTCTTTATATGTCCTAGATTGATTAAGTGCTTAGGGTGAATTTGAGCCTAAATATGTCCTTTATCATACCTTGACCCTAGCCTTATATTACAAGCTTGATAAAGACCTATTGATCCTTGAATAAGTGTTAATCTACATTAGTGGAGAGAGAGATGAAAAACAAACTGATGGGATCCTAGTACTAATCTATGCTTAGATTTGGCATAAACTAATCTGAATTGCATGATATTCTTTATAAGAGAACATTCACACACACGAAAAGTCCATTCGAAAAATAAGTTTTCACTTGAATTGATGCATAAATTTAAGGATTAGCTGTATGTTACTTTAAGTTGAAATTTGAGTTAATTTCTGAGAAAAAATTGAGAAATCATGATTTGGTACTTCTATCTCTCATTTATGTTCAGTTTCTTTTTGTGATTTTCTTTTGCTTGAGGACTAGCAAAATCTTAAGTTTGGGGGTGTGATAATTCTATTTTATAGAATTATTTCAGTCCAATTTTTTTATGAAATATTAACTAAGTCCTAAATTTTTAATTATAATTTACTTATTTTTAGTTGTTTTTATAATTAGTTTATTTTTAAGTGAGGCATTTAAATTTTATGTTATTTTTTTAATTTGATTATTATTTATTAATTTTTATATTTTTCGTCGAAACTAAAACAATTTGGCTTAATTTTGAAAGGTAAGGCGGTGAAAGATCTAGAAGTTTGTTTGCATATGCTTTAGTGTTTTGGCCATAACTCGCGCTACAGAACTCCAAATGATGCGATTCTTGGATCATTGGAAAGCTAAGAGACAGAGCTACAACTTTCATGAGATCATTTTACCTAGTTATACCTTGAAGATAGAGAAAATTGCATCATAAAAATAGCTAGACGTATTGTGCCGGGAATGAAAATTTGTAAAGACTGACAATTGATTTTTTGGGCCTTTCATTTCACTTTTAAGCCCAATTAAACCATAGGTCAACTTAGGGAACTATAGGTTAAGTCTATTAGTATAAATAGGATATTTTAAGAACATTAGGGTTGATAAATTTTGGAGATTCAAGAAGCTAGAAGTTGAGGTTGAAACTTGGAGATCAAGGCATCAAATGTTTGTTTTGTTTTCTTCCTTGGCTTTTATTTTTCTTGATACTCTTAATTGTTGAAATTATTATAACGTTATTTGTCTTTGCGATTATGAGTAGCTAATTTTCTTTTTCTAGGATTGTAATTGAACTCACATATAGTTTAAATTTTGAATCTCTTTCTTATTTATCTTTAATGGGATTTGAATTGCTTATTCCAATTTGTTCTTAATGCTTTTAATTGCTTGACCACCAATTAAATTGATTTAGGAACCTAAACAAACTTGGGAAAGGGAGTTTAAATTATACTAAAATTGGGATAGCATATGGTCATATTAATAGATTTGCGTATAGGATAGGGATATACCTATGGGCCATATGTAGCCAGATTAGAGCCTAAATTTAATGAGTCTGTTTTAATTCCAATTCACATAAGGATATATAGTGTTTTGGTTAAAATAGATATTTTTATAAGATGAGTCCGGAGTCCCTTGTAAATAATTTAGAACTCTAGGTTAGCAATTCAACCCATTGAAATAATTTAAGGAAGAGAGGTAAGATTTTGATGAAATGTGAGGGATATTGTAATCCTAGGCTTGTTTGATTTGATATTATAAAGCCCGACCTTATAAAATATTTTTCATGAGATACATGTGATCGATAGCATGTTTGCATGCTAGGAGAGTCCCGAAAATTTACAAAAGTCGGTATTGTACCTAGAGGTACAACAAAGTTGATTTAAGCCTCGAACTAGATCGAATAGAGATTTTAGGGTGAAATTTAAAATTTTACAGGCAAGGAATGACTTAAAATGGTGATTCGGAGTTCGAAGATTAATTTGGAGTCAAATCGAAATTTTTACTATCTAGGGGTAAAATGGTAATTTTGTCACCTGAGGATAAAATTGGAATATTGGAAGAAGTTTTTGATCAAGATTGATCACATTTGACTCATTGGAGTATAATTTGAGGTTGATAAGTGAAAAAGTTAAAATTTTGGTATTTTTGGAGCATAGGTAGGGGCAAAACAGTAATTTTCCACCACTAGAACACTTGTCCAGCACATGGTCTGTCCTTATCCTCATTTTGACCTTTGACTAATCATGTGGTGGAGAATGGAAGCATAATTATTAATGTATATAAAGAAAAATGGACTAATAAGCATTTGACATGTGTCAAACTTAGAATATATTAATATTTAGCTTAAAAATCAGCATAAATCAGCCTACTATCTCTCCAAATATTAGCCAAGCAAGGAAAAGAAGGAAACAAAGGAAGAACAAAACCTAGGTGGAGAAAAGTGTGGAAAATCAAGGAAAATAAGTGAAAAGGTAGGATTTTTCAATTTAAACTTGAAATCTATTTTCCTTAAGCATTTCTCCTTATTTTCCATGGTTAAATTACATGTTTTCATGATGAATTCATGGCTGGTGAAAAAGGGTATGGAGAGAGAAAGATGTTGGATTGAATTGATTTTAAGATATGTTAGTGTTTTTAGTTAATTTAGCATATTTAGAAGCAAAACAACAAGAAAAGAATCCATTTTCCCCATGAATCTTCATTGGCCGAATCTTCCTTGATGTGTGTGGGTGATGGATTGTTATTATTTCAAGAGAAATGGCTTGGAAAATGATGAATAATGGTGAGATAAATTAAGTAGGAAAAATCACGGTGTTAGTGCACTGTAATAGCCGAATTTTTCCATGAAGAAATGGAAGGGTTTTGATGCTGAAATTGGTGTTATTTGAATAATGTTTGGTGAATTGAGGTATTAGAAAAGAAATGGAGTAATTTGGGATTAAATTGGACGTGTTAGTAATTAATCGGGTGATAAGACGAATTTGGCTGGTATCGAAATTTAGATGGTTACTCGTGCATTTTGCATTCCATATCATGCATTAGTAGTCTAAATTAGTTCAATTTCGATTTAGTACCAATGTAGTGAGTTTCTCGATTTTGTACTGTGTCAAGGTGGTGAGTCCGCCGATAAAGGCAAGGGAATTGCATTCGAGGACCAGTAGTCTTAATACTTTGAAAATCCGCACTCTAGACATTGTGAGTAAACTTACTGTCATTTTAATTATCTAGGGTGGTTTTTAGATGATTTCATGAATTATGTGGAAAAAGGGATTTAAAAAGGTAAATTTTCATATTTTATGAATAAATGTGTTTCAATGAAATTAATTTATAAATTGTTTTGAAAAATAGAGTACACAGAGACTGCTATTTGTTGCAATTTGATTGTTTAAATTAATTGGCTTATGATAAATTGGGCATGATTGGCTGGTTGGCAATTGTATTGAAATACGGATTGTTTGTTTGCCTTGAAAGATTGTGAATTACAATAATTGCCATATCCTGTTATTGAATTTTATTGATTGGTGGGATAATTATTAGTTTACTGCAGTAGGCGGGTTCTGTGGACCAGCCTAGGAGAGGGGCACGGTAACCCCATTTATATGTGCTCACCTCGGGTGTAGAGGTGCGTAGGGTAGCTCCTGGGGTGATATTTGAGTTCACTTCACGCCGAACCACCACGTTATGGTGAACTCAGCCAACGCCAAGGAACAGCTGTGTTTTTCTCAAACTAAAAAATATGTTTATGTATGTATAAAATTTATTTTCAACAGCCTTGGCGGTCTCGGTAGGATGCCTCGGCCAAGGTGTCCCCGAGGATAGATTTATGGCATAAGCCTAGTTTTTATGAGATTCATAAGCCTCGTTACGTATTTTGAATGAAATGTGTTCTAATGCTGTGACCTAGTTTATGATGATTTACTTTATCATCTCCGTGTACTCAACTCTAGATGTTTATGATGATGTCTATTTACTCATTGAGATTTTATAATCTCACCACCCTCATTTCCACCCATTTCAGGCTAAGTATAAGTTGTAGATAGCTAATATCATAGAAGGCTACAGTTGGCTTTACTTCCTCAAAAACTATAGGTTTGCAGCCTTCGTTCATTTTTGTCATTTGGGGGTCCATATGTCACTGTAAATTAAATATCATACTCTAGTTATCTGTACTACTGTATGTAGAAATTTATTTTGCTTTTACACTGTAAAAATTATTTACGCAGTATTCTAAATATATTATTTTATAAGAAAGTAGAATATTTTGTTTAATATTTTTATTTTATTCTAACAGTCATGATTTCACTTTAAACAAATGTTTTAAACATCTAAATTTATTTTTGATTTTGAAATATGTGTTTTGCACTTATATACTACATTATTAGTTGGTATTGAATTTTTTTTTTTAAAATGACCGAAATACCCCTGTGAGACGAAAATTATTATTTTATTTGTTTTGAGTTGGAAACAGTTTAAAATATTTTAGAACATGATTTTCAGCAATGGTTACTCACGGGGGAAATGAGATACTGATATTAAGCCTTGTGGGGTCCTGGTCGACATTCCGGGTAATGAATGTCTATTGGGAAACAGCGACGGTTGTCATGGGCTCGAGGAGTATCGGGTCGTGACAACAGTCGCGGTGTCCCGATAGACATTCATAACCCGGAATGCCAACCGGAACCCCGCAAGGCTTTAATATCAGTTTGTCATTCCCCAAATGAGTAACCATTGCTAAATATTATGTTCTAAAAGATTTTAAGTTATTTCCAACTTAAAACAACAAAAAAATGATTTCTGTCTCACAGGGGCATTTTGGTCATTTTTCCCTGAACATTTCGAAATCCACTAAAAATGTAGTATGCAAGTACAAAACACATAATCATAATAAAAAATAAGTTTAAACATCTAAAACCTTTATTTAAAATGAAATTATGATTATTTAAATATAAAAAAATAAAAAAAATATTCAATAAAAATATTCTATTTTCTTATTAAACACTATTTTTAGAGTTATACGTAAATAATGTTTTGTAGCGTAAAAACAAAATAAGTTCATACATACTGTAATATAGTAAGTCAGAGTATTTAATTTAATTTACAATAACCAGTAAGCTCCCGAATAACCAAAAGGAAGGGAGACTGTAAACCTACAGTTTGAAGGATGCAAATCCAATAGTAACCTCGATGAATAAGCTATCTACAGTCTATTCAGAGCCTGAAATGGGTGGAAAGGAGGGTGGTGAGATTATGTAATCCCAGTGAGTAAACAAATACCATAAAAAATATCTAAAGTCGAGTAAATGGAGACGATTAAAATATTCCATCTCAATATGTATTTCATAACATAAATATTCATTTCATTTAAATAATCAACATGGCTTATGAGTATATTAAAAGCTTGGCTCCTGTCAAAATCATTCTTGAGAATACCTTGGCCGAGGCATTTAACCGAGTCCACCAAGGCTGTTAAAAAGTTCGTATACTCATAAACATGTTTTTATTTTAAAAACACAGCCGTTCCTTGGCGTTAGCGGAGTTCATCATCATGAGATGGTTCGACGTGACGTGAACTCTAACCATACCTCAGGAGATACCCTACGCGCCCATCCGATAGAGGTACATATATAACCGAATTTCGTGCCCCTCTAATAGGCTGGTCCACAGAACCTACCCACTGCAGCAAGCTAAAACCCACCATACAATAAAATTTTGACAGCATGACATGACTAATATTATACTACCCAACTTGTAAATGTAAAACAGAACAATTCATACAGTTCACAAACCACAATTCCATCCAGTCATGCCAACACATTACCATAAGCCATAAATTAAAATCATAAATTACAACACATCAAGTGGTCTCCAGTTACTCTATTTTCAAAGCCATCATTCAATTTCAAGACAATTTATAAAATCTTTTCATTTAAACACATTTTGTTTATAAAACCTAAAAATTAACCATTTAAACTCATTTTCCATAAAATTCACAAAAATCGAATAAAAAGACCACTTTAGATAGTTAAAATGATGATAAGGTTACTCACTATTTCAAAAGTCGAATTTTTAGAGTACTCCGACTATCTATCATCGGGTACAATTTCTTTGCCTTTATCGGAGGATTCACTACCTAGACATAATACACAATCAAACAATTTACCACATTGGTGCTAAACCGTTATAAAACTATATGAATGCATGAAATGGAATGTAAATTATTCGGATTATTGTCTAAACGCGGTGTTTTACACAAATTCAATTGTGTACCTAAATAAAACGGTATTGGCCCAATTCGATCTATCACCCGATTAATTGGCCAATATGTCCAATTCAACTCCAATTAACTCCATTTTTCTTTCAATTCTCCAAATTATCAAACACAAGTCAAATAGCATAAAATTTAGCAAAATCAACTTCACATTTTCTTTTGGAAATTTCGGCCATGGTGGGTGCATCAACTGTCACGACCCGAAACCTCCCTCAGGCCCATGACAATCGCCGCGACGTCCCGATTGACACTCATTATTCGGAATGCCAACCGGAACCCCGCAGGGCTTACATATCAGTTTCTTTCCTTTCCTGTGAGCAATCATTGTTAAATATCGAGTTTTTAGAGAATATATACTATTTTAGATAAAAAACAATCAAAATAAAATTTTCGCCACACAAGGGTATTTTGGTCATTTTTTTTTCAAAAATTTCGAAACTGGCTAAAACGTAATATACAAGTACAAAACACATAATTCATATTCAAAATGAGTTTAAAAGTCTAAAATCTTCATTTAAAACGAAATTACGGTTATTTGAATATAATAAGAAAATAAAAGAAATATTAAGGAAAATATTCTATTTTCTTATAAAACAATATTTATAGAGTTATACGTGAATAATTTTTATAGCGTAAAAGCTAAATAAATTTATACATACTGAAATACAGTAAGCCAAAATATTTAATTTAATTTACAATAACAAGAGGGCCCCCGAATAAACAAAAGTAAAGAGGACTGTGAACCTACGGTTTGGAAAATGCAGATCCAATGGTAGTCCTCGATGAGATCAGCTATCTACAGTCTATACTGAACCTGAAATGGGTGGAAAGGAGTTGGGTGAGATTTTGCAATCCCAATGAGTAAACAGACATTATCATAAATATCTAAAGGCGAGTAAAATGGAGGCAAGTTTAAACAACAAATTTCAACCCATTTCATAATGTTTTCAATTTATTTCTTAAACCATAAAATATTTGTAATTTACCAAAACAGTTGTTAAGGCTTATGTCTTTTATTAAAACAAGGCTCAAGCCAAAACTAATCCTCGGGGATACCTTGGCCGAGGCATCTAACCGAGTCCGCCAAGGGTGTTAAAATATTCACACGTGAAACACATTTTTATTTTTAAAACCAGCCGTTCCTTGGCGTTGGCCGAGTTACACATTCACGTGGGGGTTCGACGTGAAGTGAGCTCTAATACTACCCCGGGAGTTACCCTCCTCGCCTCTACAACCGGAGTAACTATATAACTGGGTTTACCGTGCCCCTCTAATAGGCAGTCCACGGAAACCCGTCACTGCAGTGACTAACCCACCAATTTTAATAAAATTTCGACAGTATAACGTGGCTTTTATTTATTTATCCAGCCTGCATAGTAAAACAACTTACATAAATTTCCCAATGCATTCACAAAATATAGCCACATATACTCATTTCTCATAAGCCATTCCTAGGAAAATATATATTTTTCAAGTCAATTTGTAGCCTCCAATTACTCAATTTCATAATCAATACAATATATTTTTATTTGTCACATTTATTCCTAAAACATCAAAAATCCCGTTTTAATCTCGTTCTCATTTCATAAAATACATAAAGGGCATTTAAAATAAACTCTAGATAATTTACAATAATAATAAGTTTACTCACCGTTTGTACAAACTAAAAGCTTTCTAAGCGCCCCGATCACTACTCGTCGGGTACGACTTCTTTGCCTTTTCCGGAAGGCTCTCCTCCTAGACACATTACAAAAATTTACACAATTCATCACATTGATGCTAAATCACTATATAATTAACTTAAATCCTATACTAATGCATGGTATGAAATGCAATAGCCTAAAACGGCTTAAACGCGGTATTAACCTATTTTTGGCACTTTGCCCGATAAATTGCTAACGCGCTCCATTTTAGCTCTAAATCATCCCATTCTCTCTCCAACATTTCTAACCATTAAATATCAGCCAATAACCTTCTAAAAACAACAAAATCAGCTCACTCCCTTCCTTGGAAAATTCGGCCAAAAATGGGACATTAACTCGGTTAATTTTCTACTTTGTTTTTCTATCACGTTTAATCGTTTTTCATCATTTTCTCTTCATTTCCCTTAGAATAAAATCAATTCATCATCATTGTACAGCATTGAGCATCCAGCCAAGAGTGGGTATTGTGAAAATTTAATGATTTCTTGCCCAATTTAATTTCTAAACACATTTAACTAACTAAAACTATCAATTTAACTAAAAATCAAAACCTAAAAATTTCAATTTCTCTCCCCTAGAATTTCGTCCAGCCCTTGATATCACTTTTTGATCTCTCTCCTCAAGCATGCTAAATGGAAATAAAGGCATAGGAAAGGTAGAAATCAAGCTAAAATCGAAAAATCTTACCGTTAGACGCGTAAACGGTCGAAAACCGTGAATTTCCCTTTGAATTTTCTTGTTTCTCTTTGGTTTTTCTTTTTTTCTTCCTTTCCTCTCTATTTCCTCTCTTGTTCTTCCTTATGGTCGGCCAGCACTTAAAATTTGGGTTTAAATGGGCTGACTTTTCATTAAAATAATATTATATCATTAAAAAATGCCACATGTGACTTTCCCATTGGCCCATTTTTAAAATTTCATCCATTTGTTTCCAAATTTTCACCATACACTTGTCTCATATATTCATAGCTTAGATAAAATTCTCAGACTCATCCAAAGTCTCGGTGGTGTAATTTTTGAAATTTACACTTTTACCCCTGTAAAAGTCAAAAATTACATTTTTACCCCAAAAATTGAAAAATTGCCCATAGACATATTTTTCATCCCTTATACTCATACCATTCTCCAATTTGTCAAATTTGATCTAAATTCTCTCAAAATCTCAAATTTTATCCGTGGGTGGTAAAATTACGATTTTGCCCCTACACTCCAAAAATCACCAGAATTAAACTTTTTCACTTCCTATCATTAAATTTTACTCCAAATAGTTAATCTTGGTAAAAAATTTCACTCCATGATCAAATTATTATCTTAGGTGGCAAAATGATAATTTTGCCCTTGAATATCAAAATTTTCAATTTTACCCGAAATGAACCCTCGAACTCCGAACAATAATTTTTAGTCATTCCTGGACTATAAAATATTAAATTTCATCCTAAAATTCCTATTTGAACTAGTTCGAGGTTAAATCAACTCAAGTGTACCGTTAGGTACGATATCGGGTTTCGTCTTTTTTTAGGTGCTTTCCTAGCATAATAACATGCTACTCAGTGCATGTATGTCATGACATGTATTTATAGGGTCGGGTTTTACATCAACACTATGATTTTTTCTACTCAATTTTCTCACCGTAATTCATCATTTCCTAACCAATTAACTTGAAATAAAATCAAATCCACCATCAATCTTCTACATGGAAAATTCGGCCAATGATGGGCAATGGAAGAACATGAATTTTTCTTGCTTGATTTTTATGCTACACATTATTAACTAACTAAAAACACTAAAATATCTTAAAATCTAACCAAATCAAGCATCAAAACTCCTCCCTCCATGTCCGGCCAGCAAGAGACCCACCATGAAACCATGTGATTCAACCATGGAAAATGCTAAAAAATGTATGGGAAAGGTAGATCACAAGCTATAATTGAAAAATCTTACCTTTTTTCACTTGTTTCCTTGAATTTTCACACTTTTCCCTTGAATTTTTCCACCTAGGGTTTTTGTTCTTCTTTTCTTCCTTTGTTCTTCTTTTGGCCGGCCATAATGAAGAGAAATAGGCTGATTTTGTGTTGACTTTAAAGCTAAATAATAAATGGATATAAACTTGATACATGTCACCATTCCATTGGTCCATGTGTCATACTTACCCATTAAGCAATCTCTCTCCACCACTTAAATTTTCTCAATTATCCATGATAATATTGGGTAAAATCCATGTGCTAGACAAGTGTTGGGTGGTGTAAAATTACAATTTTGCCCCTAGGGTGGCAAAATGACTATTTTACCCTTATGCTCGAAAAAATGTCGAAATTAAAATTTTTCACTTCTCAAACTCAAATTATGTTCTAAATAGTCAATCTTGATCAAAAACTTCTTCCAAAATTCACATCTTAATCTCGGATCGTAAAATGACCATTTTACCCCTAGATCATGAAAATTCCAATTTGACTCCAAATTGATCCTCGAACTCCGAATTACGATTTTAAGTCATTTCGAGAATTTAAAATTCTCAATTTCATCTTAAAACCTCTATTTGGACTAGTTCGAGGCTTAATTCAACTTAATTGCACCTCTAGGTACACTACCGACTTTTAATGATTTTTTGGGGCTTTCCAAGTATGCAAGCATATTGTCAAATAAATGAATGACATGGCAAGTATTTTATAAGGTCATGCTTGACACTATCACACCCCAAATTTTGGACCATGACTGACGTTAGGGCCTAAGTAGGTGAAGGCCCAATAGACCTAAGCAAGTCTTAAAAGCAATCTAGAAGACTTAAACATGTATGTGCATACCTATTCGTAATATTTAATATATATATATATATATATATAATATATTATATATATATATATATATATATATCATAAGCATATGTCCTATTCTATCTTTTCACAAAACATGCATGAATAATGTTCAGCATTTCCAGCATAATCGAACTCTCTACTAAGGTTACAAAAAACATTTTCAAAATAAGCCTTTCTATGACTAAGGCAAGTTTTTTCAAGTCAAGATTCAATTGAAACATGAAAACATAAAAAGATGCTTGTTCCCATGTAATTTAATAGATAGATAATATAGATATACTATAGTTGTGTTAAAAAACTATTCTTAAAGCACTTGATTTTCTATTCAATAGATCACATAATTGAAGATTCAAAACTTAGGCATGATATTGCAATTGGATACTTGATAAACTACATAAATATGTGCATATTGTTAGTGAAAACAAAATAAGTTATAAATGCAATATCCACTTACAACACCAAGCAAAACTCTTCTACAATAAAAATTCAAGTCCACTATTTGTAAGCTTCACAATATATTAAGTCTTGAACCTTCTATAGAACCTATCATGACCAAAAACTATCATAAAGTAAATATCCTCATTTTTATTTTATTTTCTTTTTCCCTCAATTTACTTAAGATATTTAATGTAAATAAAAAAATAACCCCTCATTTAGATTAAATAAAAATATCTTAAAAAACAAATTCCAAAAGAATATAAGTATAAATTTTTGTTGCCAGAACAAAATAAAAAAGGTTCGACTAAAACTAAACTTTGGCTTCAAATACCATAACAAGTTTACTTCTAAAAATTAGAAAAAAAAAAGGTTATTTCAATATCAAAGGAACCAATACCAGGACTTTTTATGCTTATTAAATTGTTTTACAAAATCACATATTTTGGTCCCATCCCAAACAAAAGAAAAAATTCAGCATTTGGAAGTGATAACCAACTGGGGTAACAAGGCCACCAAGGATAAGAAGCATGGAATGACTATAATCAACAACAAAAGTCATGCATGACAGATGATAAAAGCTCACCAAGAAAGTATTACCAGTTTACTTATGGTTTGCTCCGAAAACTCTCATGCTACGCATGTGTCAAAAATCAAGGTTACTATATATACATGCTAAACTTCGTCAATATCTTGTCAATGTAATTCACTAGGGGCAATCCCAATAGCCTTTTCTTTTAATCTTTAAACAATTTGATCTTGAGTATAAAGAACACTTCACCAAGGTCATTCAAAGCAAAATGATGATATAACCAAATCTTTATTGCTGACATTGCATCTACATCATTCCTAAAGAGTAGTATATCATTTACATAAAGAACCAAAAATGTGATGCTAATCCTATTAACTTTCTTGACAGGCATGGTGTTGGTAAAAGACATGCATTCATAATACATACTTAATGGAAAATTTAAAAGTTTTCTCTTAAACAAGATCAATATTTCATTGTTTATTGTAAATTCTTAACTGATTACAGGAAGATTATTATACCTTAATTCCTAAGATGTCAAAATCTTATGATCTTAATGTCCCTAGGCATTAATCAACTTGGAACTAAGCTTAGGTTATAATAAATCTCCAATTGTTTAAGTGTCCAGCTCGGTGATCCATATAGATTTGAAGTTGAATAACACCAAGGGTGATAGAGGTTTGCTTATGTTGCTAAGCTTAATGAGCACTTTTGGTTTCTCTCTTCTTAAGGAATATTTGAAAAAGTAAAGGAGAAAGAGGAAAAGAATTTGTTATCGATCCTCAAGACAAGGAAGCCAAACAAATATAAGGGTTTGGTGCTTTAATCGATGCCAACTTAAAAGGTTTCCTAGGGTTATCAATTCCTCTTCACTCTCTCACTTGTTTGCCTCATAAGCTTTCTTGGTTGTGGTTGTACCTCTTAAATGCAGCATAAGCATATATTTAGAAGCAATCCTAACCCTAATGGGTTTTAAGTTAACATTTTTGTTAATTACAAAATTGCCTTGACTTAATTGAACTCTTTCAATTAAATCTTTTAAAGTTCAAAACTTCTTTACAATTAAGTCCAACTTAATTCTCCATTTTACATTTTAACTTGTCACCCCTAATGTCTATGACCCAGTAGGTTTTTAACATGTTAGTAATAAATATAAACTATAATCCAAAGTCTATTAGGATTAGGTGAATCAAACTATTTGCGTTCATCATTAATTCCCAAATAATTAGTTTATATTTATAACTTAAGATTAACATCTAGCAGTGTGGCATGACTACCAAAATGTTAAGAAGAGTTAAAGAGGTTTGAATAAATCTTTCATTGCTCAATCTTTTAGTGTAATTCAATCTTTTATCATTTGATGTCTTAATAAAACAAAGCGTATGGTACAATGTTTACTTTATATTTATCTTTATCATTTTAGCTTTTTTAAGCTTGTTCTTAACTCATTAATGAAATTTGAAAAACTCAATTATTTGAATCTTCATTTTATCTTGGTCAAGGATTTCCTTAAGTTAAGATATGTCGAGACACAATGAGACATCTCCCTTGAGATCACTTAGGGTGATATATCTTTTATTAATCATTCATTTATCTTCATGTGTTCAGTGCTATACTAATTTTTCATCATTTTGTACATCCTTAGCTAAAATTGTCTAAGATAGTATCAAAGTATAGTCATCCTTGTATAAGATAGCTTGATGATATCAAGCGTGTAGATCACTTACACAACTAACACATGAAAATATTTTCATAAACACTGAGTGAAATACCAAATAGAATTCTCATACTTGTTAATGTTCAATGAACTTGTTCTTTTAACAAGGATCCACATGTTAATTTTAGGTGTCTCCATACTTCAATCTATAAAACTAATTGTGTAACGACCGCAACTCGATCGCTACCGATGTCCGAGGCTTGCGGGAGAACCTGCCAAGTCCCGAACAAGCCTTAATTGAAACTTTTGATAATACATTATATTCATTCCACTAATTTATGTAATCGCTTTGAACAGTATAACTCTTTGTAATATACTTAAAACGAAAAGTTGGACAAATCGACTAAACTTTTATTCCCCATTATTGTATAAATATATTGTCACGACCCGGAACCTCCCTCGGATCCATGACAACCGTCATGACGTCCCGATTGATACTTATTACCCAGAATACCAAACGGAATCTCGCAAGGCTTACATATCAGTTTTAAATAATTTTCAGTCGTTTTCGGCTCAAGTAAATCAAAAGACAAAAATATAGCATTTTTATATAAAACAAGATTTATAGAAACATGTGTAAGAAACTTTTTGTAACTTAGAAGTAAAATAAATTCATACATACAATAATTTACAAAGTTATAATGTACAATAATAATTACAATGACAAGTGGTCCATAACTACACCAAGTGTTAGTGATAGTAACCTACTGTCTGTGTGATAGAGGGGTCAACTGGAATTCTCGACAAAATAGGGTATCTACAAGCTACCACAGGTCTGAAATATTTGGAAAGGAGGTGGGTGAGATTTTTCAATCCTAAAGAGTAAACAGACATTATCATAAATATCTAAAGGTGAGTAAACTGGAGGCAAGTTTAAACAACATATCACAAACCATTTCGTAAGATTTTCAATTTATTTATTAAACCATAAAATATTTGTAATTTACCAAAACAATTGTTAAGGCTTCTGACTTTTATTAAAAACAAGACTCAAGCCAAAACTAATCCTCGGGGATACTTTGGTCGAGGCATCTAATCGAGTCTGCCAAGGTTGTTAAGATATTTACATGTGAAACACATTTTTATTTTTAAAACAAGCCGTTCCTTGGAGTTGGCCAAGTTACACATTCACGTGGGGGTTCAACGTGATGTGAGCTCTAATACTACCCCGGGAGTTACCCTCCTCGCCTCTACAACCGGAGTAATTATATAACCGGGTTTACCATGCCCCTCTAATAGGCAGTCCACGAAAACCTGTCATTGCGGTGACTTAACCCACCAATTTTAATAAAATTTCGACAGTATAACGTGGTTTTTATTTATTTACCTAACTTGCATAGTAAAAACAGCTTACATAAATTCCCAATGCAATTTATCAAATATAGCCACATATACTCATATTTCATAAGCCATTCATAGGAAAATATATATTTCAAAATAATTGGCAGCCTCCAATTACTCAATTTCACAATCAACACAATATATTTTTATTTGTCACATTTATTTCTAAAACATCAAAAATCCCGTTTTAATCTCGTTTTCATTTCATAAAATACATAAAGAGCATTTAAAAATAAACTCTAGATAATTTACAATAATAATAGGTTTACTCACCGTTTGTACAAACTAACTACTTTCTAGGTGCCCCGATCACTTTTCGTCTGGTACGACTTCCTTGCCTTTACCGGAAGGCTCTCCTCCTAAACACATTGCAAAATTTACCCAATTCACCACATTGATGCTAAATCACTATATAATTGACTTAAATCCTATGCTAATGCATGGTATGAAATGCAATAGCCTAAAATGGCTTAAACGCGATATTAACCTATTTTTGGCACTTTATCCGTTAAATTACTAACGCGCTCCATTTTAGCTCTAAATTGTCCCATTTTCTCTCCAACATTTCTAACCATTAAATATCAGCCAATAACTCACTAAAATCACCAAAATCAGCTCACTTTCATCCTTGGAAAATTTGGCCAAAAATGGGACATTTACTCGATTAATTTTTCACTTTGTTTTTCTATCACATTTAACCATTTTTCATCATTTTCTCTTCATTTCTCTTAGAATAAAAATCAGTTCATCATCATTGTACATCAATGCATATTCAGCCAAGGGTGGGTATTGTGAAAATTTCATGCTTTCTTGCCCAATTTGATTTCTATACACATTTAACTAACTAAAACTAACAATTTAACTAAAAATCAAAACCTAAAAAATTCAAATTCCTCTCCCTTGAATTTCGTCCAGCCCTTGATATCACTTTTTGATCTCTCTCCTCAAGCATGCTAAATGGAAATAAAGGCATAAGAAAGGTAGAAATCAAGCTAAAGTCGAAAAATCTTACCATTAGACGCGTAAACGGTTAAAAAACGCGATTTTCCATTTGAATTTTCTAGTTTTCCTTTGTTTTTCTCTTTTCTTCCTTTCCTCTCTATTTTCTCTCTTGTTCTTTCCTTATGGCCAGCCATCACTTAATATGGGGTTTAAATGGGCTGACTTTTCATTAAAATAATATTAAATCATTAAAAAAATGCCATGTATCACTTTCCCGTTGGCCAATTTTTAAAATTTCGTCTTTTAAACTTCAATTTTTCACCACTTACAATACCATAGTTATTCATACAAAAAATAAATAAATCCTATGATTTTGACAAGTTTTGGGTGGTGAAAATTACAGTTTTTACCCCAAAACGACAAAATTACCGTTTTGCCCTAATATTTCGAAAATTGCCGAAATTGAAAATTTTCACTTCCTATCATTAAATTATACTCCAAATAGTTAATCTTGGTAAAAAATTTCACTCCATGATCAAATTATTATCTTAGGTGGCAAAATGACGATTTTGCCCCTAAACATCAAAATTTTCAATTTTACCCCAAATGAACCCTCGAACTCCGAACAATCATTTTTAGTCATTCTTCAACTGTAAAATATTAAATTTCATCCTACGATTCCTATTTAAACTAGTTCAAGGTTAAATCCACTCAAGTGTACCGTTAGGTACAATACCGGGTTTCGTCTATTCTTAGAGACTTTCCTAGCGTAATAACATGCTACTCAGTGCATGTATGTCATGACATGCGTTTATAGGGTCAGGTTTTACATATATTAAGTTTATAATCTCTAAATGTACATTTGCATTAACATTAGTGTCTATTTACAAAACAAAATACACTATGAAGAACTTGACCTCTAGTAGCGGAGCGACTCAGAGTAAGTGCTAAGAGATGTCTGTACCTATCTGTGGTGGATAATATGTGCCAATGACTACACACTAGGCCGATCACTTATCTGCAAAAGGGGAGATAAGGGAGGTGAGTCTCACAGACTCAGTGATCGTTGGCTCTGTGAGTAGGGCATAGATGAAAAACAAGCTTAGAGCAGAACTTTTTGATTAATAAAAATAGAGTATAAAATGACAACCTTATAAAACCAAATAAGGTACTTGTTCCTTGTAAAATTGCCATGTAAATCATAGTGCAATACTTTTATTAGCAAACAATGCCGAAAACTAGTGCATAATAAAATAGATTTCAATTCAAGAAATCATTCAATATTTGCATAAACAAAAATGGCAGTATGTAAACACGCATACTCCCAAAAGGTGTGGCATGTAAAATACCCGAGTACATCCACATAAAATAATCCGTAATCAATATGTTAAGCATTGAAAGCTATTGATTAAAAAAGGGAGCTGCAGATAAAGCGGTTTCTTTCCACCATGCAAAAGAGTACGAGTTTAAAACTTTCAAGACTCTTGAGTAGGTAATCAGCCTGTGGATCCATTTCCACATAATAACATCAGGAAGGCCACCCTCCACCTTATTCCTTAAGCCATGGCAGTCTAATGATGTTGGCCGACATAGGAGAAATCTGTTGGTCCCGTTAATATGTGCTAGTGGGGGGGGTGAATAGCACAATTTGGCTCTTGATAATATGTGGAACTAATTTCCAGAACTTAAGAAAGTAAAAACAGAGTATAAGGTGCACAACAATTTAGAGTGGTTCGGTCCAAGACCTACATCCACTACCTTGATTATCCAACTAAGGATTTTCCCAATGATTCACTAAGAATCTGGTGAAATTCACAAGCTTTCATCAAGCTTTTACAATGACTTTTTGTAGGCTCAGCCAAAACCTTTACACTAGTTTTTCACTAGCTTAACTAAAACCCAAAGTGGTTTTCTAGGGCTTAACCACAACCTATAACATTCAAGCTTTCCCAAGCTTGAACAACCCCTTAGAGTGACTCCCTCACTCTAAGTATACAAGAACAAAAGTTAAAAGAAGTACCTATGATCACAAGTTGATCTGATTGGTACAAGATTGAGTGCTAAATATAATGACAAAGAGTAGACGTTTAAGTGCAGACAAGTGCAGTGAAGCTTTTCTGGTTTTTCTTCTTTCTAAAGCTCAAATCTCATTCAAGGCTTCTAAAAACTTATTTCTCATTGTTGGAAGACCCTTTTATACTTGGAAATGAAACTCTGATAGTAATTTGGCAGTTTATATCCATTGAAAACAGTTGAGGATGAGTTCTAGCCGTTAATTTGTCTTGTAGTGCTCTGGTTCAAATTGCAGACAAAGAGCTTTTAGTCGACTAACTTGGTTGACTAAGTTGATTCTGTTTTTGGTTTACAGATTCTGACAGAGGGCACTTAGTCGACTGACTTGGTTGACTAAGTTGGTTATGTTTCTCAAACTTTTCAGCTCGTCATTTCTCCAATTTGAAATTTGGTCAACCAATGTTCTTCTTTGTTTCACCAATAAACTTCCTCCTTGTTATTCAGTTACATCTTGTTGATTTTATCCCTCTTTTTCTTTAAAAAATACTCTTTGAAGATTTAAGAAATTAATTTCATATATTAATTTCTTGTACACTCAAGTAAAGGAATTAGACACAAATGAATGGGAATGTTTTATTATCATCAAAAACTAATGGAGCCAACAATCTCCCCCTTTTTGATGATGACAAAACACTCCTTGATTAACAACATAATGTCATTTTAAATTCTTTTTAGTTTTCTATAGGAATTGAGGATTGCTCCTTCTAAGTATAAGCTCCCTCTTAGTGTGTGCATATTTTGCTTATTTTGTTTTAGCCAATTTTATTCTTGTCACATAGAAAATGACATTGTACATTTAGAGTATACATATGTGCGTTAATGTAGAGTGATTTTCAGCAAGTAAGTATTAACAGATTTGTCATTCAATTTTTAGTAGTAAGTGTTGTCAAATTTTCATCAAAGTTCCAGCAGCTGTCAATCAGCTTATTTATTTCAGATTTTGTATACATTATTCATGTTTCAATTGATATGCTATATGCTTCATCTATAACTTATTCTCATTAGACATTATATAAACATCATCTATCAGCATGTAAATCTATATCAGCATATTAGCAGCAAATTTTGTTTATGACAGTCAACATATCAAAACATCAGCAGACTTTAGTTTATAGCAGTTAAATATCATAAACATATCAGCATTCATGTTTCACATACATCCACATAAATAACAAAATTAGAGCTGAGTGTTTAAGTGCCACCAAGGCACAAATAACAGTTGATTAAAAAGTATTTCGAAAATGCCCCTAGACTAGTTTTGCTTCCTATCTCATATTTCTCTAATTTCATGCACCCTTGGTTCTACTTTCTTTCCTTTCCTAGGTTCTTGGTTCCTTTACCCTAACATTTTTTTTTATTTTTTTAAACATTATTCTCTAGTTCCTAGTTCCTAGTTCCTGCTCCCCTAGTACCATACTTCTCCCCCTTTTTGTCAGCATCAAAGGAGGGGGATTTTACTTATCGGATGAAGTAGAGGGTGAGGATTCAGTTCCATAGAAAGGGTTAAGAGGAAACGGAAAGGGTTCTTAGAGAGGAGATGACTTTCTAGGAGAGGATTCTAGAGAAGATTTGTTTGAAACATGAACTAGACTGTGAGAAGAAGAGGCTGAAACTGGTTTGGACTTCTCTGCCAATCTGAAAGGCTTTCTTCTTTTAAGAAAAGCTATCTTGGTTACCATAGTCTTCCTTCCTTTGGTTGGTTGTTTTGCCTTAGTTGGTGGTACTGTGGTGGCTTTTGGTTTCCCTGTTTTTGCCTTTATTTTGGGAGTTGAAGCAACTTTCTTTCCTTTTCTTACATTTGCACCATCCTTTTGAGTTGCTATCTTGACAGTGTCTTTTTCAGCTTGTTCTTCTCTGACCATTTGATGAAAGATGTCCATAATGGAAACTTCCTCTGAATTTGGAGAAGAGACCTGATGTTGCTCAGTTTCTGCACCAACTACTTCAGTCTCTTATTCTGAGTCATTTTTACTTTGAGGTTCAAGGGAGGGTGATTTGGCTGGCTGTTCAACTCCTTGTGGGAAGTCTTCAGTTTGCAGAACAAGACTGGCAAACTTGTAGGTGGAGCCTTTAGCTTGAGTGCCAAACTTGCAAACTTCTCTGCTGGCTCTGTTGAACCTTCAACACCTTGCTGTGCAGGTGTAGTGCTGGATGTGGCAAAACTGTCTGCAGCCACAAGTTCAGATGCCATGTTTTCTTTCTCCTTCAGCTTATTTTCCAATTTAGTAATTTTATCTTCCATTTTCTATAGCTTCACTCCTTAGTCAGTCAGCTTACCATCAATCCTCATAAGCAAATTAAAAATCATCTCATTCAAAAATCTGGAAGGAGGTTCTTCAAGTTAAGCAAGCAAACTGTGATATTTTCTAGGGCCAGTTTTGGAGGTTTTGATAAACTTCTCTCCATCGAGCACATACCCCATCTTAATTAAACTGCCATAATAAATGGCTTGGTCTATGGTTTTCACTAGGTCCATATCCTACCTTTTAGCCCATATTCCTTTCTTCTGCACAAGGGATGTAATCACATTCCCATATGGCAGATTTACCTTATCAAGTCTGCAGGCACTTCTCATTTTCTCAATCATAAATCTTCCTAGATTTAGAGACACTCCATTAAAAGCATGCTCCATCAGCCAAAGATCTTGGAGGCTGATGTAGCTAAGATTTCCACTCCTCCATTGAATATTTGCTGTAATGAAGTAATGCAGTATCCTAATCTGTGGATTGATTATTAGACCTGAATCACTTTTAGAGGAGTATTTTTCTTTCCTTCCAGTGATGATCTCCCACAGTGAGGACGAATCATATTTTTCTAGAAGTTCAAATTCACCTACTTCACCCTCTAATTTGAGCAGGTTTCCTAAATCTCCAGCAGTCACAACAAACTCTTCTACATAGTCATCAGAATCTATTAATTCCTTTTCTTTCATAGCAATGCCAGAGTAAAATTCTTTAACCAGACTTAGACTATATGACCTATTCTTAAAGGTGCTGTAACCTTTAAGTTTCAGCTCATTAAAGTACTCAGATAGACTGGTCTGGATTTTTACATTTTCCTTAAAACTCTTCCAATCAATAAACTTTTCGCAGGAGATTGGTGCATTTTCTATATCTTGAATCTATATTGATGCAGCTTATTTCTAAATTTCGAAGAAGAAGAGGAACTGATACCTTTCTAGAGTGAGGGTTCTGTATCTTTCTTCTTGTCTATATTTTGCTTGTTTTCTCTTAATTTCTTAGCTGTTTCCTTCACTAAGGCAGGCATAATTTTTTGTTTCTTCTTCTGACTCTCTATTCCAGTTTCTTCCTCCATTGGCCTTTTTCCATTCTTCTTCTCTGATACTTCTTTACTCTGAGATGTTCTAGCCATTTTGGTTCTAGAAATTTCTGAAGATCTGAGTTGGTTTTAGAGGCAACTCGGAAGATTTAGGTTTTTGTTTTTAGAGCAACGGGTTGCAAATGAGAGGGAAGAAGAGGTTGGCAGCAGTTATTGCTCAGAAAACTTCTCATATTCCTTTAAGAACTACCCTACTTTTATTTCTTTATATTTTTAAATCTCCCTATAAAATTTTGATTATTTACCTTTGGCAACTCTGCTTTATTCCTCTTTATACCTGATAAATCAAAATTTTATCACAATTTACTCATATTTCATTAAACTCACTGAGTCTTATTATTTAAGAATGTCAGGCCACTCTTAGTTGACTAAGAATTCCTTAGTCGACTGAATGCATTCTGTTTTCAATATGAGAGTCAAAGATTTTCTTATAATTCCTTCACATTAACCATTCCCAAATTTCTTCTAATCTCACAAAATCTATCTTCACTTAGTGGTTTGGTAAAAATGTCTGCTAATTGATGTAGAGTATTCAAAAAATCTATTTTAATGTCATTTTTCACTACATGATCTCTAATAAAATGGTGTCTAATTTCAATGTGCTTTGTCCTAGAGTGCTGCACAGGATTTTTTGATATATTGATAGCACTTATATTATCACAGTATATCGGTATATTATGCATAGTTATTCCATAGTTGTTTAATTGTTGCTTGATCCAAAGGATTTGTGCACAACAGCTACCTAATGATACATATTCAGCCTCAACTGTAGACAGTGCCACTGAGTTCTGCTTTTTGCTGGACCAAGACACAAGCATCCATCCTAAAAATTGGCATGTTCCGCTAGTGCTTTTCCTATCAATTCTGTTGCCAGCAAAGTCAGCATCTGAATATCCAACTAAGTTAAGAGTTGAGTTTCTAGAGTACCATATTCCTAGTTCTTGAGTGTCTATGAGGTATCTAAAAATTCTTTTAACAGCTGTTAGGTATGATTCTTTAGGCTGTGACTGAAATTTAGCACACAAGCACACACAAAACTGAATATCTAGTCTACTTGCTGTTAAGTAGAGAAGAGAGACGATCATACCTTTATAGAGCTTTTGATACACATCTTTACCTTTTTCATCTAAGTCGAGTTTGGTGGATGGACTCATTGGTGTGGAAATTGATTTCAGCTTTAGCATATCGAATTTCTTTAGCATATCATAAGTATATCTTTCTTGGTTGATGAAGATTCCTTCCTCACTTTGTTTGATTTGAAAACCAAGGAAGTACTTCAACTCTCCCATCATGTTCATCTCAAATTCACCCTACATTTCCTTTGCAAAGTTCTTGCATAAAGCTTCATTAGTTGCACCAAATACAATATCATCCACATATATTTCACAACAATTAAATCATTTAGATATCTTTTAATGAACAATGTAATATCGATGCTGCCTCTATCATACCCTTTTTCAACTAGAAATTTTGATAGCCTTTCATACCAAGCTCTAGGAGCTTGTTTTAATCCATACAAGGCTTTATGAAGTTTGAAAATATGATCAGATTTTTCAAAGTCTTCAAAACCTGGTGGCTGTTCTACATATACTTCCTCTTAAATTAATCCATTTAAGAATGCACTTTTGACATCCATTTGGAACAATTTAAAATTCATGAAACATGCAAAAGCTAGCAACAACCTTATGGCTTCAATCCTAGCAACCGGAGTAAAAGTTTCATCATAATCTATTCCTTCTTCTTGGTTGTATCCTTTTGCTATCAACCTAACTTTATTTCTAACTACATTTCTTTGCTCATCTACCTTATTTCTAAACACCCATTTTGTACCAAAATAGTGTGATTTGAAGGCCTAGGTACAAATGACCATACATGACTCCTTGTGAATTGATCAAGTTCTTCTTGCATGGCCATTATCCAACTTTCTTCTTTTTCAGCTTCTTCAAAGTTTTTAGGTTCAATTTGAAATATAAAGGCTGAAAACTTACAAGTTTCTCTAGTTACATTCCTAGTTCCAACTCCTTGTGAAATGTCACCTATTATTTGGTTTTGTGGGTGATCTCTTACAAATCTCCAACTCCTTGGTAGATCATCATGCTGATTTTTTGCTCTTTGCAGATTTTCTAGATATGGAGTTTCATTTTCTCTTCTAGATGAGCTTTTTTCATTATTTTTATTGTTCTTTAAGCTCATTTCCTCCATTTGTTTTTCTAGGATTTTAATATCATCATCGTCATCATGAACTTCTTTTTGTGAAGCATTTGACTCATCAAAAACTATATGGACTGATTCTTCAACGGTTAGGGTCCTTTTTTAAAAAACTCTGTAGGCCTTTGATTTTAATGCATATCCTAAAAACATTGCTTCATCACTCTTTGCATCAAACTTTCCTAGGGACTGTTTTCCATTGTTCAATACAAAGAATTTACAGCCAAAACTCCTAAGGTGAGAAATATTTGGTTTCCTACCTTTGTAAAGTTCATATGGAGTCTTTGAAATCAAGGGTCTTATTGAGACTCTATTAAGAATATAAGCTGTTGTATTTACTGCCTAAGCCCAAAGATATTTAGGTAGGTTGTTCTCACATAACATGGTCCTAGCCATTTCTTTTAATGTTCTGTTTTTCCTCTCTACAACTCCATTTTGCTAGGGTGTTCTAGGTGCAAAAAAATTGTGATCCAACCCCTTTTCATTGCAAAATTTTCAAACTCATCATTCTCAAATTCTCTTCCATGGTCACTTTTTATGCTAACTATGGCTAGTCCTTTTTCATTTTCTACTTTCTTACAATAACTTAAGAATGCTTGTAGAGCATCATTCTTATGAGCAAAGAAGTATACCCAAGTATATCTAGAATAGTCATCAACTATTACAAAGCCATAAGATTTACCTCCTAAGCTAGTTGTGCTTATTGGACCAAATAGATCAATGTGCAACAATTCAAGAGGTCTCGATGTTGACACTATTTTCTTAGTCTTAAAGGATGTTCTAACTTGTTTTCCTAGTTGGCAAGCATCACATATCCTATCTTTTTCAAATTTCAATTTCGACCGTCCAGCAACAAGATTTTTCTTTATTAATTTAGATATAGTATGCATGCTCACATGTCTTGATCTCCTATGCCATAACCAGCTATCATTCTCAGCATTTGCAACAAGATATACTTCACTATTCACATCAAGGTCTTCAAGAAAAATTACATACATGTTTTTCAACCTTTTTCCTATAAATGAGATTTTATTTGTACTCATATCAATTACTTCACACTTAGTTGAATCAAAACTTATTTTAAATCCTTTATCACATAATTGACTAATACTTAGTAGATTATGATTTAAGCCTTTAACTAGCAGCACATGACTAATTTGAGTTTGGGAACTCTTACCAACCGTACCTATACCATGGATTTTGCCTTTTGAATCATCTCCAAAGAATATAGTTCCTCCATTTCTCTTATTCAACTGAGCAAACAACATTTCATGTCCTGTCATATGTCGTGAACAACCACTATTCAAGTACCAAGGCTGTTTCTTCTTGAGTTGAGCTCTTGAACATGTCTCTTTTAAGTCCAACTCAACCTACAAAATAGAATTTCAGTTTTTCTTTATAGGTACCCATACTTTGATGGGTCTTTGAGTGTTAGTTGCAGCAAAGGATCCCTTAGGAACCTAAATTTTCTTAACTTTCTGCACTTTTCTTTTCTTAAAACAATCATATGACAAATGACCATGTTTACCACAATTATAACATCTAGGTAATGCTTTAGCTGAATATTTATTGTGGTATGCATATCTTTTTGAAGATTCATTTTTCAAACATTTAAGAGCTGTGTTTTCATCAAGAGCTATTTGCAAGGCTTTAGACTTGTTTTCTAGCTCTTGTTTTAAAAACTCAAAGTCTGTTTTTGAGTGTTCTAACTCAACTTGCAAAATATTTCTTTGCTAAAAAACAGAGGTGAACTCTTGTTTGATCTGTTCCAAATCATTTTCAAGTAATGCAGCCTTTTTCTTTAATGATTTGAATTTTGAAAAAAGTTTTTCAAATTCATCATAAAGGAATTCATATTCATCCTGTAAATCATCATAAGAATTAATGCAGGGGGATGAGGATACCTCTGATTCATCCTCTTATGCCATTAAACAGATGTTTACTCTTTCCTCATATTTTCATCATCAGTTCAGAGCTTGATGTGTCACTATTCGACCATGTAGCAGCCACCATTGCTTTCTTGGATCTCTTATTTTTCTTGGGGGTTTCATCTTTCAGTAATAGACACTCGGACTTGAAGTGACCAGGTTTCTTGCATTCGTAGCAGATCATCTCCTCATTTTTGTTGGAGTCATTTTTGTTACTTATTTTCCATGAAGCACCTTGGTCTTTCCTGAAACCTCTTCTAGTTAGCCTTCGATTTCTTTTGCTCATTAGTTTTCTGAATTTTCTTGCAACTAGAGATAAATCTTCATCATCATCACAAGAAAGCTCTTCTAGCTCTTTTTCAAGAATGCTGGCTTTAAGTGCAATGCTGTTTTTCTTTTCCTTTGCTTCCCTTCGATCTTCTTCTTCCCTAAGCTCTAGCTCATGAGTGAGAAGAGAACCACATATCTCATCGAGAGTGATGTTGTTTAGATCTTTAGCCTCTCTAATAGCAGTCACTTTTGGTTTCCAGGATTTTGGTAGGCATCTAAGCAGTATCTTAACTAATTCATGTTCAGGGATAGGCTTGCCTAGCTGACTTAATTTGTTTGTAATGTTTGTAAACCTATCAAACATGCTGGGGATGTCTTCACCACACTCCATTTTGAACATTTCATAACTATGTTTTAAGAGAGCAATTTTGGACTCCTTTACTTGAGAAGTCCCTTCATGGATTATTCTAAGTTTTTTCCACACTTGTTTAGCTTTTGTACAGCTTGAGACTTTGTTAAATTCAGTGGGGGTCAAGGCACAATGTAATGTGTTGATGGCCTTAAAGTTTATTTGAACTTTCTCAATTTCAGCCTCAGTCCATTCAGACCTTGGCTTGGGCATCAACTCATTTGTAACTACATTCACGGTCGAGGGCATAAAGGGTCCATCAGTTATGACATCCCACATTTCATAATCTATAGCCTTAATATAAATTGACATTCTAGTGCTCCAATAAGGGTAATTAGAGCCATCAAACAGAGGTGGTCTATTTGTTGATTGTCTCTCAGCAACTATGATTTTTTGTTGAGCCATTTGGATCATCCCAAAGGATTTTAAGCCTTAAAAATAGGGAACTTGCTCTGATACCAATTGTTGATCCCGTTAATATGTGCTAGAGGGGGGGGGGGTGAATAACACAATATGGCTCTTAACAAGATGTGGAACTAATTTCCAGAACTTAAAAAAGTAAAAATAGAGTATAAGGTGCACAACAATTTAGAGTGGTTCGGTCCAAGACCTACATCCACTACCTTGATTATCGAACCAAGGATTTTTTCAACGATTCACTAAGAATTCGGTGAAATTCACAAGCTTTCACCAAGCTTTTACAATGGCTTTTCTCAGGCTCAGCCAAAACCTTTACACTAGTTTTTCACGGGCTTAACTAAAACCCAAAGTGGTTTTCCAAGGCTCAACCACAACCTATAACATTCAAGCTTTCCCAAGCTTGAACAACCCCTTAGAGTGACTCCCTCACTCTAAGTATACAAGAAGATAAGTAAAAAAAAGTACCTATGATCACAAGTTGATCTGATTGGTACAAGATTGAGTGCTAAATATAATGACAAAGAGTAGGCGTTTAAGTGAAAACAAGTGTAGTGAAGCTTTTTTGGTTTTTCTTCTTTCTAAAGCTCAAATCTCATTCAAGGCTTCTAAAAACTTATTTCTCATTGTTGGAAGACCCTTTTATACTTGGAGATACAACTCCGATGGCAGTTTGGCAGTTTATATCTGTTGGAAACAGTTGAGGATAAGTTCTAGCCGTTAATCTGTCTTGTAGTGCTTTGGTTCAAATTGCAGACAAAGAGCTCTTAGTCGACTAACTTGGTTGACTAAGTTGATTCTGTTTCTGGTTTGCAGATTCTGGCAGAGGGCACTTAGTCGACTGACTTGGTTGACTAAATTGGTTTTGTTTTTTAAACTCTTCAGCCCGCCATTTCTCCAATTTGAAATTTGGTCAACCAATGTTCTTTTTTGTTTCACCAATAAGCTTCCTCCTTGTTATTCAGTTACATCTTGTTGATTTTATCCCTCTTTTTCTTTCAAAAATACTCTTTGAAGATTTAAGAAATTAATTTCATATATTAATTTCCTGCACACTCAAGTAAAGGAATTAGACACAAATAAATGGAAATGTTTTATTATCATCAAAAACTAATGGAGCCAACAAAATCATATGGTCGCAACCACGTATATCAACTCGTGGCCTAGCCACGTATAACAACCCCTAGCCTTGCCACGTATAACCATAAACCATGGCCTAGCCACGTTTAACAGCCCGTCGATGACCTAAAAGGTTCTTTAGCTAGAGCTCACTTGTGCACAAGGGTCACACTATCCCGATGTGACATTCGACCTATTCTCGATGCTCTTGATTTGTCAAAATCGTTTTCAAAATCAAATCAAGGTTTTCAAGAGTTTTTCTTTAAATAATTTGAAAACAAGGTTTGGCAACCTTCAAAATTATTTTTCACATTAAAATGCATGGTGTAAACATTTGCATAAAGTTTGAACTAAAACCGGCTCATAAGAATTTGCATTTAAGCCATTTATCAAGTGCAATTAACTATGCACGTCACACAAAGATACAAGGCACAATTTTGATGCAAAACATTGCAAAGGGGCTTGTTTCTCAATTTCTAAAACACTTTACATATATCATATATATATATATATATATATAGTATACACAAAACACCTTCAAACCCAATTTGCATTTACAAATGCTTATTGTTTCTACCAGCTCATGCTTTCCACAAAAGCAGTGTATAAATCATTCCAAACCATGTATTCAAATCACTTATAATTTTCTAGCAACTCATGCTTTCCACAAAGTCATTGAATAATACTATACATATACTTTGATATAGCATTGAATCTTTTAAAATTGACACCCCCTACTCACCTTAAGATAGCGAGATGTTACTTCACCACTTATTCGGTTACATTTCAAATTAAATTAGCTTGTCGGTCACTCGTTTCCTCCTCCAGTTAATTACCACGGTAATCCCTTTCCACTTGCACGCTTCCTAGCAATAAATCAAGCTTAATATACTTAGTGTTTATCATTCAATTCAACTCACATTTGCTACCCTATGTACCACATTCTTAGTTCCTTTCATTTTCAAGAACTCTTCACATTTCAAATAATTTATTTCTCACCATAACCGACCTCACACATTATTTCCAATTTCATGCACATACACAATTGTATATTGGCAGCATCTTAACCAAGAATCCTTAATCAACATCCACATTGTTCATCTTTATTCTTATAAATAATCTAACATGCAACCACTAGTTTTCAACTAACCGAACCTAATGTGCCATAACATACCCACATTGCATGCCTACTTTTCAAATCACTTTAAACTCTACATGCAATTCAATATCTCCTCATAATATTGTTCACCATTGTTGCCCCAAACACAAATCATCAACAAATGTTCTATCTTTCTTTCCATTCATGAAACTCAAGGTCAAAAACACTCACCCATTATTTTTTTTTGTCTCAAATCACCATATACCTGTGTACAATCAACATGCATGCATCTGGTCCTTTGATTCTTTGAAGATCTTGCTATGACAAAATGTTTCTTATGGTTACAATCGGTTTTCAAAATGTGCAAGCAAGCAAAATCATAACTCTTACCTTCCTCTCTCTTGAATAGTCAAATCGAAACATTAATCTCCTTCAAGCTTCAAATATACACTTTGAATGGTAAGTGACATCAAGACTTAACAAAGAAGAAGTAAAGAACCCACGGTTTCCCTTGGATCTCACAAACTCGAGCCTTCCTCTATTTTCTCTTTTTCTTTCTCTTTTCTTCCTCTCGGGTGGAGCTCTCAAGAGCAATTTCTTCTTTCTTTTCCTCTCTCAATGGCCAGTTCTCTCAAGCTTCTCAAGGCCAATCTTTTGTTCTCTTTTACTCTTTGGAATTTGGTATTTATATGGCCACCCACTCAACCAATCAAATTGCATGCACACTTTCAACTTTTTATTCTATTTGGCCACCCACTTAGCCAATTACAATTCATGCATTCTTTTATTTTTTCATGCTATTTGGCCACCTTGCCAACCTATGAATCTTTATGCAACAATTCTATCCCTTTGGTCATTGGTTGGAAATCTTTTTACATTATCCATCCCATTCACCTTCATGCATGGTCGGCCATTCAATTTACACTTCCATTCTCCCATTTTCCCATTTTTCCATTAGTTTAACATGTTTCTACTTACACCACCTTACTTTTGTCCAATGGCTTTTCATGCGTCCTTCCACATTATTTCTCATTTGGCCTCCCTTTTTAGCCAATAAAATCACATGCATTACATTTTCTTTCCTTTAGTCCAATTTGTCCCCATGTGTCCATCATGAATAAATCTTCCAAGCATTCTTTTAACTTAAAAATCCATATGCATGTGTTATCTTATTTATTTTGTCTTACGCCTTTTTGTTTGTCATATGGTGGGGGTCCCACATGTTCTCCACTACAAGTACATCCTTGCATGCATATCTTTGCATGTAATAGTATTTGTTACATGCATATTCCATCCTCCCACATAATCTAATTTTCCTTGGTTAGTTAAATTCCATTTAACTTAAAATAGTGAAATTTCACTTAAGTTCTCAAAATTTTCCTTTTTTACCATTTGACCCTCCAAACTTTTCATCTTTTACAATTTGGTCCTTCAAACATTTCATAAATTACAGTTTGGTCCTTCAACTTGTTCATAATTACAACTTCACCCTTTTACTTTACATTATTTGCAATTCCACCCCTCAACTTCTTATTCTTTTCAATTAGGTCCTCCCATCATTCCTTTAATTCCAATTTCCTTATATTTTTTTTCCTTTACACTAAAATATCAAATTCATACTTCACCAAGGTGTCACCATAATATTTAAATATACATTTACCAACCCTTTCTTACTTTATTTAATAAAAGCACGTGGGTCCCTCTAACATTGTTTTTCTTCGAAATTCTTTCTTACTTCTTCTCCCCCAACTTAGCTTAGCCGTATAGTCCTCCTTCATGACTAATTTCAATAATAGATAAAATATTTAATATTTTAATATTATTTTATTAATAAAATATTATTTTTTAAAAATTCTCCACTTGCCTCCTCGGGTCCCAAAGTGTCTCACTTTGTCCTAGTTCACTTCCAAATCTCCTTTTAACTCGCTAATTCATCCTCGATAAAATGTTATTATTTTAATATTATTTTCTAGAGTACAAAATATTTTATTCTAAAATATTTTTTTTCACCCGTCACCGCTCTTTGGCACTCAAATTAGCGTCAATTGACCCTTCGTATTGTCGATAAGGTCTTATTGACTTTTATATGAGGTACGGGCTATTACAAATTGCTTATTTCATAAGTTAGAAATATGACTTGGGCTAACTCTCAACTTCTATGAATGTCTAGTCTTGATAAAGCATTGATTAAGAACTATTTAGGAATAATGCTTTGATGCAATAAGGATCCATAATTATAACTTTTTATAATTCTTTTTGCAAGGCATTTTCATTCCATGGACCTTATCTTATAAGTTAATATCAATATAAAAGTGCATGAACTTAATAAATAAAAAAGACTTTTATTATGCTATATGCACAAAACGATTATAATGTCTTCTTACTACCTATCCGGTTAACTTCTAGGGCATACAATAACAATATCACATGGTTCATGTAAATTTTGTGAGAAACCAAAAAATTTGATTCTCTCATCAAAATAGATGTTCCAACTTTGAGATGTTTGCTTTGGACCATAAATTTATTTTATCAGTTTGCACATTTTTGTTACTTGACCTTTGGGTATAAAACCTTCGAGGTGAACCACGTAAATTACTTCTTGAAGATATGCATTCAAGAAAATGGTTTTATGATTAATTTATCAAATCTCATAATCATAGTGTGCTACAATTGGTAATAGTTTTCTTATGAACTTTTAACTGGATTATAAGAAAAAAGGTTTTCTCATAATCAATTCCAACATTTCGAGTATACTTTTTTGGTTAGTAACCTTACTTTTATAGATCTTTACCTTTCCATTGAGTCATAATTTTCATTTGTAAACCCATTTACAAGCGATTGACTTCACACTTTTTGAATTATCCACTACTTTTAATTGTTTCAAAATATGAAATTTTAATTTTTAATTCAATAACAACAATTATTATTTAAGGTAAAATCCAAGAGTTTACTACAAGAAAATTATAGAATAAAAATAAAGGTACTTCATGAGCAAGTGCCTCACATCCAAAAAGCTTTGAAAAATAAATTAATTTCACACATGGTAATTCATATTCTCTATATCAAAGATTGAACAAAAAATTAACGTCATACTAATAATTTTCTCTTTACAAATAAATCAGTAATTACACCACTTTTAGATAATAAAAAGCTTGATCGGTGGTATCAAATAAAAGAAGAAAAAAAAATAAGTTACAAGTACAATTAATTTTGTAACTAAAATATAGCAACTCAATTTTCTTTAATTAGTGTGGTTTTTTTTAGAAAAAGTCTTAATTTAATAATTAGTATCAATATATTTATTTTTTTTGGATTTGAGAGAGGTAATTCGATCTTTACTTTTTAAGTATATAGGACAACAAAAGGAAAGATAAGAAGTAACAGCAAAACATTAACTTACCAAATTTTTTGGCATCAATGCAAATCACATAATCAATGCCTTCAAGCATGAAATCTGCCAAACAAGGATTTGCCTCTAAGAAATCTGCTTCCCAAATCTTTACCATAATTTTTTGATTTGCCTTCATGAAATCTGCTTCTCAAATCTTCACCATTATTTTTTGATTTGCCTCTATGAAATTTTCTTCTCAAATCTTCACCATAATTTTCTGATTATCACAAATCTGTATATATAGATATGTATAACATTGTAAAGATTTATGCTTATAATATACAAATACCTTTTCTTATATGGTATCAGAGCAAATTGCATCATTAGCCTTTCGATCCTTTTCAAAGCTCTCTCATGGTAGCTACCAACCCTTCCTCAAATAACACCACCACTCCTATTTCTATCAATGTAGCAGCACAAATACCTCTCAAATTGACCTCAACCAATTTTGCTTCCTAGCAAATACAATTCAAGTCCTTACTGACAGGGTATGATTTAATTGACTTCATTACAGGACAAAAGGCTTGTCCTCTAGCCATGAATATTGATGGCTCACACACCATAAATCTAGAATGCACTTTCTGGTTTAGGTAAGACTAGTTTATTTTGCATGCCATTGTGGCATCAGTTTCTGAAACAATATTACCACTCATTGCAACAGCAAAAACTTCTCAAGAAGCATGAGAGAAGTTATGAAAGATGTTTGCCAGTAAAACTCTCACAAGAGTTACGTCTTTAAAAAAGAAGTTGATGTTGTCAACACAAGAAGGTAGATCTGTTACAGAATATTTGCAACTCATGAAAAACACTGCAGATGAGCTTGCAATGGCTTAAACCCCAGTAGGCGAGGAAGATCTAGTGATCTTCATATTGAATGGCTTAGCATATGAATTCAGGAATTATCAACAACTATTAGAGCAAGGGAGTCTACCATATCATTTGAAGAATTTCATGACAAACTCACAGACTTTGAGACAACATTGAAACAAGATGATTTCTATCTTGTCACGGCAAACTATGTCACCAAAAAAACCAGAGGTAACTATACATCTAAAGGAGGTAATTCTATGAATAACTTCATATCTTGCCAATCGTAATAACTCTCATTATTTAAGAAAGAAATTCACTGGAAGTTATGCACATAATACTTCTAAACCAATGTGTCAGCTTTGTGAGAAACCAGGTCACACTGCAAAGATTTGTAGGCTCAACAAATCAAGCATCAAGGAACCAGTTGCCAACATTGCAACAGCCTCTCAATTTCATGATAATAAGAATTGGGTGGTAGACTCAAGGGCATCTCACCATGTGACAGCAAACTTGAATAATCTATCACTCTACACTGAATATGGTGGTCCAGAAAAGATAGCTGTTGGTGGTGGTACAAGTTTGTCAATTAATCACATTGGCTCTTCTATTATCTCTACCACTAATAAACCTCTCAAATTAACAAATGTATTACATGTACCGGTCATGAATAGAAACCTCATATCAATATCCAAATTTTGTAAAACTAATAATGTATTTGTTGAATTTTTCCCTTTTCATTTTCTGGTGAAGGATTCAAGCATGGGGGCACCACTGGTGAGAAGTCTGAATAGGAATGGTCTGTATGAGCTTCCAAGATGCATGTCACATCTTTCAATGATTACAACAACATTTCTTAGTGTCAAAACTTCCTTTGATGTTTGGCATAGAAGACTTGGTCATCCATCATCTGAAATCCTTACCTTTATGCTAAAATTTTTTGGTTTACAATCCATTGCTTCCAACAAAGCATTTAGTTGTAATTCTTGTGCTTGCAATAAAAGTCATAAACTGCCATTTGGTCAGTCAACTTTGTCAAGCACTAAACATTTGCAATTACTCTACACTGATGTATGGGGGCCTGCTCAAATCTCTTTCGTTGAAGGCTTTAGATACTATGTTATATATATTGATCATTTCACCAAGTATATATGGTTTTTCCTTATGAAACACAATTCTGATGTCTACCTTTTGCTTCCCATATTCAAAGCATTGGTTAAGAAAGCATTTAACACATCCATCACTTGCATATACTCTGACAATGGAGGAAAATATCAGAAGATGTCCAAATATCTTGGAACGCATGGTATTTCTCATCTGACAACCCCCCCATACACACTAGAACTCAATGGAGCTGCAGAAAGAAGACACAAACATATAGTTGAGACAGGTCTAACCTTACTTCATCATGCCTCTATGCCTTTAAAATTCTGGTCACATGCCTTTCAAGTTGCTGTTTACCCAATCAACAAACTTCCCACCCCACTTCTTAATCTTAAATCACCTTTTGAAATTATTTTCGAAACTCCACCAAACTACTCCAAACTCAAGGTCTTTGGTTGTCTTTGCTATCCATGGCTCAAGCCTTACAACAAACACAAACTTCAACCAAAGTCCAAACCTTGTGTCTTTTTAAGATATTCTATCAACCAAAGTGCTTACAAATGCTTTGATCATGAAAGTCAAAGGATTTTTGTGTCTAGGCATGTCATGTTTCAAGAACACATATTTCCATTCACCTCAGCCAAGACACAAACTACCTCTGTTCAACAATGGCTTTCTCCATATTCAATTGCAGCTTAGCAACCTTCTGAATTTTACAACTCTTCGGCCCAAAATGTTGCTAATATGACCAGCTCATCTACTCAACAGACACCTACTCAGATTGATCACCTCTCTCCTACTACTTTGAATTCTTCATCAGGTAATGATTCTCACTCACCTTCAATACCAACTATTAACTTACCATTGAACTTACCTCAATCTCAACCCACAAGAACTCATACCATGACCACAAAATCCCAAAACAATATCTTTAAACCCAAAAGAGTGTTCATTACAACCAAACATCCACTTCCTTGTCCTATTGAACCCACTTGTGTTCACCAAGCTATGCAAGACCCAAAATAGAGACAAGCAATGATAGAAGAGTTCAATGCACTAGTTAAAAATCAAACTTGGGTATTAGTTCCTCCATCTTCTAAGCAAAATGTTATAGGTTGCAAATAGGTGTTCAAGATCAAAAGAAAGCCAGATGGCTCAATAGACAGGTATAAAGCGAGATTATTGGCAAAAGGGTTCCATCAGCGTGAAGGCATTGACTATACAGACACATTAAGTCCTGTCATTAAGCCTACAACCATCAAGATTGTTTTGAGCATTGCCTTATCTTATGGGTGGCCTATTCAACTATCACGACCTAAATTTCAGGCCATGACTGGCGTAAGAGCCCAATAAACGTAGTCCATTAAGCCCAAGTAAGCCTATTAATTTGACATGTTCATCATTCCATCATAAACTGCTAAGTTATATTTCATAACTTAAAATCAAAATAATATTAAACATTGCCACCTCATATTGGCATACCAAACAAGTGTATGTACATTATTTACAACATGTATCTTAATAATTTACATTAGGTTTGTCTATACACAACAAAAGAATACTTGACTTCTAGCGGAGGGACTCGAACGAATGTACAGCTAGTGAATGCGGAGACACCTACCAAAAGATGGATACAAGTCTACAAGGACACCTCGTCCTAGTTACCGATTGTCTCGTGATCTGAAAACAAGAAGTTGAAAATGGTGAGTATAAACCAAGTGAGTGAACAAGAAAGGGAACAAGCAACAACAAGAGAGAATTTAAAATCATGATGCACTTGTTTCAAAACAATGCAATTTCGTTCCATTCATATTAAAAACCCCACATTTAGCCCTTAAATGATTAATCATTTGACAATTATGAACCCATACATAATGAACCATTTGAAGAATGAAAGCTTCAATGATACGCAAGCAAGTCAAATACGACAATGAATCTTCGCTGCAGCGAAAAGACATTCTCGCTGCAGCGACATTGGGATTAAGTTATTAGCCGAACGAGGGTTTCTCAACTGGCTGAGGGTTTTTCACTAAACCTCCTCATTTTAAACTTAACTCATTTAGTCCTTAATGTTGGAAATCCATGCTCAGATATGGTAGCAAAGAAATGAAAAATAGGGCAGTAATTGGACAAGATAGGAGACCAAAACAGAAAGTTTTTCGCTGCAGAGAGATTCAATCTTGCTGCAGCGAAATTGTGACCCAGAAACAGAAAGTTTCTCGCTACAACGAGAATGAATTTCGCTGCAGCAATAAGCTACAGTGTCATTCTCACTGCAGCGAAAATTCATTCTCACTGCAACAAGTTTTCAGCCAGTCTACCCCTCCAAACCCGAGAGTTTCTCGCTACAACGAAAATGATTCTTGCTGCAACGAGAAACAGGGCATCAATGAAAAATTTGCCCTTCTTCCCATAGAAAAACCACCCTACTGAAATGTCCAAACCAACATGAAATGCATAACAATTTTCCAAAGTTTAACATGTCAAGTTTCACATGCATTATAACCATATTCCCTTACTCATTAATTTCCTATAACACACATATTTACATATGTATATATGTATATGTATACCCATCATCATCATGCACACCATCACATCATCATCATCACCAGCTCTTGCGCACTCCCTACTTGCACATGGCTGGGTCATCACCGGGTTATGCACACTCCTTACTCGCACATAATCGGGTCATCCTCGGCTTATACGCACTCCCTACTCGCACATAGCCGAGTTAATATAATTACACAACACTATATTCAAACATATATGTATATCAACATAATGTTGCAGCATAGAGATCCATGACAACCACATGTCATAACATAAAATTGATTTATCAAAGGCTTGTTCCCAAGGCACTTGTTTTAACAAAAGTTGTATAGAATCATTCAAATACTTTGTACAAAACGGTCATATTCTCAAAACAATTTTGTTAGGCAATCCACTCACCGGTATATTATTGAGCCTTTAGATGACTCCAATTCCCCTAATTGTCCAAATGGGATGATGGGGCTTCCTTGAAACCTACCATCACATTAACATCACCATTATGTTACTTCACATACTATAAACCCTAAAAGCTATCTCTCAACTGGCTTTCAATTGTCACTTTAAATGGCTATCTATGTTCATTATCCTAATCACTATAAAATGAATGAATATACTCAACAATAAAATAGCTTATAATCTCAATTACTAGCCATTATTCACAACTAAAAATCAAGCTTAGTTCATCACTCACCCTAGGGTTTCTTTATAGTTGAATTCTCTTCTAATAGCTTCCAAACAAATGGTGTAATTCTCTCTTTCTCTCTCTAAAACTCCCAACTAGTGAGAGAAAGTATGGAAATAAGATTTATCAAGGGTTTTGAAGTGAAAGAGTGAAAGAATACAAGGGTTCTAGTCAAAAGGGCACAAAAGTATGGAAATTAAAGCTAGAGAAAGAAAATTATGCAATCTCCATATCAAGCTTCCATAGAGGTTGGAATTAACATGAGATGGAAGAAGAAAAAGAAGACAAGCTGCTGGAAGTTCAAGAAGCTGCTGGAAGGAGAAGATATTTTATAGCCAAACTTATCCACTCCACTTAAATTACGAAAATGCCCCTCCACAAATTAACTTATTCTTCTTCAATCTTTTGTGCAATCTTTTTGCTTTTTTGACACTGGGATAAGGTCCATAATGGTCTAGACATGCTCAGGTTCATGAAAACTTAAAATTCTCACCCGAGGTGAAAAATGATCATTTTGCCCCTATTGTGAAAATTATCAAAATTTTTGTTTCCTTGTCATTTTACCCATATTTTCATCATTCATTTATGCCTTAGGCCTACTTAGGCCTTAATATTATTTAAAATCTTACTTTTATGGGCTCACTAATGAAATGACGAAATTACCCCTAATCAGGGATATCGCGTATACTTCCCTTTACGAGTCTATAAAGGTCAAGGTCTCACATCAACAACTTGATGTCAACAATGCCTTTCTTCAAGGCACTTTATCTGAAGAAGTTTACATGGCACAACCTACTGGATTTCTTGACAAAGACAAGCCCTTTCATGTTTGCAAGCTTCACAAGGCAATTTATGGTCTTAAATAGGCTCTTTGTGCTTGGTATCAAGAATTGAGCAGTTTCCTTACTGGTTATGGGTTCCAAAACTCAATTTCGGATGCTTCATTATTTATTTATACCAAAAATTCTGCCATTATTTATTTTTTGGTATATGTTGATGACTTATTGGTTATTGGCAATGATGACACAACATTGAAAAACTTTTTGTAGCAGCTCTCTAAAAGATTCTCTTTGAAAGATCTTAGACCTTTAAATTTCTTTTTGGGAGTGGAGGTAACCATAACACCTACAAGCATGTTCCTATGTCAACACAAATATATCAGAGAACTACAACAAAAATTTAAAATGGACAATGCCAAAGAAGTTGCCACACCAATGGCCACCAATGTCAAGCTGCAACTCAAAGATGGAACTAGTTTAGTTGAGGCATCAGATTACAGAAAGCTCATTGGTTCTCTTCAATACCTCTCACTAACCAGACTTGACATCACTTATGCCATCAACAAATTATCTCAATTCATGCATTCCCTAACTCTTACTCACTGGTCAAGTCTCAAAAGAATTCTAAGATATTTGAAAGGCACCATTCATCATGGGCTGCACTTAAACAAACAATCATCTCTAAAAATTTATGCCTTCAATGACTTTGATTGGGCTAGAAATCTTGATGATCGAACCTCCACTACTGTCTACATAATATATCTTGGAAGTAATCCTGTATCTTGAAAATCATCCAAGCAAAGATCAGTGGCAAGATCTTCCACAGAAGCTGAATATAGAGCTATTGCCAACACCACTGCAGAACTAATCTGGATCAAGAATCTTCTCAATGAACTGCATGTCTCTTCTTCCTCCACACCAATCTTGCACTGTGACAACATTGGAGCTATGTACTTATTCCAATCCTGTGTTTCACTAAAGAATGAAGCATCTAGCTCTTGACTACCACTTTGTACGCCAACATGTTCAAAATGGACAACTTAAGGTCTCTTACATTCCAACAAATGATCAACTTGCAGATGGACTCACCAAGCCTCTCGCTAAGCAAAGGTTTTCAACTTAAGGTCCAAGATTGGTGTCACTAATGGCTCCACCATCTTGCGGGGGCATATACAGGACAACAAAAGGAAAGACAAGAAGTAACAGCAAAACATTAACTGACCAGATTTTCCAGCATCAATGCAAACCACACAATCAATGCCTTTAAGCATGAAATCTGCCAAACAAGGATTTGCTTCCATGAAATCTGCTTCCCAAATCTTCACCATAATTTTCTAATTTGCCTTCATGAAATCTGCTTCTCAAATCTTCACCATAATTTTCTGATTATCACAAATCTGTATATATAGATATGTATAACATTGTAAAGATTTATACTTATAATATAGAAATACCTTTTCTTATATTAAGCAGCGACGGTGGATTAACCAATAGGTCAAATATTTGGTGCTATCAACATATTTATTTGATTGATTGAGAATGTAAATTTTATACCTTATATCATATTAATTGGTGTAAATTTTGGATAAGTAGGACCTCATTATTAATACACAATTCATACAGTAAACAAAATGATATGATGTTTTGGTAAATAAGTGGAGTGAAAAGCCTAAGGGGTGGGGTTGCTGAGAGAGCTTTTGAGAAAAACCAAGCTCAGCTGTGGCCTACGCCATTGTCAAGAAGAAAAAGTGGGAAGAGAAGGATGACCATGAGGGTCTACTTGTTTGTTTCTTTGAATTGATCCAACACGTCATCTGCTATTGCTAATACAATATTCATGGTTGCATTTGTGTTCAGCTTCAGTCCAAGATATGAATGCTTTTCTCTATTCTAATCATTGGAGGGCATTATCTTCTTTGCAATCCTACTGCAAAGTTTATCACGTGGCTCAACGTCCCTTCCCAAACTTTCATGTCATTGCGTACCTAACAGCTTCCATCGCTTAAATAAGTTATTACCGCTACACAGACATTTGTGGAGAGAAAGTCATACCAGAAAGAGATGGGAAAGAGCATAGCTGAAGTGGGGTTAGAAGATTTATGCAACGCTGGTGGGTTAAGGTTAAGCATAGAGGGAGCCAGGGAGATTTATCAAGTCATAACAGAAGCCATAGGCATTGCACAAAGCAACAGCTCCGACCCAGACCCAAGGGAGGTTTGGAGAGAGGTGGTGCGTAGGCGAGTGTTGAAGCCATGGCACCCGCATCAGCTGCATCAGTTGCTCTACTACTCTGTCTATGCCAACTGGGATGCCTCCACCAATGGCCCTCCTCTTTACTGGTTCCCTTCTCTGTAATCTCTCCTCTTTACTCTTTCCCTTCAGTTCGACAACATAAATTGTTGCTTTAAATTCTACTCCTAAGGGTATTCCTTGAAGCTAAGCCTTGCAGAAGCAGAGCAAAAGATAGTATGTTTGTGAACTTGTATGCTAATTAAAGTATTAAACTGCTAAATAAGATATTATGCCTCTATCTATGTAATGAACTGAGTATACCTCCTGGCAATATATTCTAATTACAGAGGAGTTGCTATTGAATTATTTTCTTAATTTTTTTTTATAATTTTTGAAGAGTTAAGTACAAATGAAACAAATTTCACTTCTAAAATTAAAATGGCAAAAAAAGGGAAATGATGAAACATTAGAAGTAACGTGAGTGAAATTGAGAGTAGACACTCAAAAATGCAAATAAACAAAATTACAGTTTAAATTAAGTAGTTCGTCATATGATAAAATCCAACTTCATTGTCTGGTTTGATGCATGGAAATTTTTTAATTTCCTACATAATGTGCAGTAAGTTCTGCTATCTTATGATTCACAAAAACACTTCGTTGCTGCTTGATGCCTGTATCAGTCCATTTTACTTTAAAAATCAAGATATTTTAGTTCTGAAGTAAAAATATATGTGAATGGCTAGAAAATCTCTGCTTCTAGATTTTAGGCTAATGTAACGTATTCCTGATATATTTGATTGTTGTACATTAGCAGTAAAAGAGGACAGAATAGTGGGCATATTCAGTCAAATCAATGACTTGAACTTAGCATATCTTTTTGCTAAGTTAGCCAAATGGTTTTTATTTTTTCCTATTCCCAGATCTCAGTCTAAATCTACAAATCTGGGACATTTAATGGAGGTTCATGGTCCAAAGCTTTTAGGGACTTCATACAAGGACCCTATTGCAAGTTTTAGCCTCTTTCAGAAATTCTCTGTCCAGCATCCTGAGGTAAACGTAAATTTTTGTCCTTGTACCTTGTGAGCTATATGTTAATCTCTTTCTGAATGTAATATAAAGTCGTAGATATTTTTTTCCCTTCTAACTGAAACTTTGAATAATTTCAGGTTTATTGGTCTATCGTTCTAAAAGAACTTTCAGTTGTATTTCGTGAATCCCCAAGAAGCATTTTAGATAAGAGTAACAAATCGAAACCCAGTGGAACATGGCTTCCTGGTGCAGTTGTGAATATAGCTGAATGTTGTTTATTGCCCTCTAGTCATCCTAAAAAACAGGATGACAGTGGTGCTATTGTATGGAGAGAAGAAGGCTGTGATAATTTGGATGTGAATCACATGACGTTAAAAGAACTTCGAGAACAAGTAATGTATGTGCTTACATTTCTATCACAGTTGGCAGTCAAACTGTATCTTGTTCTTTTGGCCTGCTTTAAATTTCTGTGTTTGGGGTGGCATAGTTCTTTTTTCTGTTTTTTCATTTTTTTAAAAAAAAATCATTTTTGATAGTCATCAATTTTTTCTTTAATTTTATTTAAGGCATAGGACTGCTTGTCTAGGAGCAATGTTTACATCAAATCCCTATATTGTCATTGTCATATTATTTCATCTTATTAAGTGATCTGATGTTTGTTCCTCTTCTACTATCTTCATTCTGTTCCTTTCTTGTTTAAGTAGTATCTCGCTTTAACCTTTTGTTCATACGTTTAAAAATGATTGACAGGTTGGTTGCAAACGCACTGGATGCCACCTTTTCAAAGGGTGATGCGATTGCCATTGACATGCCAATGACAGTCAGTGCTGTTGTTATATATCTGGCAATTATATTAGGTGGATTTGTTGTTGTATCCATTGCTGACAGTTTTGCAGCCACAGAAATTGCGACACGTTTGCGTGTCTCTAATGCAAAGGCCATCTTCACTCAGGTAAATTTTTTATTTCCTTAGGTTATCTAATTCATTAAAGATATGAAATTGGAAAAAAGTATGAACTAAAGTGTCCCACATTTTTCACATTTCCAGTGTTTTGTGCATTATGACAAGTTCATCTAATGTGGTATTTGATGCTAATTTCTGTGTGTTTTTTCCAAATGACTTGAGATGCTCAATTATTTGCAATGGGGTCTGAGTGGTTCTGTTTCTCTGTGGCATTATTTAATCTTCTTCATACATCTTATCCCTTGAACTTTGTTTAGAAGTGTTTTCCTCATCTTTAGAGGCCAAATTGTTTTTCACTTCCCTTTTTTTTTTGTTTCCTGTTTTTAGTTTTTTTAGATGACAGATAAACAATAAGTCAAATTCATAGTTCTATATGGTGATTAGCATCCCGCTTGCTTTAACTTTAATTTTGTCAAATCCTTTTTTTTTTGGGATTTCACTTTCTTGGTCTCGTATTATAGTGGATGAAATCAAAGCTTAAGCAATTCGGCATTCATATAAACTTGGTCCACTGGCTTTGCTAATTGAATTTTCAATTTTAAAGCTATTTTTGTTTTCTGCTTTGTATTGGAAATGATACAAATCTTCACTCTTTGTATTCAGGATTTTATTCTGAGAGGAGGTCGAAAGTTTTCTCTATACAGGTAATCTTACTTTGTTCATGTACATGCTAGACGCTACAATTTTCTTCTTTAAAGTTTTGGTTGGTGGAAAATCTCTGGGTTTGTGCTTCCTAAACTAGCCAAAATCGAACTTTGGGATTCAAAAGCCATTTAAAATAAACTAATACATCTTTCTAATTCTCTCTCTATGGGATCTTTTTTTAAAGAGAGAAACTTTGTTTTGTGTGAAATGGCTATGGGGGAAGGAGCCCTCTAATACCTAGTCATATTAACTGATAGGGAATTGAAGTTTCTTTTTGGTATGCTTTCTCCCAATCAAAACTTCATTGAATTCTTCAAGTCTCCTGGGGTGCTCTCTCCAATATGTCAGCTAAAAAGCTACTTTCCCTTCAGTGATCTATTCTGAATTCCAGTTTTCCTGTAACATGATTTTTTGAAGGACTAAAATGATCTACAAGACAAATTTGAGGTGTAATATGTTTATGAGAACATTACTGGTGCTGTTACGAGTATTTGTCATTCGTTTGCAGTCGAGTTGTAGAAGCTAATCCGTATAAAGCTATCGTGCTCCCTGTGAGTGGGAATAACGTAGGCATTCAATTAAGAGAGCAGGATCTATCATGGAATGAATTCCTTTCCAGTGTCAACCAACATCCAAGGTAATCTCTACAATCACAAAGTGAGAGAAGTTAACTCAAAAGGGGGTTAACATTTTTACTTCCTCTCTTTTCTTTATTTAACACTAGTTTAGATTAATTTACTGTTATTATGTGATGACATTGTGTCTTTGTGGCAGACCTAATCATTACACTCCAATTTATCAATCAACAGACTCTGTGATCAATATTCTTTTTTCATCTGGAACCACAGGTAAAGAGAGTTGTTTTGCTGTTATGCACACTTAAAGCTGTAGATTGAAATGCCCTTAATTGACTTTCTAGTTCAACTTTTTGGCATTGACCAGGAGAACCAAAAGCCATTCCATGGACACAACTTTCCCCAATTCGATGTTCTGCTGATGGGTGGGCTCATAATGATATTAAAGTTGGAGATGTTTACTGCTGGCCCACAAATCTAGGATGGGTGATGGGGCCAGTTTTACTCTTCACATGCTTTTTAAATGGTGCAACACTAGCTCTGTATCATGGATCTCCTTTGGGACATGGTTTTGGAAAATTTGTTCAGGTGGTACTCTCAAATTTCAATGCTTATTTTTCTTTGGTAAATGGCCATCACCTGTTCTCATCCTGCCAAATCAGAGTTCAAAAGGGATGTTTTAAAAACAATACTAATATTTAATATGCCAATCATCAAGGTTATAGCTTGGTTAATACCATTGAAGAAATTTTAAAAATGACATAAATAAGGTAACAAGGCATTGCAAATATCAAGAGCAATCTGGTGAATTGTTATAAACTGAAGGAGATTAAACCTTCTGGAGAGCTGAAGCCAAGTATCTTGGGTGTATCATATCCTTAGATGAGACAGGATACATGGGTCCTTATTATATTTTCCTTTGATTTTTCTAGTAAAAGAGTTGGGCTTCTTGCCTACAAGTATTGCAAAATACTGTATACCAGTGTTTAACATCTTATCCCACCTTATTTTCCTACTGTTATATTGTTCAGGATGCTGGAGTCACTGTTTTGGGCACAGTTCCAAGCTTGGTAAAATCTTGGAAAAGTACAAACTGTTTGGAAGGCTTAGACTGGACAAAGATAAAGTAATTCTTTTGAATTTCAAGTATAAATTTTGTTATATGACTTGAACCATCAACAAAAAGGACTGACAAATAAATATCTTTAGATGCTTTGCTACCACTGGAGAAGCCTCCAATGTTGATGACGACCTATGGCTTTCTTCAAAATCTTACTACAAGCCTGTTCTTGAATGTTGTGGAGGCACAGAGCTTTCATCAGCCTATATCCAAGGGAGTCTGCTGCAGCCACAAGCTTTTGGAGCCTTTAGCACTGCTGCAATGACAGCAGGCTTTGTCATCCTAGATGAACATGGACATTCTTATGTAAGAGCATTTTCTGGCTGGTTTTGACTGCAGTTTAGTTTCTTTGACCATTGCTTAGATCATGCCCCTACCGAATTTGTTTGGAGTGCTAGATGGATAATATATGTCATGGTCACAGCATGGAATACAAAGGAGTCATTCAAACTGATCTATGTTGTGTGTATTACTATATTTTGATTCCTCTGACCTTTGTGACAGCCGGATGATGAAGTTTGTGTTGGTGAAGTGGGTTTACTCCCTCTCTACTTGGGAGCAACTGATAGATTGCTTAATGCTGATCATGAGAAAGTCTATTTCAAGGGAATGCCAATGCATAATGGAATAGTAAGGCCAAATGCATCTTTCTTAGAATATATATTTTCCCGTAAAGAATTCAATTTCAAGAAAGCGAAAAAGTACACAAAGCCCCTAGAAACTGCGAAAGATCATGAAGTACCTGAATTGTGTAAGAATCTGTAGCAAACCAGGCGTACTGTGTCTTTCTTAGACTAATTACGGTGGAGATCTATATTTATACTTATTTGTGATGCTATGTGTTGCATACCCCTTTGTGGCTATTTTTCTTTTTAAATTACAAGTTGTGCAGACTTTTCAAATGGACTTATTGTTCTGACCAGCTTCAAGCTGGTCAATTGCAGGGTGCATTTAGGCTCCAAATGCCAGCAAATATATGGTCCATATTTGTATTTAAGATCATTATAATTATCTGCTAGGCATTGATGTTCTGACTGTTTCAGCTGATCAGACATCTTAACAAATCTGAGAAAAGAGGAAACCAAGAAAAGTATCAACTGATTTTTAGCTAGTGTCCTCAAAAACTGGAAATGCTACTTCAATCAACATGTTGCTTACCCAATAGCAGAGGCCCTAAACTTCTTTCTCTTGCAGGGGCTAGTCTACTGTCTCAAAGACCATGAAGCAACCAAGCTGTGCACATCAATAGTCTAAACCACAACATATGGCTTCAGACAAAAACTTTTTTTTAATCTTGAATCTCTATCTTAGATTAACCTCTATGCTTGCTGTAGTTAATAGCAGTTAGAGTAGTAGCAAACAATAATTTCTACGTAATTTTGTTAAACTGATTCTTGGAAGTGGTTTCTAGTACATTCTTATGATCTTGATGTATGCACTGGCAGCGCCTGAGGAGACATGGGGATGTCCTCAAACAAACTGTTGGTAGCTATTTCATTGTGCAGGGCAGGGCTGATGACACCATGAATCTTGGTGGCATAAAGGTACAGCATTCTCCTCCCCCTCCCCCACCCCTTCTTACTCTCTCTCTCTTCCTCTTTTAATGCGCTAATAATGAAGCCAATTGAAGATCATTTAATGTATAGGCCTGATGCAAAACCTATGAATTTGTAAGCATATTTGGAGTCTGCTTGCTAAAATCAAATTGCAAGAAGCAATTCTTTGACTATTGAATTTTTTTCTTTTTTGTCAAATATGCTCAGGAAAGATATCTTAGTGTTATTTAAATGCGAGTGAATTTGGTTTTTTGTAATCCTTTATTGTTATAAACTCAAAGCAATCTTTGGATGAAAGTTAAAATCTTTCCCAATATGCAGACAAGTTCTGTTGAAATTGAGCGTGTGTGTGACCGAGCTGATCACAGCATCTTGGAGACTGCTGCCGTCAGTGTAGCGCCACCAGATGGTGGTCCAGAACAGTTGATAATATTTGCAGTGCTAAAGAAAGGAGTTAGTCGTCAGCCGGAGAAGTTGAAGATGATATTCTCAAGAGCTATTCAGAGCAACCTCAATCCTTTGTTTAAGGTTAGACATCTGGGATGTGTAATAAGTATCTTTTTTCATATTTATACACTGTCTGGGCACCCAACCTAACGATTTGCCACATTGTTATATTTGAACTCTGTCATAAAATTTAAAATTACTGAGTTATTTCAACAGCTAGTGAAGTTTTGAGTTATAGTAAAACTTTTGTCTTGGTGTCAATGCCTTTAGTGTCTAGTGGAAACTCATACAAAGTGGCTGCAAACGTTAATCAGCTATTGTATTTTAAAGATTTAACAGACTGACTTCTATTCACTCAGTAAGTGGCTTTTAGTTCATTTTTTAATCTTATTTAATATTAACCTTAATGAGAACTGTAAGTCAACCTGTTCATTCCATAGATAGGTTATGCAGAAGATACTTATTGCTTCCCTACCAAATGAGCTGATGGGATCTCGTTTTCCTTTGGGTTTGACACTAACAGGTGAGCTTTGTCAAGATAGTTCCAGAGTTTCCCCGAACTGCTTCGAACAAATTACTACGAAGAGTTTTGAGGGATCAAGTTAAGCAGGAGCTGTTCACTAGAAGTAGAATTTAGTGGCTGGCAACTTAGGTTGTTATGACTGAACCAGACCAAAAATGTATATATTCATGTAAGTTATCCTTCATAAAATGAAGGTATGGGATAAGTAATCTTGTAAGCATTGGTTCTTTCAATTTGTTCTGGAAATAATGCACTCTGATGATGCTGGATGATCAGTGCAAATAGTTCTATGATGGCAGAGTAAAAACAGCTATAGATTATGAAATGCATACGGTGTGCCTGACTGGCCTATTGCCAAACATTTAAGTAGGGATGCATGCTTTTTTTTTTTTTTAGGATTTTTAGATTTGTTGTTAACTAATTTTGATAGTAAACTAAATAGCAATATTACCCATTCAAATAAGACAAATAAAAAGAATATGAATGTGGTCATCAGAATCTTTCTCTACACTGGTTGGCTCAAGTCTATGTTATCTCATAACTATTAATCAGTCTAAATTTTTTAATATAATTTTTACTTTTAGTTTTTTAAATTAATTAATCTATTTTATTCACTAATTGCAGTAATGTCCATTAGTATATTACAATTTATCTTTACAGAGAAAAAATTATTGATGAGTACATCTCTTTTGTTACATTTAAGTACTATTTAATCCTTTCACCATATTTATCTTTCATAAGTTTTATGAATAAATAATTATTATTGTTACGTCAAACCCATGCAATATCAATTCATGCTCAGCTAACCTCTTTCAAAATCATTACCCAGAAGTTCTTTGAGAAAGGGTCGGTTTGCGGTTGGTGGTTTCTGATCCGTGGAAATCTCTTATATTTTGCACGTTATTGAACTGCAATAAGCTTCTCAAGCAACTTGAAAATAGGGGGCTTCTTGTTTGTCTCAATATTTGGTATTGGATTGTCTTGGTATCTGGTAAATGTAATTGCACTGGCTCAATGGAAAGGCACCTTTCAACTTGTTTTGATGAATTTATTTGTGTTTCTTAAATCTGTTTTGTTCCAATGGAACAGCAAAGAAATATGGAACTCTGATAGGTAATCAACTAATCATGGGATGTGATGGAGTGAGTGGTGGAACAATGGACAGAAAATTATTCAATGCTTCTTCCATTGCACAAAATATTATATCTACAAAAAACTGAATCACAATTACACTTCTCTGATCAGATTGCACCAGACAGGCTGGTCAGTAGTAACCTAACTGGCCACCGCAAAGGGCAGGGATTTCAAAATGCAAATTTCAAGTCCGAGAGGTCATCTATTGGCATTTCTAAACCTATGAAACCATGGTGTTGCAAACCATGATCCTCATCGATGTTTGGCCAGGAACTCAGATCTTGGAGCCCACCAAGGTCATTGGAAACACCCGATTCCTCCATTATTGTATCTAACTCGTTTAGTTGCGAGTTTCGAAAATCAATGGCTTCATCTGCTTCTTTAGATGCATTCCGATGAATGTTACTACAAGATGATAACCTCACTTCTCTTTCAGTCACGTTGCCAGCATTGGCCAAAGGCTGACTAGATCCACGAGCAGGCAGCGAAGGCTCTGAAGGCCTGCCATTAAATCCACTAGGAATAGCCCGCGTTTTGCGCTCGGATGGTATAACGGTTTATTACGCTCTGAAAGGAAAGTTGCATGATACGTGTATAATTATGACTTACTTTTATAAACAAATATAATGACTGTTAATTTCACTTGTAGTTTTATCAAAAAACTAGATGTGCAGCCCTCATGAAGTATGAGGCAAGGTAACAGTTTTCACTTGTACGAAGAGTGATCATTTAAGAATATCCTGCACAAACAATATGTTCAACTCCAATAAAAGCATAAAACACAAAGAAATTAAACAACAGAAATAACTGAAGAATTAACAATGGGATAGAATAACACTTCTTAACTGCTTTGTTAAAAACATAAAACAGAAAGGAAGAAACCAGCAGAAACAATTGTACAACTCCCATCAGGTATTGTTCAGAATAACAGTTGTGAAATACCCTCCAAACTCAATCTCAATAGTTTCAATAAAAGCATAAACTATAAAGAAAGTAATCAGCAGAAACAAGAATGATCATTGAAGAATTCTTTGCAAAAGCCATACATACAGCTGCTATAAAAATATAAAACACAAAGCATAAATGAAGGGTAATCGTAATACCATCATTCATTTTTTATATTCATTCCCACCTTAATAACAAAATTCATCGTTTAGCAATTACCAACATTCTAAGCATATACAAAATCAAGATTGTTTGTTAATGTATTGCCATCATTTTATATATATATATACAAATTAAGTTCATGATGTAAGTGTTGTACACAACATGTGCTTTGATACAAAAATATAAGACATTGCTAGATGTGGATGGCAATTTAAATTCTCCGGCTGATTGGTAAGCATAGGTGGACAAAAAGTTTTCATTCAAGTTGATGTAGCATCAGTGATTGGGTTTGGAGTGTGGCCTGCATCTGTAAAATCATAGTAAGTAATTTTAGTATAGAATTTTTAGTTTATTCTAGTATGTGTGTTTTTTATACCTGGGTTTATATTTTTTGGTTAGTGATTCTTCGTCGTGGCTTGTGCGGCCGTGCTTTTGAGGTGTACAATTTGGGAACAACTCTCTGATTATTCGGCTACTTATTGGTGATGCTGCGGGTTCTTGGTTTTGTACTTCAGATGTTGCTAGAGGTGCTACTGGTATAGTGGTATTGGTAGCAGTGGGAGTCAGGAATTGTTGGTCTTTGATTACGCTGTAGTCAAACATCTTGTAATTGGCAAGGCTTGCTTTCACTGCTCTTGAGGTCAGACCTATAATGAATGTCCTGGTCTGTTGCATTAAGGCTTTTATAGGTCCAGGCAATATCATTCTATTGATAAGTCTTTAGTGCTGCAAGCTTTGTAATTGTAGCTCCTACTAATTACTCTACTGGTTTTCCAAGTGCCACCAATTCCATATTTCCAGTAAGGTCTTGCACAGTGAATTGTATGGGATATCTAAAATTGTTGAATATCATTAGAAAGTAAAATTAGTAGTGGAGAAGACTATTTTGTCAGTTGAAGTAATATAGTTGTATTTGTATTCACAAACAATACAAAAGCCTAAGGCATGATAAAACTAAGTCTGTTCTTTAGTATTAGCAAACTAAAAATCTGTTATCAAATTAAACTTGTTCTTTAGTTTTGTAAATCTAATCCAGCAAACATAAAGTATAATCAAACTGCAACAATTGACTCTCGTGATTACTACTGGCGCTCAAGTCTCGCGAGCAAGCTCAACAGGTTTTTAGCTAGCCTTGATTTAAACTTCTTTTTTTTTTTTTGCCAATTGTTAAATATTTAGTGATGAGATTTAAAACTTTGAGTGCATTACTTGAACAGATATGTTTCATAATAGCAAAGTATAATTATTTGTTCTCTTCTCAATGTAAGTTTATCCTAGCTATCAACGTCATATTGCATGGTTAAACCTAAACATAATATACTCTCTTTTAATTTTTGACATACTCAAACCATTGTCGTACTTAATATAAAACATAAATACAAAAAAAAAAAAAACATTGTTGTTCATACATCACATTAAAACATAACCCTAGCACTTAGATTACATTCTTCGATTCATTAGACATAACTAACCGAACTCATAAACAATCACAAGGACCTCTAGCAGTGGAGTGACACAGGGGAAGGTACTACAAGAAGTCATTACCTAGATTGTAGTGGAAGGAAAACTCACCAGAGGATGCACTAAGCGGATCACTTGTTTGCAAAATAAACAGTGGGGTGAGTCTCATGGACTCAGTGAGCAAGGCGAAAACAGGAAACAAGCATTAAGGTTGGAATATTTGAATAATAACCAGAATAATGATAAATAAACCAATAATCAATTAGGACAACCTTGCACATATAAAATACTATTTACTTATACAACCTTACATCGTAATAAAATCATCTTTATGCTATTGTAATAAATGACATGCACCTTTAAAACCATTATATATGCAACACTACTCCAAATCATATGTTAGCTTAGATAATGAAAACATTTTACATAGCAAGAACACAACAATAATTTTTAAGTTCGTAAACCAATTGGAAAATATAGGTTTTCCATGTATGCAGCAATCCGTTGCCATGTAGAAAACAATTATATAATTCATAGCCATACTATAATTAAATTTAAAACCAAACACTAGAGAACCAATCTCTGATAGGACTCAAATTAGTGGGCCATCTCCCACATAATAAATATACCCAACTATGCTAACCCGGTGGCTCCAGCTACGTCACAGAAGCTTGTGGTCTCACCATGTAATATAAACCCAAAGGTTTTGCCCCAACATTATATGCCATGGTGTACTTCTCTTTACATTCAGCTTACTATATCAGGGTTTATCTTCTTTACATTTAGCCTCCTACATTAGAAGTTCTTCTCCCTACATAGATAACTTTGTGCACAAAGGTCACACAACCTGGTGCTTCAACAAGCTTACCATTAAGTGTATCTGTACGTCAAGTAATCAACATCCCAATATAGGGGAAATTTTGATATTTAGTATATGATATCCATATTAAAACCATTTTCATGCACGAAAAATCTTGTGCCTGACATGATGTAACATCATCATAAAATCAAGTATGCATGTACACAATAAAATCATTTTATCGAGGCATGATTTGATACGTAAAAACAGCATACTTGTTCGAGTTTATGATAAATTGAAAGGAATACATTTCATAGGCATGTTTATATGCAGATTCAAAGCATCACAATCACAAACGACTTGCTTGTTTCCCAATTTTTGAAAACCTTTATTGTATATACTTACATTCAGAGTAGGGAAAACAATTTATAAACATTTAGTATAATCACTATCATCCTAATCGCATTTAACAGCCCATGCTTTCCACAAATGCATTCAATGAACATAAATTTATATATTTAATAAAACATAGGAAATATGGTCTTTAAAATAGGTACACCCCACTCACCTTAACTTGGTGGGATTCCTCACCAATATTCACTTACCTTACACCATTAGTCTTTCACTTAGCTCCCTTTTTATGGTCACCTTAGTAAATTTCTGCAGAAAGTGTTAATCATACATATGGCACCAACCAAATCTGTTTGATGAGGAACTAATCATTAAATTTGTTTTCTAAATAAACATGCACCTATAGCATATCAAGTATTATTTAACTTACCTTAAAAGTCCAAATTGGCAGTTTCAAGTTTACACTATGCCTTCCTCTTTTAAATCCACTGGCATCAATTTGAAGCAACTCTTATTAATACATATCTTGTTTTAGTGATTACTCCTCTTAAACTAATCATTTACATATACGGGCAGTAGCAATAAATGCGTAAAATTTACTTCATATGTTCCTTTAAAAATCCATATACATTTATTAAATTCTACTCATTCGACAAAAAATATATTAAACATATTTCTGCTTAAGAATATTATGCTTAACTTTAATACTATTCTAGACTACTTTATGCACCTCAATAATAATCAATTATCTCCAATCACCTTAGCAAACTTTCAGATACACATGCACCAAATTTTCACATTTAATTTGCTACCATAAAGAAAATATCAAACTTAAATCATACACACTAAAACCCAATCTATATTCTAAAAATCCTTACCTTGTTCTAAGAACTTTAAATCTCTTTAAAATGTATCAAAATGCTCTAGTTTCCATTGTTGGTTCTCGGATTTTGAGAGAAACTAACATCGCCGTTGTTTAAATGCTACAAATGTGATTCAAATAACTCAATATCCAAAAAATCTCATCACCATTAGAACTAAAAACTAAGGAACATACTTACCTTTAATACTCTTTAAACCTCCAAGATAATCCAACAACCCTTAAGTTAATTTTCAAAGTGATTTCTTAAATACCTTGGATTGAATGGAATGCATGTGTATTTCCTCTCAAACATGCTGACCTTGCTGCCACCAAACATTTCCATAGTTATTAACTCATACTTAAAGCATTCTCAAGCTAAAAATCATGATTCTCTTACCTTAACTTGATTTCCACCAACCTTTCATTATGAACACCTCAAATCCTCTCAACAATAATTACAACCTTTAGCTGCAAAGGAAATTACATCTCTTTTAGTTGTCTTCCTTCTCTCCCGTGAATCACCCAAAAAAACAAAAATCTTTGAGATGGACTTTTATGGCTTTCAAGTAGCTGAAGTATTAAAGAGAGTTATGAGTTTATGTAGGGTGTTAAAAAGACTTTTAAACTCCACTTGGATATGGAATGAAAATGGAGAATTTGGCAAGGCTTTGTTAAGGCTCTCGAGTGTTTGAAAGAATTTGAAAGAAGCTTGAAAGAAAGCTTAAGTCATCCCTTTCAAAGTGGGTAGATTTCACTAGGTAAATTTTTACCTCCACATTATTTTATTTTCTTACTCTCTTTACTAACTTTATGTGGGGTTTGCTTTATTCTTAGTGATGGTATTTGGATTATCTTCATCCATATAAAATCCCTTCAAATTAAGTGGCAAATTTCACCCCTCTTTCATTAGCTTAAATCTCAATATAATCTCACTTTATCTCTACATAATTCAGCCACCTTAGTCTCTATTAAGAGTTCATGCATTTCCTTCTTTATTTCACCATTCAGCCTCCCTCTTAGGAAATAGAATTTCATGCACCAGAATGTTTAATCCTTGTAATCCTCTCATCCTTTGACCATTAGTGTAAAATATTTCCAGCCTCTATTTAATAGCCATGAAGTGTTCTCTTTATAAGTCACTTTGCATCAATATAGAAGAATATTTATGCCACCCATACATCACTTTGAATATTATATATATATAGATATATATTTCTAATTAAATATAATACTTGGGCCCACCAAAATATCATATCTTTATATATATATAAACTTCTAGTTTGTCTCTCCCACTTAGATCAATTGTATGAATCACACGTTCTTCATGTAACAAAATCAATTCGGCATCTATATTATTTTCTTCAAAAAAATTATTTATTTTAAAATGTTCCTTTCACCTTTTACCATTCCAAAAACTCTTCACTTAGCCATAATTAACCTTTATCGTACCCTTAAAGGTATATTTACTACCATGCTAAAGTATGGGATGTTACACAAACCCTATATGTTCTTCAACAATAAAACAATAACAATCTATTAATCAGACTATATCTACTGTCCAATTTAAAATCCCCACTCAAAATGAAAATATAAATAATAGAAATGCTAGACAATATCTGTAAGAATCGTTAATCAAGCTAAGTCTGTTCTCTAGGTTTGAAAACCCAATCCAACAAAGCTAAAAAATAATCTAAGTATATCTGTTTTAGGTATTTAAGGAACCAAAGAAATTTGAAAAGTTAGTTTCCAGAGTTCCTTATGTACAAAGCACAGTGTTCTAGATTGAAAGGAAAAAGTTGTTTCTAGAACGTAGAATGTTATTATTTTAGTTTTCATTTTCAAAAACCGTAATTCATATCTGAAAGGGAAAAGTTTCATTAAGCATACAAAAAAATTGTGTGCCTAATTAAAAATGTAATTTTAAAAACATTTATCCCATCTGTTTACTTACGTTGGTATTGGTGTTTTCTCTTCATGCTGTGGACACCAATATTTCCAAGCACAGAAACACAATCGTCCTCTACATTTGTTGCATAAATTGTAGAACCATCCATTTGTACAGTCAATATCAGTTATAATGGCTGTCACTCTAAATCTTGTGTACTGGAGTGTGTAGAAATGGTTAGGTACTAAGTTCTAATGCCATTTGATTTTAGGATTGTTTACAACTAATTGGTGCATGTCTTTTTGCTTATCTATGACCTATACACTGAATGCAGTGTATGCTTTTTGCTTGTCCATGCATATCTGCAATATGCAGTCTAGTTATAGATTGTTTTGTTTTTCATTTAATATAAAGGTTTATAAATAGTATGCTCACTTTTGCTTAAATGTTGTTGTTTTTGGTGTCTCTAGGTCAATGTATAATTTGGTTGCTGAGCAGGAAGCAAGGTAAATAATGTTTGAAAAAAATATAATTGTTTAAAAACTTGTTTGGCAAACTATCAATTAAACAACAATATATGATATTCATACTCAAGTATTTCTACACTGTGGTGACAGCAAATATGATGACGGGGTTGATCACATCAGCCAAAAGATAGTTTTGATTTATTCCTTTAGCATTGTCCACATACAACACTACTTTTAAATTGTTTTTACTGCAAATATAAAGAGAAAGTATTAGATTTGATTTTAGTGATACTGTATCATGAGGTCTCTGTAAAAGAATAATAAACATTACATTAAATTTTATTATTATTATAGATAATCTATTTTCTTAGAAAGAAAATATAAAAAAAGGAAATCAGTATGCAAACTATATTAATAATGGAGATCTAAATGTTATCCTAAACCTTTTTTCTCAACTAAATATATGGACTAAATTGACACAATTATATAATTTCCATTGCCAATGTATAAGATAATAATAATTAAATAGGTATCTTTCTGAGAGAAAAAATTGACAATTAACAATTAGAAAAAGCTACATGAAAATGAACCACTGTATCTAAACAATTCATAGCATAATTTAAGACAAATAACACAGTCAATAATTTGCTTCCACATTGTAATACATATGTTTACTAGCCTTAAGACAAATAACATAGTCAAAAATTTGATTCCATATTGCAATACATATTTTTACTGGCTTGACAGAATGTCTTTGAATGGATTTGGATTAGGTTTCTATTCATGATTTATGAAACTAAAACAATGTCACAACCCAAACCTAGAGGTCATGACCGGCACACGAGCCTAGCAGGCAAGCCCACTAAACCCGAGCAAGTCTCAGAGTTCATATTCAAACATACATAAGGCAAGGGATTCAATAATCAAATATTCACAATAAATTCAAACATAAATATAGTATCCCTGGCACATAGTTTATATAAATAGTCAAAAGGCCATACATTGGCCAATCAAGGCGGGTTCATACATAACAACCCTTACACACAATGTAACATGGCATTCAGTGCCTACACACATTATCCACAATGGAAGGCTTTAACTGACTTAGTGGAGTGACCAAAACGAAGAACCTACAGGATGCCAAAATTAGTTTATCACTAGACAACCTTTACCACATAGCTTTGTGGCCTATCTATCTGTACATAATATACAAATGGGTGAGTACTATAATGCTCAATAAGTGATATAGATAAACAAAATCATATATGTTTATGTAATATATATATATATATATATATATATATATAATATGCACCTTCCGTGCAACTGGATGTTCTAGCCAAAGTCTCCAAATATAAGGCATATCATTATCCCTAAATCTCCAATATGAGTGCATATCATCATCCTCAATGTCTCCAAAGGTCATCACACATATCGTTAGGCTTACCCTCGAAGCCGATCAAAGTTATTCAAATCATTTTTCACGACACACTCTAGTCGTTGAAGTATCACATTAGAATCATATCACATTTACCTAAACCTCTTCATGGCTATCTCACATCATATACAAATCAAATCGACGAGTGATCCTCTCCTGGACACAGTCAAATCACGCATGGTGACCCACTGGCAAAGAATCAAATCAAGCTTAAGGCAAGCCACTAGTGAAGAAATAGATCACGTGCGTGCCAAAGCAATGGGGTGGAGAACAAATCATTGACCGGAGTAAACTTTTGACGTCGACATCAGCAAGAGTAATCTCAACAAATGGCATCAAAGCACTGCAGGTGAGAGTCACAGGCGGGATTAGTGCCACCATCCCTACAAGCACACAAATAGTCATAAGGGAGCAGAAATCCACTCAACCGTAAATCAGATCAACATCTGGAATTCATTCCTCAAACGGAAACACAAATCCACAAATAAGGCCATTATGCCTTTATCATTCACAATTTCCTTATCAAACCTCAATTCACATTTATCGAGCTTCAATCGTCTTAAGCTCAGTTAGGTTCAAGTACCTTTAAGTCTCCAAGGCATATCATTCACCTAGGGTAATCTACTCCTTGGGATTCATCATGGCCTCTAGACACACACATCATAAGCCACCTATGTGGCTCACATCACAGCGTAATCACACACATCCCACACATATACATATATACATATATCACTCTCTAGCCTAGGTTCATTTGTCTAGGCATACATATTTCATTCTAATACCATAGTAGCACATCTTTCATGCGTCATGCATTGCATGCATATTAAATTAAACCCACTCATAGTGAGAATAAGAGGCACTACCCACCAAGCTTCAATCCTTAGCCTCCAATCATCAACTAGCTTGTCAATGAGTTTATTTAACTTCATTTCTCCCTTCAAACACATCAAAGCATCAAAAGATTAATTATTCCTGACTTTTGAAAAATGCCAACTTTGCACACAATTAACTAAATCTTAGCAATCCTACTATTTAATCTCAAATCCTTCATTAATGAACTAAACCCATACCTTGAAAGTCGGATTGCATGAGTTTTAGCTCCAAATTCCCCAATCCAAGCTAAAGAGGGAAAAATACCAAATCTGGAGAAAAGTCAGATTCAAAGTTATTAACCAATTAAATTGGAAAATAATCGGTAAAAACATTAAATCTTACCTCCATGATAGTTTCCCAAGCTCCAAATAGCTCTAAATTGCTCAGAAATTCAATTTGGAAGGTTAGGGTTTTGGACTTTTAAGAAAAAGAGAGGTAGAGAAAGAGTTGAGAGAAAGAGTAGGGTGAAATGGCCCGAAATCCCTTTTTATTTTTGCCTTTCCTCTTTGATGTATTGATACTTTTACCCTTATCGGCAGTTCTAAGCTTCCCAAAAACTCCAAAGTCCAAGTTTAACATTCCAAATATTATTCTTGGTTAATATTACACCTCAAATCATTCATTTAAATGAATCCCATGCACATAAATCAACAAACATAACATCAAACTTAAATCAAAACCTCAAATTATGAGATTTATCACATGTTTCCTCAAAGTTTTGCCTAAGTGTCAATATGTACACTCTTAAGCACTAAGCATACACATCTTATCATCAAAGTCCTCAAGACTCCACATATTTCATAAATCATTCTTGGTTTACATAAAAAATTGAGGGTGTTACAGATAGGATCGTGGATAATTAGATATCTTTGTTGGCTTTAGACCTTTTAAAATAATGAATACATCAATCAAGACTAGCATAGATTTTAAAGACAATTTAAGCAGATTATTTCTCTCATACTTTCCCTCCCCAAGCCCAAAAAAGAATAGAAAAATAAATCTTTATCCTTCTTGTTTACAATCTAAGACAAGATCCTGGATAAACACAAACCAACAAACTCCCTAAGCCTCAAAAAGAAAAAAAAAACAAATATTAAAAAGCACAGTTAGAATTTGTTGTTTCTAAACGTAAACCAGCAAACTTAAAACACAATAATGTTGGGATTCGACCTCATGTTCAAACATAAAAATAATCAAGAAAATAAAAATATAACACAACGAAATAAGAAACTAGCATTTAATTAGAGAAACAACCGAATCCTACAAGATCAATGTTTGTGTCTTTCATGTAATTTTTAAATAAGTTATGACTATTCATAAGTTTAAGAATTACATACCTTGTTCTAGATATTGTAATCAAGAGCCAATTGAATCAAAAATGCTTGTGATGAACCAAGAAACCCCGAAAAGAGAATAAGATAGTCTAAAATCCTACAACCAAAATCTTTGCTTCTTCACCTTTAGGATTTGTCAAATCTTTAGCTACCCAAATGTTTGGCCTCTAACAGTAATCCACACAGTGACCGAATAAGACCTTCTCAAAGGTAGGATTTTACCTTTGCTAGCAAGTTTTGTTTCTAAAACAAAAAGATAAAAAATACTTACCAAATCTTATTTTTGTCAAGCAAAGAAAACTATTTTTTTCTTATTTTATGAAACGCTGGAGGCTTGGAGTTTTAATTTGCTAACATAACATATTTATATAGCTAAACTACGTTGTAACCCTAGATACAATAGTTGTATTTTAATTTAATTAAGTCCTTGTGAACTCAATTAATTTTCCACTTTATTTTGGTCTATTCCAAATAAGTCCAACTTAATTGATTATCCTTACTTAATCTCAATCATGTCACTTAATGTGTGTGACCTATTAGGCTTCTAACATGTTGGCAATGAATATAAATCCCAATCAAATATCAATTTGATAATTGATTTATATTTATATATCATGAGCGGCATATAGCAATACATCAGACCACCCAAATATTAAAGAGTCAACTAAAAAATTTGACAAAACCCTTCAGTGATAAGCTTATCAGTGCAATACGATCTTTTCATCAAATATCCTAGATATGTCATAAAGCATGGCTTAGTGTCTACTTATAACATTCCATATTAGTTCTCATAAATCATGAGTAACCTTATGAATTTAAGAAACTAACTTTCCTTAAATTCATCATGCTTTGGCCAAAGACTTTATACAAGTTAATCAAGAATTGAGAACAAGTGAGATACATCCCCTCATATCACTTGGGGTGATGATCCTCTCTTGACCACTCATTCACATTCAAATGCTTCATGGCATGCCTAAAAACACCCTGTTTAGGCATCTGGTTGCCTCTAGACCCTATAGAGGTGAAATCAAAGTATGTCATTCCTCATACAAGATGACCTGCTGTCTCAAGTTCAAGGATTAGTTGCATGATTATCACATGAGAACATATTCCATAGACACTTGAGTGAAATACCAAATGGAGTTCTCATAGCGGGTCATGTTCAATGAACTTGTTCTTTAACAAGCACCTACATATTATCCTCAAGCATCTGATATACTTCAATTTATGAGATCTATTACTTACTTTCCAAATAAGGAGGCTTAACATGTACCAGTCTTTGAGCATTGTCAATGCCCTATCTTGACAATACAATGATCATCAACAATTTTAAGAACATGGCTTTGATGCATAGTGATCTCATAATTGTAACAACTTTACAATTCTCTTGCAAGGCCTTTATGTTCCATGGGCTTCATCCAATTTGTACTTAATAACTCCTTATTATTGCACTAACATGAAGAAAAACCACTATCATATATAGTTATGCGATTAAGTATGCAATAAATGACAATTTATATTCCTTGACTAATCCAATTGGCTCAAGGGCATATACCAAGAAATAAAACCAATTTATTCACATTTCAGTCTCAAATACACACACAAAGAATCTGTTGTTTCCAAACACAAACTAGCAAACTCAAAACACAACGAAACTAATTTATTCACGTTTCAGTTTCAAATACACATATAAAACAAAAATCTATTAACAATAGAAGTAGCAAAGAATGACCTTTGAAAGCAAAATCACAACAAGTTGAAGAAAAAGGAAACCAGAAACAACCCTCTAAAGAACAGAAGAAAGAACGAAAAGTTTAGCAAAGAAGGTAAGATTAAACAATCGAAAGCAAAAAATGATGGAAGAAAACTTCGAAAAAGCCAAAAATATTCTCACCTAATTCAACAAAACCAAGGGAAAAAATGTATGAAAGACTTGGAGAAGATGGTACTACATCGAGTGGCCAAAATTAAACAAAGCACCTATTTCAGCCACCCACATATTAAATCGTATAAAGGAAATCGATTGAAACCATTTCCCCGATGAGCTAAACTATCAACATACATAGCCGCAAAAAAAATAACACTTTTGAAAATACGCATGTGGGCTAAAGCCGTTGCACACATGCGGCTATATCACACAAGCAAAAATTGGGAAAACCAATACAAAGCAACGAATGAACCAACATCTGACCCAAGGTTGAAAACTTTTTCTTTCCCAAACCCAACATCTGACCTAAGACTGAAAGCTTTTTCTTTCGCAAGACATGGTCCCACGTGTCAAACCTTGCTTTGTAAATAATTATGATGTCATTCACATGCTCGATAAAATGTTTGTATATTGAGGAAGCCCGAGAAATTGACAAAAGACGGTATTGCCTCTAGAGGTGCTGTGAAGTTGATTTATACCTCGAGCTAGTTCAAATGAAAAATTTAAAAGGATTTTGAGAATTCTAAAACCCCAAAATCTACTTAGAATGGTGATTCGGAATTCGAGGATCAATTTAAAATCAATCAGGAAAATTGACCGGTTATGGGGCAAAATAGTCATTTTGCAATTTGAGGACAAAATGAAAATTTTCAAAAAAGATTTTCTTAGCCCCATTTGACATATTTGAGTACGATATGAGTATTGAAGTACAATTGGAGGATTTAGCAGTGAAAATATATGAATTTTTGGTATTTTTAGAGTATAGGGGCAAAATGGTAATTTTGCCACTCGAGGACGAAATGAATTTTTTGAAATAATTTAGATCAAATTTGATTAAATGGAGCATGATATGAGTATAAGGAGTGAAAATTATGCATTTTGGCAATTTTTCAATTTTTGGGGTAAAAATATAATTTTTCACTTTTACGGGGGCAAAAGTGTAAATTTTAAAAATTTGCTCCACCAAAACTTTGGAAAGTCTAGAAATTTCATGGAAGACATGGATAAGTGAAGACGATTGAGTGGTAGAAAAAGATAAAATAATAAATATTCAAAAGGTAAATAAAATAATAATATTTTATTAAGCCTATTAAAAGGCTTGAAAATTTGAGAATTCTTCATTGGGAGGGTCAGCCAAAACCAGCAGGAGAGAGAGAGAAATAAGAACAAACCCCAGAGTGAGAAAATTCAAAGAAAAAGTGTGATTTTTCAAGGAATCAAGTGTTTAAAGGTATGATTTTTCAAGCTTAGCTTAAGATCTATCATTTCCATGCATTTCTCCTTATTTTCCATGGTTAAATTATGTGTTTTGATGATGGATTCAAATCTGATCATATGGGTTTTAGAGAGAGAAAGTTGTTAGATTAATTTGATTTTGAACTATGTTAGTGTTTAGTGTTAGTTTAGCATGTTTATGAGTAAAACAACAAGAAAAATATTCATTTTCTCCATGAATTTCTCTAGACCGAATCTAGCCAATGGTGTGTGAGGATGAGGTTGACTTTATTTTAAGAGAATTAGATGGAAAAATGATGAATTATGAGGTTGGAAATTAAATGGGAATTTTTGGTGCAAAAATTGAAAATTTTACCCACTAGGGGTAAAAGCGTAATTTGTGATCCGAACTGATGAATTGGACCACATTCATAGTCATTAAGGTATTGTGGATATAATTGGATAATTGAAATTGAAATGGATGGAATTGGAGTTGAATTGAAGATTTTAGAAATTTACACCGTGTATAAGTGAGTTAGGTCGGACACCGTAATTAAGCGATTGTCCAAACATTTCACACCCTATCTAGTGCATACGAATGGATAATAGCCTGAAATAATATATATTGATTTGACACAAATTATTGAATTTTTTTGTGTCATGTATTGTGGTAGGTGGTGAGCTATCTGATACGGGTAAAAGACTGCACTCGAGGACCGAGAATAGGAGTACATCTACTCCTAGTACAGTGAGTAAACTTACTATCGTCTTAATTATCTAGAGTAGATTTATTTAATTGTGTGATTTTATGAAAAAATGGTTTAATTGGAAAATTATGTGTTTTATGGGAAAATGAGATTTTATAAAATAATTTTATAAAATTTTTAAAAATTTAATAATGATTTAAAAAATAGAGTAATTAGAGACCTATACTATGATTGTGTTGTTTATTCATGATTTTACATCAAATGGCTTATGATAAATGTGGGTATGACTGGTTATTTTTATGATTTAAAGAATATGTGAACTGCTTTGATTTGCCTTGAATGTGTGAAGTGAGTCATGTGATACTATTGTGATTTTATTGGTTGATGGATTATAAAGTGGGCACTGCAGTGATGGGGGTTCCGTGGGCTAGCCTAATTAGAGGGGCACGGTTCCCAATTATTGAGCTTACCTCGATTGGAGAGACGCGTAGGATAATTCCCGAGGTAGGATTTGAGTACACTTCACGCTAGCCACCACGTGAAAGTGAGACTCAGCCAATGACAAGGAACGACTGTGTTGTCAGAGGTGAAATGTGTTTGTGTGTGTGACAATAAACAGCCTTGGCGGTCTCAGTGGGATACCTTGACGAAGGTACCCACGAGAATGATTCTGGCAGGGGCCAATTTTGTGAAATTCATAAGTTGAGAAATTTGATGAAAAGAAATTGTTTGGTATAGATTGAGCAAATTTTGCGTTATGAACATTATTGAGATACAATGTTTTTATATTGTCTCCTATTACTCGGCTTTAGATTATTTTGATGATGTCTATCTACTCACTGGGATTTTATAATCTCACCCTTTCTTCCTATACATTTTTCAAGCTCAGAATAGGCAGTAGACTGTCAATTGCATCAAGAAGTAAATTTCGGAGTTGCATCCTAGAAAGCTAGGTTATAGACTTAAACCTTCTCAGTTATTTGGGAGCCCACGTGTTATTGTAATTTAAATTGCATACTCTAGTTTTCTATATAACAGTATGTATAAATTTATTTTGTTTTTATGTGCAGATAATTAATTTTTGATGTTTCAAAAATATATATATATATTGTTTTGCATTAAAATAGATTATTTTAATTAATATTTTATTTTATTTTATTATTCAAAAAAAAAGAAAAAAAGGAGTGGAAAAACTAGTACAAAAGCCTTGCGAGGTCTCGAAGGGCATCCGGGGAAAGAATGTCTATCGAGGCTTCGCAGCGGTCGTCACGGGCTCGACGGGAGTTCCAAGTCGTGACACCACGTATATTTTTTTTCCTTTAAATGCCAAAAAAAGACACCAACCAAATTTGTCCGCGTGGAATCCAAGCTTTGACCCAAACACGCCAAAGAAGATTAATATTAATTTGGTGAGAAATATAAGGTGTTTGTTTTATATAGAAAATGAGTGCTGAAGAATGGTGGGGAAACCAACATGTTGGATTCATATTGTAGAACTGATGTTTTGTTGGGCCATAGGGAAAACCAAACCCCACCCCATGATGTAAGCCTATTTTGTCCATAATAAATGCAAAACATGCCAAAAAAATTACCGAGGATCAAAGCTTTGTTAGCTATTCCCATTGCCATGCATTAGCTAGAAATACCCAAGACGTGGCACTCAAATAGGCCAAAAACATGGTCAAATGTGGGAAATTCATTGGATTTCTTTTTACTTAAAGGTAGATTTCTTGAAGTTGATAAATGATTGTTCTTTTGCTTAGGCTTTGTTTTCGTTTCCCTATCATCGGTAGAACCATCCAATGATGCCCAACTAGCCCCAGACACAAAGTTATTTCTTAAATTATCTCTGCTTTGATCCCTATCTCTATCACTTCTTTTTCCCCTTACTCCACTAATAGTGCCATCAAGAGTTGACATTACCCTAGAAGAAGCACTACCAATAACATCATCAATCAGTACTGCCTTCTTCCTCCTTTTGTTTAACATAAATTCATAGTTGGAAACAGTATGTTCAAATGAGTGAACAAATGGAAGAGCATTTGAACTAATATCATACCTCTTAAAATTACTAGAAACAACACTTAGGCCTTTAACTTCTGCTTGATGGTTTGAAGCTTCATTATAAGAATTGTTAGTAGTTTTGAAGCCAATACAATCAATATATTTTGCTTTATTGCTACATGGAGGTACAAAAACATGACATTTTGCAAAGCAAGTTTGCTAAAACAACTTATATTCATATTTAGGACATCTATCAAGAGTTCACTTGATGAAAGCCAATGCAACATGTTTTGAAACCTTACAAACTGCGATTTTTGATGAATTACTCCCACGACATGCCAAATGTTTTTTGTAAGCCATATGGATTAATTGATCCTTTGCAACATGCTCGATGTTCTTTCTATCTGCATCTCTCCATTTTGAATGGCTTTATCAATCTTCCCTAACTTTTTCTTCTTTTTCCAAATTGTTGACAAAGACGTTCATTAAGTTCAACAAATCTTTGATTTTTTGCTTTCTTTCTTTTTACCAAATCAGGAAAAGTCCCTAGATAAAGACCAATATTGTGTAATTCCTCTAAAAGCTTGTCATCCATACACATAAACTGATATCATCCTTAGGTTGGAGCTGACCCCAGTCAGTTGAACATATTTCGCTCACAAGCCCCATCTCCGAATGGGAAAAATCATCATCTCCCAACCACTGTTCACTACTATGTAATGAATTAGACATGCAAGAGTTCCTAAATGTGTTAGATACAACATTCACATCATAAAAGAATTTGTCTAACTAAGAGTTCTTTTGACATTGAAAATCTGCAGTTGACTCAACTTCAGATTCCATTCTGTCCCTATCTTTAGATTTGACATCTATTTGAGAATCATCACTTGCATAGTGCAGATACATATTATTTGCTTCGTTGTGGTGCTAAATTTCTTTATTTTCATCTTCTTCAATCAAAGTAGAGAGAACCCTTTAATATAAAGGGGTAACCTTGTCTTACTTTTTTTTTCTCAAATCTTCCACTTGAAGCATCAGTTTTGGTCATTGTTTCAATAGAATTGGAGCATTTTTCTGCAGCATAGCACCCAAAACATTATATCCATTTCCAAATTTTTGAGACAGTATTGTCGAGTTCTTTTGCCAAAGTCAATTGTTGTAAGGTTTTATTCGCTCATATCGTTGTTGTGCAAGAAGATTATAGTAGCTCAATGATTGATTGCGCTTTGTATTAACAAAATCAATCCATTAAACTCTTATCAGTGTATGTCATGATTATTAAACTCCTATAAAATTTTTTAGTAATGCAATTGTATAAAAACAATTTGGAGAATATGAAGAAATGGAGAAGAGATTGATTGATATTGTTTCTATACCAAAATGTCTTATTTATAGAAAAAATATATTTGTTTCTACACACATAACCTTTTGAACAAACATAATTATTTGAACAAATGTAATTATTTGAATAAACATAGTTACTTGAATAGACATAACTATTCAAAGGACTAGTTTTTCCTTCTATTTTTTTGATGTGAGATGTTCCCACACTATTATTGTTGAAAATGTGCAACAATCCCAACATGTTCAAAATAAATCTAGATTTTTTATAATCTTGGAAATGATCAATTATATAAATGAAAGTGTCTTTTGATTGAACTTTTATTTAGTGAAAACATGTTAAAGTTAACTAAAATTGCATGGTCGATTATATTTTGAATTAGTTATTTCATTTTATTAATTAAACACATCTCACTCAATGATTTCAACACTCAATGAATCTAAACTATCTTGCCACACTTTTGTGGCTAGCCATCATCATCCTTTTTTTGTTAGTGCTTTTAAAGCCAAACTCTTGAATTTCTAGAAGAGGTCACACTTCACACTCACATAAATAGATCTAATCAATAGTGCCCCTATAACCATAGCACTCTTAACAAATTTATGTTATGGGTCTATTAAGATTATATTACTTGTCAATTTCTTACCATTACGTGTACTTAGTAACTTACTTGGGATGAAAATATTATATATCATATTTATAGTGCTACCAGCCACATGCAAATAATGTATTTTGTCTTATTGAACTTAAGACTTGACGTTATACCAAGTGTTGAGTTAAGGTTCCACCATGGGTGACTTTAATTTATGAGCTTGAGTCATGTTCCCTTTGAGATCTCATTTATAAAATCTCTAGCAAGACTTTTCATCAAAGGATATGCCAAATTTTTTCATGATCTCAGAACGTTATAGATGTTGGTCCCAATAATATGTGTTAGAGGGGGGTGAATAGCATAAATTGGCTCTTGACAAGATGAGGAACTAATTTTCAGCACAAAAAAAATAAAAACAGAGTAGACAATGCACAGTAATTTATAGTAATTCGGTCCAAGACCTACATCCACTACCTTGATTATCCAACCAAGGATTTTTCCAACAATTCCACTAATAACCGGTGAAATTCACAAGCCTTCACCAAGCTTTACAATGGCTTTTACAAGGCTCAGCCAAAACCTTTTTCACTAGTTTTTCACAGGCTAAACTAAAACCTAAAGTGATTATTTAAAGGCTCAACCATAACCTTTCACAATGGTTTTTTACGGGCTCAACCAAAACCCAAGGTGGTTTTTCAAAGGCTCAACCATAACTTACAAATATGGTTTTACCAGGATCAACCAAAACCCAACAATCAACTTTTCTAGGCTAAGTTGGAACTTTTACACTCAATCAAGCAATCCAAGCTTGAATAAATCCCTTAGAGTGACTCGCTCACTCTAAGTGTACAAGAAGAGAAGAAATAAAAAAGTACATATGATCACTTACTTGATCTAGATGGTACAAGATGAAGTGCTGAACACTATTACAAAGATTGACGTTAAGTGCAATAAGGTGCAGAGACGATTTTATGGTTTTTCAACTTTATATCACTTGGAAGCCTTCAATTCTTTGAAAAAACTAATTTCTAACCATTGAAATACCCTTTTATACTTGGAGAAACACCTCTGATGGCAATTTGACAATTTATGACCGTTAAAAATAGTTGAGGATAAGTTCTAGCAGTTAATCTGTCACGACCCGGAACCTCCCTCAGGCCCATGACAATCGCCGCGACGTCCTGATTAACACTCATTATCCGGAATGCCAACCGGAACCCCGCAAGGCTTACATATCAGTTTCTTTCCTTTCCTGTGAGCAATCATTGTTAAATATCGAGTTTTTAGAGAATATATACTATTTTAGATCAAAAACAATCAAAATAAAATTTTCGCCACACAGGGGTATTTTGGTCATTTTTTTCTCAAAAATTTCGAAACTGGCTAAAACGTAATATACAAGTACAAAACACATAATTCATATTCAAAATGAGTTTAAAAGTCTAAAATCTTCATTTAAAACGAAATTACGGTTATTTGAATATAATAAGAAAATAAAAGAAATATTAAGGAAAATATTCTATTTTCTTATAAAACAATATTTATAGAGTTATACGTGAATAATTTTTATAGCGTAAAAGCTAAATAAATTTATACATACTGAAATACAGTAAGCCAAAATATTTAATTTAATTTACAATAACAAGAGGGCCCCCGAATAAACAAAAGTAAAGAGGACTGTGAACCTACGGTTTGGAAAATGCAGATCCAATGGTAGTCCTCGATGAGATCAGCTATCTACAGTCTATACTGAACCTGAAATGGGTGGAAAGGAGTTGGGTGAGATTTTGCAATCCCAATGAGTAAACAGACATTATCATAAATATCTAAAGGCGAGTAAAATGGAGGCAAGTTTAAACAACAAATTTCAACCCATTTCATAATGTTTTCAATTTATTTCTTAAACCATAAAATATTTGTAATTTACCAAAACAGTTGTTAAGGCTTATGTCTTTTATTAAAACAAGGCTCAAGCCAAAACTAATCCTCGGGGATACCTTGGCCGAGGCATCTAACCGAGTCCGCCAAGGGTGTTAAAATATTCACACGTGAAACACATTTTTATTTTTAAAACCAGCCGTTCCTTGGCGTTGGCCGAGTTACACATTCACGTGGGGGTTCGACGTGAAGTGAGCTCTAATACTACCCCGGGAGTTACCCTCCTCGCCTCTACAACCGGAGTAACTATATAACTGGGTTTACCGTGCCCCTCTAATAGGCAGTCCACGGAAACCCGTCACTGCAGTGACTAACCCACCAATTTTAATAAAATTTCGACAGTATAACGTGGCTTTTATTTATTTATCCAGCCTGCATAGGAAAAACAACTTACATAAATTTCCCAATGCACTCACAAAATATAGCCACATATACTCATTTCTCATAAGCCATTCCTAGGAAAATATATATTTTTCAAGTCAATTTGCAGCCTCCAATTACTCAATTTCATAATCAATACAATATATTTTTATTTGTCACATTTATTCCTAAAACATCAAAAATCCCGTTTTAATCTCGTTTTCATTTCATAAAATACATAAAGGGCATTTAAAAATAAACTCTAGATAATTTACAATAATAATAAGTTTACTCACCGTTTGTACAAACTAAAAGCTTTCTAAGCGCCCCGATCACTACTCGTCGGGTACGACTTCTTTGCCTTTTCCGGAAGGCTCTCCTCCTAGACACATTACAAAAATTTACACAATTCATCACATTGATGCTAAATCACTATATAATTAACTTAAATCCTATACTAATGCATGGTATGAAATGCAATAGCCTAAAACGGCTTAAACGCGGTATTAACCTATTTTTGGCACTTTGCCCGATAAATTGCTAACGCGCTCCATTTTAGCTCTAAATCATCCCATTCTCTCTCCAACATTTCTAACCATTAAATATCAGCCAATAACCTTCTAAAAACAACAAAATCAGCTCACTCCCTTCCTTGGAAAATTCGGCCAAAAATGGGACATTAACTCGGTTAATTTTCTACTTTGTTTTTCTATCACGTTTAATCGTTTTTCATCATTTTCTCTTCATTTTCCTTAGAATAAAATCAATTCATCATCATTGTACAGCATTGAGCATCCAGCCAAGAGTGGGTATTGTGAAAATTTAATGATTTCTTGCCCAATTTAATTTCTAAACACATTTAACTAACTAAAACTATCAATTTAACTAAAAATCAAAACCTAAAAATTTCAATTTCTCTCCCCTAGAATTTCGTCCAGCCCTTGATATCACTTTTTGATCTCTCTCCTCAAGCATGCTAAATGGAAATAAAGGCATAGGAAAGGTAGAAATCAAGCTAAAATCGAAAAATCTTACCGTTAGACGCGTAAACGGTCGAAAACCGCGAATTTCTCTTTGAATTTTCTTGTTTCTCTTTGGTTTTTCTTTTCTTCTTCCTTTCCTCTCTATTTCCTCTCTTTTTCTTCCTTATGGCCGGCCAGCACTCAAAATTTGGGTTTAAATGGCTGACTTTTCATTAAAATAATATTATTTCATTAAAAAATGCCACGTGTCACTTTCCCATTGGCCCATTTTTAAAATTTCATCCATTTGTTTCCAAATTTTCACCATACACTTGTCTCATATATTCATAGCTTAGATAAAATTCTCAGACTCATCCAAAGTCTCGGTGGAGTAATTTTTGAAATTTACACTTTTGCCCCCGTAAAAGTCAAAAATTACATTTTTGCCCCAAAAATTGAAAAATTGCCCATAGACATATTTTTCATCCCTTATACTCATACCATTCTCCAATTTGTCAAATTTGATCTAAATTCTCTCAAAATCTCAAATTTTGTCCGTGGGTGGCAAAATTACGATTTTGCCCCTACACTCCAAAAATCACCAGAATTAAACTTTTTCACTTCCTATCATTAAATTATACTCCAAATAGTTAATCTTGGTCAAAAATTTCACTCCATGATCAAATTATTATCTTAGGTGGCAAAATGACGATTTTGCCCTTGAACATCAAAATTTCTAATTTTACCCCAAATGAACCCTCGAACTCCGAACAATCATTTTTAGTCATTCCTAGACTATAAAATATTAAATTTCATCATACAATTCCTATTTGAACTAGTTCGAGGTTAAATCAACTCAAGTGTACCGTTAGGTACGATATCGGGTTTCGTCTTTTCTTATGTGCTTTCCTAGCATAATAACATGCTACTCAGTGCATGTATGTCATGACATGTATTTATAGGGTCAGGTTTTACATAATCTGTCTTGTAATGCTCTAGTTCAATTTGCAGATAGAGAGCTCTTAGATGACTGACTTGGTCGACTAAGTTGATTCTGTTTTAGGTTGTAGATTTTGGCAGAGAGCACTTAGTCAACTGACTTGATCGACTAAGTTGGTTCTGTTTCTCAAACTCTTCAACCCGCCATTCCTCCAATTTGAAACTTGGTCAACCAACATTCTTCTTTGTTTCACCAATAAGCTTTCTCCTTGTTAGACTGTTATATCTTGTTATTTTTATCCCTCTTTTTCTTTTGATATACTCTTTGAAAGATTGATTTATTAATTTCATACATTAATTTTCCTGCACACTCAAGTAAAGGCATTAGACACAAATGAATGGGAATATTTTGCTATCATCAAAAACATATAGAGTCAACATTCTTTTTCTCTTATTTTTGATGATGACAAAACACTCCTAGATTAAAAGTGCAATGTCTATGTTCAAATATGAATGCTTCAAATCTTTATGCATAATGAGTTGCTCCCCCTTAGTCAATGCATCTAGTTTTCTTTAAAAATTTGCAATAAACTATTTATTAAATCCATAACAGCTAAATAAGATAATACAATGCCCACAGTAACTAAGCAAGATATATTGAATATCCATAATAACTAGCACATAATATTCAATAAAATCCTAACTAAGCATCACACACATAACTTAAACATGGAAACCTATCACACTCAATTTAACTTACTTTTCCTTCTCTCCTTTTTTTTCCATCATTAAAAAAGATATTCAAAACTCCCCCTTAATGAGTGCATCTAGATTTTCATTTAATCTTTAAATCAAACTTTAATGAATAGGAATCATAAGCACTCATATACTTAAGTCATACAAGCTTATAGATATAGTTCAATAACTTCAAGAGTCAAGCTTGTGTCTATGTAAGAATAAATGTATGGGAGTTAAATCATTTCAAGAATTTGTCAAAGATTACTTAAATAATATTCAAGCAAATTTCATCATTTTGTCATAATCAAAACTATAATAATTTTAAAGCTAACAATAGTAATCACTCAATCTAAAATTAACTGTCAAATATAACTATATCTTAACTCAATATATCTAGACTTTCCATTTTACACATCCCTAGCTAAGTTAATTCATTATCACAACGGATAAAATTTGAAGAAATTGTTTTAGGCTACAAAGGTACATAACATAATGAATTTTTAAGTATCGGTTTTTTATTGGTCGTAGCCAATGTAATATATTTGATTGTCATAGTGGAATCTATTATACATGTTTCTTTTTTGAAATCCCCAAAAATATCACTCTCACCAAGCGTGAAAGTACATCTACTTGTGGAAGCATGATCTTACAAACTTGTAATCCAACTAGCATTTGAATATCCTTCTAGCATTGTTGTATATTTATTACAACAAAGATCATAATTTTTTGTTTTCTATAAGTGCCTAAGTATTCTATTTATTGCTTGTCAATGCAAGTTACGGAAATTACTTGTGTACCTACTTAATTTCTCAATAGAAAATGCTATATCTGGTTTTATACACATTATTGCATACATTAGGCAACCAATTATTTTTGTATATTGCAATTGATCAAACATCCTACCAATATCAGGTATTAATTTTATTTGAGGATCCATGGGTGTGCTGGTACATACAATTAATAAGATCAAACATTTTGAGCACTTTTTTAATATAGTGCAATTGTAACAAAGTTATGTCATTTTCATCTTGAAATATTTTAATTTATAAAATAACATTTGCTACACTCATATTTTTTATTATGAAATTATTTGACAAAAATTCCTTTATCTTTTCAACTTGTTCCAAATCCATGTCAAATATTAGCATGTCATCCAAATATAAGTAAATTATAACTCTTTTATCAGTATGGAATTGCTATATATACACTTATCAAACTGATTTATTTTATAGTAATTGGCTAAAACAACTTCTTCAAATTTTTTATGTCATTATTTTGGTGCTTATTTAAGTCTATATAACTATTTGACAAGCTTACAAACCTTATGCTCTTGCCCTAAAACATAAACCCTTTCGATTAGTTTATGTAGACTTCCTCTAACTCACCATTTACAAAAGTGATATTTATATCCATTTGGTAAATTACCAAATTATAAATTAAGGCAAATGAAATTAAAAGTCTAATTTTAGCAATTCTAACGATGAAGCATAAATATCAAAGTAGTCAATTTCTTAATTTTCTATAAAGGCTTTCACTATCAACTTCACGTTAAACTTGTCAATTATGTCATTCACCTTCATTATTCTCTTTGAAAATTTATTTCTAACCTATTGGTTTGGAACTAGGTGAAATATAAATCAAAATCTAAGTGTTATTTTCCATTGAGTCTATTTCATAGTTAATTGCTTTTTCCATAATAAAGTATTTTGAAAATTTATTATCTTGCCATATGTAATTGGATCTTATTCCATATTAAAATAATAAGGAACTTTATTATTTATATTTTCATCCATCCTTTCCACAAGAAAAATATAGAAATCTGGTCCAAAGACTTTTACCTTTCTAATAGTTATATTTTTCCTTATTTTAGACAAAATTCGTCACTATTTTCAATTTGTTCTAGTAAAATTTCATTTGGTTGAATGGATTGTCATGACTATAGTTGTCTTGAAATATATGTAAATTTATTTTTGTAGAAAATTACATCTCTTAATTCGAAAACATTGTAAACTAAAATTGAATTATTTGGTTCAATTATCATGAATTTATATGATTTACTGTGCTATGCATAGCTTATGAATATGCATTTTATTCTTTTTTCACCTAATTTCTTTCTTTTGAATTCTGAAATCTCCGAACCTTCAAATAATAAAGATTTGGCTTCTTTTTCTTTTATTGGTCATTTGGGATTATCTTAGTTTTCTTTTGAAGCACCTATTTAATATGTGACAAACTATTAATAAAATTTCACCCTAAAAACCTTATCCAAGATTCGAGTATGACAACATCACATTTGTCATTTCGATTTAGATCCTATTTTTCCTTTCTACCATACCATTTTATCATGGTGTGTAAAATGCTTAAATTTATTGACTACATTGGTGGATTCAAACTAATTTGTATTATAGTATTCTCCACTTTTATTCAATTTTAAGCACTTGATAAAAGATTTACAATATAATTCAATTTCTGATTTATAAATCTTAAATTTATTAAGCATTTCACTTTAGAATGCAATATACAAAACATAGCAAATCTTAAATAATCATTAATAAAAGCACATAATATTTCTTTCCTCCTATGAGAGTGAGTTATGTGAACCACATTTAACATTATGTACCAATTCAAACATTTAGAACTACCAACAATAGAAGATGGATTAATAAACTTAGTAAGCATGTGAGTTTTATTGTTTACATGTTATCAATATCTAGAATTAATTATGAATTAGACATAGCAAGCATTATTTTATAATTAATATGTCATAAGCTATGATATTAATAATCAAGTAATCATATAAGAAAAATAATCATTTTATTCTTATAATTACTAATAAAATGATTATAAACATACCTTTGTATACATAACTCTTTTCAACATATATTCATCCATTGGGTAGAACAAACCTGTCTTTACAATAATATTTTCTAGCTACTAAATCAACCCACTATGCCTCATTATCTTCCAAGACATAAATTTCAAATATTATCGCAACAAAGTTTTATCTACTTGCTACCAATACATTCTTCTTTTTCTTGAAAAAGTAGTATTTTTTTTTTTATGGAAGACCTTGTTCCCTAATGGAAACATGCACTCTTTTCTTTCTTGGATTTTTAGGCATTATCATAAAATTCTTTCTTTTTTGTGGATTTGTTGGACTTTCCTTCATCCATTTCTCGAGCATTTGACTTTGAGTCTTTTGTCCTTCATCCATCTCTCGAGCATTTGACTTTGAGTCTTTTGTTCTTTCTCATGTTCCTTACACTATTTGTATGACCTTGACCTTTATAGACTCGTAGATAGAAGAAGTACATGCGATATCCCTGATCAGGGGTAATTTCTTCATTTCCTTAGTAAGCCCTTAAAAGTAAGTTTTAAATAATATTAAGGCCTAAGTAGGCCTAAGGCATAAATGAATGATGAAAATATGGATAAAATGACGAAGAAAATAAAAATGGTGATGATTTTCACGGTAGGGGCAAAATGGTCATTTTTCACATCGGGTCAAAATTTTTAAGTTTTCATGAACCCGAACATTTCTAGACCATTATGGACCTTGTCCCAATGTCAAAGGAGTAAAAAGATTGCATAAAGGATTGGAGGAGAACAAGCTAATTTGTGGAGGGGCATTTTGGTAATTTAAGTGGAGTGGATAAGCATGGGCTATAAATATCTCTTTCTTCTAGCAGCTTCTTCATTCTCCAGCAGCTTTTCTTCTTCTTTTCTTCTCTTTCACGTTGCTTCCAACCTCCATGGAAGCTTGATATGAACCTCCATAACCTCCCTCAAAATAGCTCAACTTTTCATGCTTTTGGTGCACCCTTTCATAAATCTTTGTGCTCTTCCACTCTCTCTCTTTAAAACCCTTGAAAAATCTTATTTCCATACTCTCTCTCACTAGTTAGGTGTTTTAGAGAGAGAAAGAGGAAGCTTTATTAATAGCTTGAAAATTTTTGGAAAGAATTTCAAGCACAAAGCTACCAAGGTGAGTGGTGAACTAGAATTGATTTTTAGTGTTGAAAATGATTAGTGTTTAGACTTGTGGGTGTTTTGGTAGTTGAGGTTGGAAATTCACTTTGGAGTGATTAGGATAGTGAAAATGGATAGCCATTTAATGGCACTTGGAAACTAGTAGGTGATAGCTTGTAGAACTTGTAATTATGAGAATTGAGTTAATTGTGATGTTAATGTGATGATAGGTTCCAACGAAGCCCCACCGTCCCATTTGGACCATTAGGGAAGTTAGAATCGACTAAAGGTTCAACGAAATACTGGTGAGTGGACTTGCATTTCAAACTTGTTTTGGGAATGCGAATGTGTTTGCACAAGATATTTGAATGATTTTATCAAACTTTTCTTTGCAAATGTGTGCCAGGGAACAAGCCTTGATTAAATATTTTTGATATTGTGAAATGTGAGATGTGTATAAGGATGAATCCGTATGCTTTATAGTATGTTGGTAGGTGTGTATATATCTTATGAATATGTGTTGTGTATTGATGAATGATGTTGGGTGGTAATGTTGAAGTGTGCGAGTAGAGAGTGCACACATGATGATGATAGAGTGTGCGTGTAGGAAGTGCACACATGATGATAATAGAGTGTGCAAGTAGGGAGTGCACACATGATGACGATGTATGTATATATAATTGTGTGTGTTATAGAAAGCTCATGAATGTGGTTTATGGTTGTAATGCATGTTAAATTTGGCATGATGAATCTTGAGAATTTCTCATTTTCTTGCAAATTGATTTTTATGGCAACACCAAATGGATTTTTAGTGAAAAGGAGGTCTTTTTTACACTTAGGTGCCCTGCTTCTCATTGCAGCGAGAAACATTCTGTTTTGGCAGCCAACAACTCGCTGCAGTGAAAAACTCTTGGGTTTTGGTGTAGTACTTTCACTTCGATGAAGATTTTGACTATATTCCCATCTGAACTGAGAAAAGTGGTAAACACAAAAGTTGTAGCCCTACCTCTTATATTTCTAATGGTCTAAAAATTAGGTCAATTGGACTTCTGTAGCGGGAGATATGATAGAAAAATTAAAAAACATGCAAATTAACACTATTTTCTCGCTGCAGCGAGAAACTTTCTGTTTTGGTCGCCCGAATCTCACTGTAGTGAGAATGAACTTCGTTGCAGTGAGAAACTTGCTGCCATGCTTGCTACCTTGCTTGATTTTGATATACTTTTCACCCATTTAACTTCATGGATTGATTATGGGTTTTTGCAACACTATGAGGTTATTAATCAAAGTTTGAAATGAGGGGTTTTTGGTAAGAAACTAAATCAATTGCATTGTTTTTGAAACAAGTGCATCATGATTTCCAAATTCTTCCTATTGATTACTTGTTCCCTTCTTATGTTCACTCACTGAGTTTACACTCACCATTTTCAACTTCATGTTTTCAGATCAAGAGGCAGCTAGTAACTAGGACGAGGTGTCCTCGTAGACTTGTATCGATCTTTTGGTAGGTATCAATGACATTCAGTAGCTGCACCTTCGCTATGGTTGCTCCGCTGGAAGTCTAAAGTCCTTTTTGTTGAACACACGTGCCGTAATGTAAATTGTTAAGACGTGTATATGTCTTAAGCAATAGATGTTTATATTGTTTAATGTTGCCACTATGTAATGGCACGGATGATATTATTTTGAATCATATAAATGTGAATATATGGTTTCGATAGAAAAGTTTTTACATACTCGTTAGTAAGAACTTCGAAATACAGTGGTAAGAACGAATGATGAAATCAATGAATGGAGTCACATAGATAGGCTTGCTTGGGCTTAGTGGGCTATGTCCATTGAACCCATGAGCCGGTCATGGCCCAGGAATTGGGTCGTGACACTATTGCTCTTCAATTTGAAGATGACTTGCAAGCATAAACAAATCTTTATTTATATATATTTTAAGGTTCTTTTTGATGGTCCCTATAATATGTGCTAGAGGGGGGTGAATAGCACAATTTAGCTCTTAACAATATTGGAAACTAATTTTCAAAACTTAAGAAAACCAAAGTAGAGTATAAAATGTATAGCAACTTAGAGTGGTTCGATTCAAGACCTACATCCACTACCTTGATTATCCAACCAAGGATTTTCTCACAAATCCACTATGGACTAGTGAAATTCACAAGCTTTCATCAAGCTTTACAATGGCTTTTACCAAGCTCAGCCACAACCTTTACCACTAGTTTTTCACGGGCTCAACTAAAACCCAATGTGGTTTTCCAAGGCTCAACCACAATCTACAACAATCAAGCTATCCCAAGCTTGAACAACCCTTTAAAGTGACTTCCTCACTCTAAGAATACAAGAGAAGTAGTAAAATAAGGTACCTATGATCACTGGTTGATCTGATTGGTACAGGATTGAGTGCTAAATACAAATGCAAAGAGTAGACGTTTAAGTGCAGACAAGTTCAGTGAAGCTTTTTTGGTTTTTCTACTTTCTGTAGCTCAAATCTCATTCAAGGCTTCTTAAAACTTGTTTCTAATTGTTGGAAGACCCTTTTATACTTGGAGATGCAAGTTTGATGGCAGTTTGGCAATTTATATTCGTTGAAAACAGTTGAGGATGAGTTCTAGCCGTTAATCTGTCTTGTAGTGCTCTGGTTCAAATCGTAGACAGAGAGCTCTTAGTCGACTGACTTGGTCTACTAAGTTGATTTTGTTTCTGGTTTGCAAATATTGGTAGAGAGCACTTAGTTGACTAAGTTGATTCTGTTTCTCAATCTCTTTAGCCTGCCATTTCTCCAATTTGAAACTTTGATCAACCAACATTCTTCCTTGTTTCACCAATAAGCTTCCTCCTTGTTATTCAGTTACATCTTGTTACTTTTATTCCTATTTTTCTTTCAAAAATACTCTTTGAAGAGTTAATAAATTAATTTCATATATTAATTTCCTACACACTCAAGTAAAGGTATTAGACACAAATAAATGAGAATGTTTTATTATCATCAAAAACTAATGGAGCCAACACTCTTGATGTTTATCTATGATGATAGTAATTTATCAATATTCAAGAACATAATGATAAATTCATACATATCCATTTTATAAAATTTAAAGTTATCAACAATCTTTTCAATTATAACAAATTGATTAATTGGAAGTTTATTAGTTTTCATCTTATATTTAATAGATATATAGCAATCATCGTATTCAAGAGTATATATTTACAAATGAAGTAAGAGACTTATTTATAAGCTAATTATATATCCCTATATAGATAGAATTTACAAAATAAAGATAATGCTAAGAGATTTGATTTGGATGGATTAAATTCAAAATTTACCCCAATGTAATCCAAATCTAGATATAAATAATCAAATATAAGAATTCAAATCAAATTATACTCCTATGCTGGCCTATTGGGCTATTTGGCCTGTCTTGGCTACCTGACTTAGTTTGAACTCTGGGACCGTGACATAATGGACATTAATATATATATATTCATAACACTCCCCTTGAATATTCATTGTATTAATAATATGCCTTGTTAAAACTTTAATAGGAAAAAACCTTTTGAAAAAAAATCTGAGTGAATGAATAAGTGTACATAATTCTTTTGAAGATTACATTTTTGAAATAATGCCTCATTAAAAACCTTACCAAGAAAAACCCAATGGGAAAAACCTTGATGAAGAAAAAAAGTGAAGTATGTATTTCACTTCCTTAATGATTGTATTATTTAAGATCTTTAAAATGATGCATTCTAATCTTTTGTATCAACTTTTCAAATGTTGTAGCAAGAAGGACTTTGGTGAATATATCTACTAGATTGTCACTTGAACGAATTTGTTGAACACTACTATCACTTTTTTTTAAGAGATCATGGGCGGAGAAGAATTTTGGCAAATTATGTTTTATTCTATCGCTTTTAATGTATCTTTCCTTTAACTAAGCTATGCAAGTGGCATTATCCTCATATAATATTGTTGGAATTTCCTTCTTGGTTGATAAGCCACACGTTTCTCGAATACGTTAAGATATAAATCTTAACCAGACACATTCACGATTATTACCTCATGAATTGCTAAAATTTCTACATGGTTAAAAGAAGTAATGACTATAGCTTGTTTTATAGAATGCCATGGAATAGTTGTACCTCCTTATGTGAATAAGTAACCTATCTAAAATCGAGTGCTGTGTAGATCAAATCAATATCATGCATCTGCATAACCAATTAAATTTGATTTTGAACACATTTGAGTAATAAAAGCCCATATTCATTGTTCCTCAAAGTTCAAAGTATATGTTTAATTTCATTTCAATGTCTTCGAGTTAGAAAAAAAACTATATCTTGTTAATAAATTTATAACAAATGATATATCAGGTCATTTATTGCTAGCAAGACACATTAGTGCTTTGATTGCACTAAGATATGGTACCTCAAAACCAAGAAGTTATTCATCGTCCTCATGAGGTTGGAAACGATCGTTTTTCACATCTAGTGACCTTAAAACTATTAGTGAATTCAATGGATGTACTTTATATAGAATTGTTTTGGCACTTTTACTATATAATTTAATTGATGGACAAAATTTCTATTTGTCAAGTACTCAATCTAAAGACTCAAACAAAACTTTGTTTTTCTAAGTCTTTAAGTGACCCATGACTTTTGATAACTCGTCAAGGATTTCAATAATATTCAGGTTTAACAAATTCAGATCCAAATCTTTTGATAAAAACACGTAGGCATATAGGATCATTTTATAACCGTATTTCAACAAATATTCACTAAAGTTATACCACATGTGTTCAGATTGCTTTTAATCCATATAAATATTTATTTAATTTGATTGAAAGAATTTTTCGAGAATTGTGTGCTATATGGAACTTACTTTTTTTAAAGAATTTTCATATAAATATCGATATCAAGTGAGCCATATAAATAGATTGTAGCTACATTCATTAAATACATTTTAATCTTCTCATGTATTGCTAGACTAATTAAAAATAGAAATGTAATTGCATCCACCACAAGAGAATATGTCTCTTCATAATCAATACTAGGTTTTTGGGTAAAACCTTGTGCAACAAGCCATATTTTATATCTCACAATCTCATTTTTCGCATTTTGTTTTCACACAAATACCCATTGAGATCCCATTGGTTTTACTCAATTTGTTGTATGGACTACAGGTTCAAAAATATCATGTTTTGTAAGTGAATTCAATTCAGCCTCAGTTGTGTCTTTCCACATTAGATAATCATTTCTGTGTCTACATTCTTTAATAGATATAGGTTCGAGATCCTCATTTTTTTTTTCATAATATTCAGCGTTACATTATATTCAAAAATATTGTCGAAATTTATTTCATTATAGTTCCATTTTTTCCCATTATGACGTAATTTTTTTAGATCTCTTCATTTTCCATGATTTTAGGTACTTGAATTTTTTTTGAAATTTTATCGATTTTGTTAGGGATCTCTTTTGGGGTTTTTTTTTCCTCTTTTTGACCTTATATATTTACTAATTTTTCATTTCGAGGATTTTATTTTTAGAACTGATTGGTTTCCCACGTTTCCAGCGTGCCTTGTCTTATAAGGCCATCAATTCTAGTAGGAGCATTTGCAACTAGTATATGAGATTTAGTTATTCTCTTTAAATCAATAAATACGTCTGATAATTAATTCGTTATATTTTGTAAATGAATTATTTTTTTAAATTTTAAGTTGATATTGATTTGTGTGAGGATCAAAACTAAATAGTGATAATGCATTCCAAGAATTTTTTTTCTAGCTACTTATTTGTCCCTCTAATGTTAAAAAATTTGTTTAATCAAAATGATAATTGGCAAACATTGCCATGAAAAAATCTCCTATTAATGATTCTAGAGATTTAATTATGGATGAAGATTTATGTCTAACATATATTCCTAACCTCCTTTGAGAACCCATCTTTATTCGTTGTGGTGGAGCAATTGGGACATATACCGTACATCCAAAAATTCTTATATGTGAAATATTTAGTTTCTAACTATAAACCAATTGTATAAAGGAGAGTTTATGATAGCTCGTTGGCATGATGCATACAAGTACCACTACATGCAAAAATGGCATGTCCCTAAACAAAAATGGGGAGTTCAGTTTTCATAAGCAATGGCTTTCCAATTAGTTGGAAGTATTGAACCGTTTTGTATATAAAAATGAGCAACAAGCTATTTAATAGTTATTCCAACTAATATACAATATTCATTAAAGGCTTAGAATATAAATTCACTAGCATTGTCAAGATAAATAGTATTGATTGCATAATTAGAAAAATGTGTTTGCAAACGAATGATTTGAGCGACTAACCTTACAAATGCCAAATTGCAAGTTAATAATAAGCACAAATGTGGCCATCTAGTCGATGATTGACTAAATTAATAAAATATCTAAACAGTGGGTTCGTTTATATCACCTTGAATACGTTTAAAAAATATAAGACATTCAGTACTAAGTATAGCTGGTGATGGTCTTATAATTAATTTACCTTGAGAGCAAACAACATATTAGAATTTTTCAAATTGAAAAATCTTCTAGTTTTTCAATAGATGGCCATATGAATTTTCAATTTTTTTTGCATCATTATGATCCGGATGGTCCAACTAGTCATGTCAAACATTAAAATCATTAATAAGCTTCTGCTTTACTATAGCATGAATTTCAGTAATTCTAATATTTGTATAGTATAATTTAGATGAATATTTATATTGTTCTTCAATAAAATAGATACATATATGGTAAAAAACTTGCAAGTTAGCATAAGATAACATAATATATATATATATATATATATATATATATATATATTATTNATATATATATATATATATATATATATATATATATATATAATTTTTCATTAGAAAACATAATAAAAACATATCATTGAAATATAATGAGAAAATATAAAAATATTTTATTTTTCATAAGAAAATTATACTAAAACATACTAACAAATTATATAAAAAAATTTCATTCTTTTATATTTTAATCACCAATCACATAATCAATTCCTCTTTTAGAGTGGATCAGAAAAACAACAACATCTATATGTATTATATCAATTTGGCCATAGTTAAAATCATATTTAACAAAATTTGTTTCAATATTTTTTTTTTAGCTTTCAGTAATTCTTGATAAAGTTCAAATGTTTCAACATACGAAAAGTATGCGACCAATAACCTGTCATGTCACATTGATGACAGAAATTTTCTATATTTCTTTTATTCTATCCATTTTTATCTTTTTCTTATATCTCTTCACTACTCATCTATTTTTGGTAGATAAAAGTATCCATTTACTTCTTGTGGTTAAATGTATTCTTAAAATAGTGTAATCACCATGATTGCAATTATTGTGGCGATCTTTTTCACATCTATTATTATAATTATTAAATTATGTCGCATTCACTTCAGAGAATAGACGAAATTCATGATTTTTAATCAGTAACTCATTATTTCGCTCAACCACAAAAAAGACATGAAATCTAAAACAAAATATATTTTGGATTAGCCCAAGTGTTATATTTTTCACTTATTACAAAAATAGGTATCACACAAAGTTAGATATCATACAAAGTCAATTTCATATGTTTAATTCAAAAATATTTTATGCAAAATCTCATAGCATCAAAAATGGATTTTACATATGTTGAGCAAAATTTTAGTCGAAATTCAACAAAAAAAATTATATATTGAGAAAATCATATTTCAAAACTAGAACAAAGATATCATATATAATTATATATATTTTCATGCTCAATCTGATTTAATAAATCAAGAGATAAAAATATGATAAATACTATATGATAGCAAAATTTACATGAAGGCTGATTATCAAGGAATGAAAATACTAAAAAAATATCAAGTCATGTATCTGATTTGTTAAAAAAAAAAATCAAAGACCAACTATTTAACTCCTTTTGAAACTTGAAAAAAATGAGACTTTGACGTAAAGATGATGATAAAATTTATCTATAAGAGAAAAGTATTAATAAAGTGATAAGATCTTATTCAAGAGTATTTATTTATAAATAAAGTAAGAGATCTATTTATATATTAATAACCCTTATCTAAATAGAAGTTACAAAACAAAAATAATGTTAAGAAATTTGATTTGGATGAATTAAATTTAAATTTTAACTTAATCTAATTTAAATCTAAATATATTTAATTAAATATAAAAATTCAGATCAAATTACATTTCTATATCTATTGGGTTATTTGGGTTGTCTTTGTTGCTTGACTAAATAAAAAAAGATCTTAAATTATAATAAAATGGATACTCACACTTATATTTATATGATTTTAAAATTTTTTCACTCAAACCCAATTCAAGGAGAATTGTGACAATAGGAAGAGGAATGAGAAAGTTCAGCGTTAAATAATTGTATAATTTAATAATATTAGTATAAAGAATGGGTGCAAAATGCATAGAAAATCCGCTCAACTTCCTTTCTCCGATGTGCCTACCTACTTTCCTCACCTACCTCAATCAGCTACTCTACACACTCAGTTTCTATTTAGTAGAAAAATTAACCCGCGCTACGCCAAATTTGAGAGAGTAACAGAGAGATTGAGTGGTGGGCGAAATGATGGGAAACAAGAGCATTGCTCAGGTGGGCGTAGAAGATCTGTGCAAGGCAGGCGGATTAAGCAAAGAGGAGGCGAAAGAGATCCATGGAGTTGTAACAGAAGCAATAGCGAAAGCAGGAGGCGATGCAAGAGAGGTGTGGAGGGAGGTGGTGCGTAGGAGAGTGCTGAAGCCGTGGCACCAGCATTCGCTGCACCAACTTGTCTACTACAGCGTCTATGCTCGCTGGGATGCCTCCGTTGACGGCCCCCCTCTTTACTGGTTCCCTTCTGTGTAATGTCTCCTCTTCTTTTATCTTCCTTTACCTTCCTTCTATTATCACCTGCATTTATATCTATATTCAGTACCAACTTCCGCTTGTTTGTACAGGTTCCTATGTGATGTATACTTTATAAAATTAAATTCAAATAAATCAAAACAAAACAAAATAATGCAAAATGTATAGAAATGAAACTATGTCTATATTAATTGTAAGATTTAAATCTCAAATAGGAAATTCATTTCATATTTAAATATTTTTCCTTTTTGGTTTCACCCTCTACTTCTGGGGTAGCTGTAGCCTCCATGGCGGGTTAGCTTTTGGTTGCTGCCAAGGTTAGGATGTCAGACCCCTTCGGTGGTTGAGGGTCCGCTTGGTTGCTTTATTTTATAAGATTGCAAGCAACCCGCGGCGTGCAAGGCCGATCGTGGCTGGGTTTGGATGGGTCCTGTGGCCCAACCCGGATCTGTCTTGGCCCTGCTAACTTGGGTCCAGTCCAATAGGCTTTTTCTTGTTCATGAGAATGGTTTCTAGTCCATTTTTGTCTTTTGCTTATTTATTTGTTTTGGTATTATGTTTAAATTTTTTATTAATAAAATTTCTTAATTTATTAAATGAAAATGTAGTTGAATAAACTCAATAATGAGAATGTAATCTAGAAAACCTCAAAAATTGGAACATTTTTTGGAAAGTTGTAAGTGAGGAATTTCTTAAAAATTCCTAAATGAAATAATTTTGGATCCTACCAAGAGTGTTGGGAAGGTACTATGGATTATTTGAGCAATATTGATTAATTCTAAATAACCATGAGAATATAAAAGAAAGAGAAAAAAGGGGAAAAAGAATAGAGACGTAAAAACATCTATATCATCTATAACATATATTTTTAACACAATTTTCTATTGTTCCACTTTTTTTAGCTTTTTCTTTCCTTGATTGTAATTTTTTTAAAATTTTTTTTCGTAATTTACAATTAAATTAAAATAATTATACATTTGATCCAACTATTTACTACTTTAAAAATTAAAAATTACAAGACTGACAAAATATAATATACAAAAAGTCAACAACGAAAACTCAATCGTGATATATTAAATATTAGATCTAAATGTTTTTTTATTTTTAATATTTTTGCAATATTTTTTGAATGTAAAAATTAATTTTTTTATTACTTTTATATTAAAAAAATGATAGTATTAAATTGGTTTAAGTTTTGTTTGATTTATTTTTACTTTTCTTAAATTCTTATGCAAGCAATAGTTGAGATTGGGAGTACATTTCTTGAGTTGGATTTGTTGGATCCTCATATATACACGGCTACTATGTGTTGTTAAGGTTAACTTGGAACACATTTTTGATTGCTTGTGGAGGAGTATGGTTTTTAGAGGAAGGGATTTTATTAATTGACGAGGAGTATGGCTTATAAAGGAAAGGTTTATCACATTAAATACAAAAGATTCAAGGGTACCCTTTTGATTGCTTGGGAATGATTAGGGCTTATAGAATAAGTGATTTGCACATTGAATGCCAATGAGTCACTTTAGGATTCCCTTTAAATTTCATGACGAGTTGCCTTGTGTGATTTTCTTTATAAGAGCTTTATGTAACTTGCTTTTCCATGCTCAATGACTTTTGCTTATTTCGCTTATTGATGAGTTTATTTTGTATGCTCTTTCATGCTTTCATATCTACTACTTTCTAATCTCTATTCTTTCTTTTTTGTTATTTGCCACTTTCTTCAGGCTCTGTTAGCTCTAATTTTGTCTAACTTAAAGCCTTGGATAATTATTTGTTCTTACACTCCTCTAGAGGCTTATCCATGGCAATTGGCTTCCAATTTAGCTTACCCTTTTAAGAAATCCTCTAGTTCCTCTAAAGGCTGACTCCCCTTCTCTATGAATTTTACAAAGTTAATATCAAATGAATTTCTGTTTCCATGAATGATTGAAAAAACCCTTCTTGCTTATGTTTCCATAGCAGAGAATCCAACAAACTATTTATATCAATCATAAATTCGAAATGAGAAAAAAAATAATTAAAGTTAAGTCCAAGAGGGCCTTTTGAATGAAATTGAGAAAATAAATATGGTACAGTATATTACAATACCTTTTCAATCGCATTCCTGTTCAAAGAAGTCCATCAGACTACAAATTCTCAAAAGAATAATCTTATCAATAATGAAGTTAGAGTGAGTGGAAATTATTAATGTTTAAAAGGAAATTTTCATTCAATGATGCACATATTCAAAGCAATTTGACAATTCATTTTTGAATCAATGAATCCTGTCAACTTCTCTCTATATGAACCATGAAAATAAGCACAAAACAAAAACAAAACTTAAGTGCAAAAAGATCATTTAATTTAAGACTAAAGAGATATATGTCCATTACGTTATAATAAAAAGAAATGTTTCACCTTAGCAGAATTTATTTTTAAAACAGATTGAACTTGATAAATACTTTTCAATCATGGAAATGTTCTCACACTTTTCTCTATATGAATCATGGAATTGGCAAAAAAAATTAAAACCAAAATTCAATCCAGAATATCACTAAATTGAGACAAGAGTTACATGTCCATTAAGCTCTAGTAAAATTAAATAGCAAATCTTTGACAGGTTCCTTTTCAATTCTGTTCTCATTAAAAGAATATTATTACACTTGTTCTCTTTTATTATCTAAATCATGAACTTGGGAAAACAGAAATGAAGGTTCTATCTGAAAAGTTCATCTAATTGATGACTTTGATAACAGATACCATGGATACAAGGCCTTCTTAATCTTGGTATTATTCAAAGATATCTGCCATATCTTTGTAAAACCATTGAGCCATAAAACAAAAAACATCATATGAGTGAAGCCTAAAGGATACATATGGCAGATGTAATTTTGGTTTTATAGGGTTTTTTTTTATGGCATATATTTTACAAAATATGTGTTTTTACATCAGGAGAAGGAACAGAAATTAATTGTAGCCTAGTAAAGACAAAAAAAAAAATCGTTTTTTTCTTAACATTGAACATTGGAGAAAAATATATCCAGGTGTTGGGCTTTGCGTTTGAAACAATGATTCAAGGCTTTAAGCTAAACAAACATTACAGATAAGAGAGCATGAAGAAACTAACAAAATAACCAAGAAAAGAAAAGATACCAGAAAGCAGTAGGCATCAAGGTATGTAAAAGCATGACACATAAACTCTCCAATAAGCATAACTCAACGAGCATATAGAAGCCCTTATAAAGAAAACCACATAAGGCAATTGGCCATGGCCATGAAATTCAAAGGCAACCGTATGAGTCCTTTGCTTTTCAATGTGCAAATCCTTTCTTTTGTAAGACATGTCCTTTGCATTCAATGTGGGAATCCCTTCCTCTATAAGCCACATTATTTGCATTCAATGGATAAACATCTTCCTCTATAAGACACACCTTTGCATTTAATGTGGGAATTACTTGCTTTATAAGTCATACAAATTCCTAAGCAATTAAATCCCTTCCTATATAAGCAACACTCCTCCAAAAGCAATCAAAAGGTGTCCCAAACTAAACCCAAGGGCACATAGTAGTAGCAATATATATAAAGATCCAAGAGAGCAACCCTAATAAAAACACTAGACATCTAAACCGTTGCATGTATAGGAATTTAGAAAAAGGTTTAAATGAGTAAAAAAAATTACTCTGATTTAGTACTTCTCTCATGGACAATCCCTCCTATTTGGAATAAGTCAAAAGGAGCGAAGAAGCTTATAGCTGAAGGGGGAGTGGAAGCTTAAATGTTTGAATGAAACACCAAAAGAGAGAAACATGTGACTCTTTAAGGGTCATGTACTCCCCCTCATTATAGAAAGAATGACTTTTATCCTAATTTTTATGTTCAGTTTCTTTTCTGTCCATATCAAACACCATACAATTGTTTGACCTAATACAACACATTGTAGACACATGCATAAAGCAGGGAGCACATCAGGTTAGGTCATGCAATTACCTTATGCAAGGTCAGCCTTACCCTTTATGTGAACGTTCCTCTCATCAGGTCACTTATTCCATTCACTTTTATATCTCTTCCTTCGCCCTTCCCCCCAGCAGTAACTTGACCATTGGAGGCCTTACCATTGTGTCTTCATATATGTGTCAGTAGAATTGTAGAATTAGTTGATATGATGGAGCCTTTTCGAGAGCATAGTAACTAATTTTTTGAATATTCTTTGAAGTTAGAAGAAATTTTTAATTAATCTCACCAAAGGGTTAGCAAGCTTGAGAAAAGTTTCATTTGAACATAGAATTTTGGAATTAGCAACAATATTCCAGCAATTTCATAATGGATAACTGTAGGGAATCTTACTATATGTGAATTCCATGCACAAAGTGGCTTGAATCTGTTTTTAAGGGATCGAGCCCGCATATGATTCAGTACTTCTGTTTGGCTAAGTTTGCAAGAATTATGACAGGCAGTCAAACTTTGTCATTTTCCTGAGTCAAACATTCTTTTCTGAGTGCCCAGATATGAGTCTAAACTTACGAACCTGGGACGAACAATGGAAATTCATGGTCCAAAGCTTTTAGGGACTTCATACAAGGATCCCATTGCAAGTTTTAACCTCTTTCGGGATTTCACTGTCCAACATCCTGAGGTAATAAGCAACTAATGTTTTTCCCCTTGCACCTTTTTCAGGCAAATACAGCGCTCAATGCTGCATTAAGAAGTTTTACTAAATTTTATCTTGTCTTCTAAGACTAGCTTTTTTCTTTTTTTTGAATAATTATCAGGTTTATTGGTCAATTATTCTAAAAGAGCTTTCAGTTATATTTCATGAATCTCCTAAATGCATTCTGGATACCGCTGACGGATCAAGACCTGGGGGAACTTGGCTTCCTGGTTCAGTTTTGAATATTGCTGAATGTTGCTTATTACCCTCAAGTCATCCCAGAAAAGAGGATGATAGTTTTGCAGTTGTATGGAGAGATGAAGGCAATGATGATTCTGATGTGAACCGTATGACACTTAAAGAATTACGAGAACAAGTAATGTATGCTATCATTTACTTGACCTGCTGTACCTGGTTCTTAAGACCTACATTTCATTTTGTGTTTGAGTATGTCATAGATACAAATGGAGCTAAAATGTCTGAAATCAAATGCCAGTGAGAAGTTATTACTGATTTTTCAGTGTTATTTCTTAATTTCATATAATTTGGTTCTTTTAAAGAAAAGAAAAATAAATGACAATAATGAAGTTATGGACAATTATGCGTGGGTATCATCAAAACAGGAAATGCCATCTTAATTACCAGTGAAATTTTTTAATGATGATTTAGAAGTTTCCAGTTAATTAATTAGTGATTAGCATGTTCTCTCACGAGGACATAGTAATTCAGTGGTCCCCTGTGTCCAAATTGGTGGTATTTCAAAAATGTTGGCCTCCTTTTTGTATTTAAATCTTTCTAAATTTGCAAAACCATGGTGATTACACATTAAGGTATAGAGGAAGCCTTAACGTAAATGGAGGGCATGAGGAGTAGTACTGCATGCCTACAGCGTAGTTTTTGGATTATTTGCAACTCCAAACATTACATCCCTTATTTCATCTTATGATGTTATTTTCTTTGTTCCTGTTATACCATCTTCATTCTGATTTTCATTTTACAGGTTAGTGGCAAATGCACTAGATGCAACTTTCCAAAAAGGTGATGCAATCGCAATTGATATGCCAATGACGGTCAATGCAGTTATTATATACCTGGCAATAGTTTTAGCTGGATTTGTTGTTGTATCAATAGCTGATAGTTTTGCTGCAAAGGAAATTGCAACCCGTTTGCGGGTCTCTAAGGCGAAGGCTATCTTCACTCAGGTGTTCTTCCACTTCTGTAGGTTATTTAATTTTTAATGAAAAATATAAAGTTGCTGAAGGATATGAACAAAATCTCATCCAGAATGTTTAGCTTCGAGATTGCATATGTTGATGAAAGCTTCACTGAATATGGTAGTTGACACAAATGAATGGTGGGAATAAGAATTTATCTGCTAGAAAACTTTTCTGTGCTTTCTCCCAAATGATTTCAGATACTCAGAATTGTGTGTGTAAAGTGGTCTGAGCTGCTCTATTTTTTCTGTAACATCATTTCTTGTTATCATCTTGTCCAATAGACTATCTTTGAAATATATTGGTCATCTTCATATAACAAAACTCCATTTTTTTTTTTAAATCCCTGGGCTTTTACATATATGCTATTCTCCAAATTACTTTTGGCTGTAATTCTTACACGGTCTAATGGTTCGTTCTTATTCTTAGATGTAGATAGTCAATGTCTACTAAATAGTCAGTTGTAATTTTTCTGTTCATTCTGATTTCTGTTCCTATTCATAGTTCTAAACTTACTCTTTTTCAATTGGTCACTCCTGCACACGTTGATTGTAGTGAATAACATCAAAGCTTGATAAATTGGCATTTATATCACATATTAGCTCTCTGAGACTTTTGCAAAACTCTCAATGTTAGTCCTAATTTCCTATTTGCTTTATTTTCGAAATGATATACCTTCACTTTGTATTCAGGATTATATACTAAGGGGAGGTCGAAAGTTTCCTTTATACAGGTAAAACAAATTAAGTTTTGGTTGCACAGGCTAAATAATGTGCTACTTTTACTTTCCCAAACAACCGGTAGATGGAGAATCATTGGTTTGTTGTTCCTAGAGACGACCTCTGAAAGCCAAAGGCTCCTTTAAATTTACAACATATTCTTTGTTTTGGTATGAAATGCCTANATTTGTAGTACCTAATTTATGTGAGAATTACTAGGTTTTGAGGTTATGGTTATGAATGAATTACTGTCTTGTGCTTTGCCTTTCATTTACCCCACCAAAGAAAGTTGTCTTTCTCAATTTTCTCAACATGTACTGGCTTTAAAACGTCCTTAGAAATGCTACCTTCCATTCAACTACATGTTCCAGATACAAGTTTTCATTTAAGTTGCATCTTTGTAGGCCTTAATGAGAGTGCTTTACCATGAAAATGGAAGGCCAAACTAGCTGTTAATGCCTTCATTTTAATTCTGAATTTCTTGAAGATACAAATTGTAGGGTACTAGTATTGATATGTTTATCACCTCTGTTGTTATTCATGACTGTTTGTCTTTATCATGCAGTCGAGTTGTAGAGGCTTCTCCATGTAAAGCTATCGTGCTCCCTGTGAGTGGGAATGATGTAGGCATTCAATTAAGAGAACAAGACCTATCATGGAAAGATTTTCTGGCCTGTGTCAATCAACATTCAAGGTATGTCTACAATTACAGCTTGAGAGAAGTTTACTAGATCAAGGTATTTCTACAATTACAGCTTGAGAAGTTTACTATATCAATATTGTACTAATAAGTACCTCTTTATCATTCTCATTACCTAAACAAGTATCCATATATTAATTTTACAGTTTCTCAAGTTGATCAGCTTTACATAACTGTCTAACATTGCTGTAAAAGTATTTAATTACATTATATCTGTGGCAGACCAAAATATTACACTCCAACTTATCAACCAATAGATTCTGCAATTAACATACTATTCTCGTCTGGAACCACAGGTGGAAAAATTTGTCACTTCTTTTGTACTTTTTCCTGTTTGTTTCCTTTATTTGTTTGAAGATTTTCAATTATATTTATTGATCTTGACCAGGAGAACCAAAAGCTATTACATGGACTCAACTTTCCCCTATTCGATGTTCTTCTGATGCATGGGCTCACATTGACATCGGAGTTGGAGATGTTTACTGCTGGCCTACAAATCTAGGATGGGTGATGGGACCGATTTTACTGTTCTCATGCTTTCTAACTGGTGCAGCCCTTGCTCTCTATCATGGATCTCCTTTGGGCCGTGGATTTGGGAAATTTGTTCAGGTCAAACCTACAATATTTATTCTTGCCAATGCTTACTGCTTGTGAGGTGTGACTTGAATTCAGTTTTAGTATCCAGTTATTTCAAAGAAAATGCCTATAATCAATGTATAGTAAACTAGTTATAACATACTATAGTTGTGTGGGAAAATGCCAATAAGTATGGAAGTATGCATGGCTTATTTCTGGGGCAATCTGATTGATTAGCATACAACCAGGGAAATTTGACCCTCAGGCAAAGTGGAAGGCAACGATTTTGAGCATATCATGCCCTTGGATAAAACAGAACAGTTTGCAGGCCTAAATCCTCAATAACTAATATGCTTCTGACAATATAATGTCCCATACCAATAGCAGTTGTTCAAAAATATTTTTTAGATGTTTATTGGTTTATTCTGGGAAGATGACAAGAACTTCCCTTGGCTTTAGTTAGATAGGCTTTGTGCTATGGACTTCTCTTACAAGAAAAGGAAACGGAAGTAATTGAAATGCATCTTTGATTCGTTTCTTCATTCTGTTAACAAATTAAAATTATTCTTCTTGCTGTGAGTATGAAACAGTGTATAGCATTAATGAACATTATCATACACCATCTAAACTCCAGCTTATTTTATTCTTCATTTATTTTGTTTCAGGATGCAGGAGTAACTGTTTTGGGCACAGTTCCAAGCTTAGTGAAAGCTTGGAAGAATACCAAGTGTATGGAAGGCCTAGACTGGACAAAGATAAAGTGAACATTGTTTCCTTTTTAATCCAAAACGAACTTTTGCATCAGTAATAATTCTCACAAGAGGGACTTAACAATTTTATATGGCTGCAGATCCTTTGCTAGCACTGGAGAAGCCTCTAATGTTGATGATGACCTTTGGCTTTCCTCAAAATCTTACTACAAGCCAGTTATTGAATGTTGTGGAGGCACAGAGCTAGCATCATCTTACATCCAAGGGAGTCAACTGCAGCCACAAGCTTTTGGAGCATTTAGCACTGCATCAATGACAACTGGCCTAGTTATCTTGGATGAAGATGGAGTTGCTTATGTAAGAACTTAATCTTGAAGCTGGTGCAGTTTCTTTTACAACAATATCCATTCAACTTTTTAGTTCACAAGATTTACATATCCCCAAACTAATCCTATTATGATCAGTGCGGGAGACAGATGAATAAATTTGTTGCGATAATACTAAAAGAGTAAGGTGTCTCTGAGTGTGTGAGAGCGTGTGCATGCGTGTCTATGTCTGACCTGTTTGACCTTTGTGACAGCCGGATGATAAAGCTTGTGTTGGTGAAGTCGGTTTATTCCCTCTCTATTTGGGAGCAACTGATAGATTGCTTAATGCTGATCATGAGAAGGTTTACTTTAAGGGAATGCCGATACATAATGGAATGGTATGATCAAAATTTTCTTTCTTATGATATTTGCATGGTACAGTCTAAAAGCTGTATGTTACAGAGTGTTTTTATAGCTCCTGGTTAATTTTTCAGATTATATGGTAAATAGTTGGTCAAATGCACTACGAAGGAGGTCCCAAGTTTGAATTTCCCCTCCCTAACTTTAACTATCCAATAAGAAAAGAGTTCCTCTTCCCCACATTGCATTCTCCTTGTTATGCTGCTTTACTATTTTGAAAATGAGGCAACAAATTCTAAAGACATCAATTCTTCCAACCTGAAGATATCACTTTCGCTAAAACCTTGTTAGACTTAAATTATAATATTCCTGTATCACTTGTATGGACTAAGATCAGTTAGAAAATATTCAAGCAACGATTGCTATATAAGTTTTCTTAACAAATGTTTGGAAGTGCTATCTTATGATTTGATATATGCATTGGCAGCGCCTCAGGAGACATGGGGATATCCTTAAGAGAACTGTTGGAGGCTATCTTGTCGTCCAAGGAAGGGCTGATGACACGATGAATCTTGGCGGCATTAAGGTAGTACACCCTCCTGCCTCCTATTTTTAATTGATGATTAAGCAAACTTGAAGATCATTAAACTTTTGTTGTCATTCATACCTAAAATATTTGACTGAGCTTCAAGTATTTGACCGAACTTTAATTTGGCTTCTACATAGTTTTGAAAGCATGAAAATCCTAAACTTCCCTGATCTACAGACAAGTTCTGTTGAAATTGAGCGAGTTTGTGACCGGGCTGACGAAAGCGTCTTGGAGACTGCTGCAGTGAGTGTAGCACCACCAGATGGTGGTCCAGAACTATTGGTAATATTTGTGGTGCTAAAGAAAGGATATGATCACCAACCAGAGAAGCTGAAGATGATATTCTCAAAAGCCATTCAAGTCAACCTCAACCCCTTGTTCAAGGTTTCGCTCTTTGATGTTTTAATATCTAGTCATTATTCTCTAGGCATGAAATTTTGGCAGCTAAGCAAGCAACACTGTATAAATCAATCTGAATGCTTGGAGTCAAAAGTCGAAACTAAAGAGTCATTTCACTTATATGAGAAAGAATAACTGATTTCCTGTTCAGTTCTCATAGATAAGCTAGAGAGACAATCATGTTTGTTATCGTTGGGGACTAAATTCTACTGCTTTTTGATTGATCACAGGTGAAAATTGTGAAGATAATCCCAGAGTTTCCTCGAACTGCTTCTAACAAATTACTTAGGAGAGTTTTGAGGGACCAAATAAAGCATGAACTGTCTGTCCGAAGTAGAATGTAACGGCAGCTTCAGCAAGGCCTTGCAGCATCATATACCAGATACCAGCAAGAAAATTTGTCTCCCCTTTGTGCATGGATGTGGATGTGTAGAGTATGAAAATTTAGTAATGATTGGTTTTCCCAATCTGTTGTCACTTATCATTGTTATGGGCTCTGATGATGTTGGATTAGACCTGTTAAAGTTAAAGAGCCACCTACGTATACTTCAGAGCAATGCAAATTTGCTTTTCAGTTTACTAAGTTATATTTTCTAAGTAAAAATAAAAAGTTTACATTTGAATTATTATTAGGGTAAAGTTATTTTATCCCAATTTTACTAATAGATATTTGAACAATTACATAACACCTTTCAAACAAAATTTTTGATTATGTTGATGTAACATTAACGGTAATTTTCATTGAGTGGTTACACCTTCATGCAAAATCATTAATCCTATTGATGTTAGTATTGCGGGTTAATCATGCAGATTTTGTAAAATATTTTTTGTTGATTTGAGAATATTTTAATAATAATAAAAAATTTAAAACTTATTTTTTCACTCACTACTTTTATCTGATATATTAAAAATCTAAACAAATTGATAATGTGAAGTGAAAAATAAGATCAATAATTATTAAGTTATCATGGACTGAGAATTCTTTAATGATGTTATTGACTTTTGCATTTTTAGACTTTAACCAGTTAAAATTGAGTGTCCTTGTATAGATCATTATATATTATTAACATAGTTTTTGCTAATGACCAATTCATTCAAAGGTAAGTTTTTCACATCTCTCATTTTACCAAGACTAGACAGGCTCGTGTGTGTATGTATATATATATATAAAGGAGTCTTCACAACTCAATATTGGTCATTGCATTGTGGAGAAGAAAACCTAATCACCCTATTATAATTTCTCAAACCGACTGCCTCCCCAAATTCCAAAGCTATCACTTCTCTCTTCATCAAATCAATTCAAGCTCAAATGTAGCAATAAATCGTTTCTTTCAAAGATAGGAGAGAGACAAAAGAGAAAGAAAATGTGAAAAATGAAAAAAATCTTGTCTTATATAGAATATGTTATGAAATATAATTTGAAAGAACAATTATAAGGGAAAGTATTTAGAGGGAGAGAAAGTATTTAGAGGGATTAAAAAGATCTTACTCAAGTGTGTATTTACTAATGATGTGAGAGACCTATTTATAAATTAATAATCCTTTATTTAGATAGAATTTATAGGGTGCAGATAATACTAGGAGATTAGATGGATAGATTAAATTCTAATCTTAATCCAATCTAATCTACATTCATATATATATATATATATATAACATAAATAGATATTCGTAAAAATATTCATAACACTTTCCTTTAATATCTATTGTATTAAAAATATGCCTCATTGAAACCTTATTAGAAAAAAAACCTCATGAGAAAAAAATTCGAGTGAAGAAAAAATAGTACATAATTCTTTTTAAGAATATACTTTTGAAATATTGCCTTATTGAAAACCTTATCAAGAAAAACCTAATGGGAAAAACCTTGATGAAGGAAAAGAGTATAGTGCATATTTTACTCTTCCTAATGACTGCATTATTGAGATATTTAAAATGTCACATTCCGATCTTTTGTACCAACTTTTTAAATATTACAGTAGGAAGGACTTTAGTGAACAAATATGCTAGATTGTCACTTTTAAAAAAAATTGTTGAACATTAATATCACCCTAACTTAGAGATTAAGTGAAGAAGAATTTTGATGAAATATGTTTTGCTCTATCGCCTTTAATGTATCATTCCTTTAATTATGCTATGCTAGTAGTATTATCCTCATAACGTTGTTGGAATTTTCGTTTTGGTTGACAAGCCAAACGTTTCTCGAATATGTTGAGTTACACATTCATGATTTGCCTTATGAATTACTAAAATTTCTACATGGTTAGAAAAATAGCAACTATAGTTTGTTTTACAGAATGCCATGAAATAGCCGTACCTCCATATATGAATAAATAACCTGTCTAGGATTGAACTTTGTATGGATCATATAAATATCCTGTATCTGCATAACCAATTAAATTTTATTTTGATATATTTAAGTAATATTCATTATTCTTTTGAGATATCGAAGTATATGTTTAATTCCATTCCAATATTTTTCATTTGGAGAAGAATTATATCTTGCTAATAAATTAACAACAAATGATATATCAAGTCATGTATTGCTAGCAAGATACATTAATGCTCCATTGGCACTAAGATGTGGTACTTCAAGACTAAGAAGTTCTTCATCATCCTCACAATTTCAGAAAGGGTCTTTTTTAACATCTAGTGACCTTACAACCATTGGTAAACTCAATGGATGTGCTTTGTACTTATAAAATAGTTTTAGCACTTTTGCCACATAATTAAATTGATGGACAAAAATTCAATTTGTCAAGTGCTCAATCTAAAGACTTAAACGCAAATTCATATTTCCAAGATCTTTCATCTTCAATTCTTTTTTTAAGTAATCTACGGCTTTTGATAACTCATCAAAAGTTCCAATAATGTTCAAGTCATTAACACAAATAAAACTTATGACAATTTCAGATCTGAATCTTTTTATAAAAACACATGAGCATATAAGATTATTTTTATGGCCTTCTTTCAGCAAATATTCACTAAGACGGTTATACCACATGCGTTTGGAGTGTTTAATCCATATAAAGATTTATTTAATTTAATCGAATAAATTTTTTGAGAATTAAAATTTTTGTACTTTAGGCAACTTAAATCTTTTGGGATTTTCATATAGATATCGTTATCAAGTGAGCCATATAAATAGGGTGTAGCTATATTTATTAAATGCATTTCAATCTTTTCATGTATTGCTAGACTAATTAATATATAATTGTAATTGCATTCACTGAAAGAGAATATATCTTTACATAATCAATACTAGGCCTTTGGGTAAAACCTTGTGTGACAAATTGTGCTTTATATCTCACAATTTCATTTTTCTCATTTCGTTTTTGCACATATACCCATTTATATCCCACTAGTTTTACACCATTTGATGTATGGACAATAAGTCCAAAAACTTCACATTTTGTAAGTGAATTCAGTTCCACGTTATTGCATCTTTCCAAATTGGCCAATCATTTCTATTTCTACATTCTTCAATATATGTAAGTTCAAGATCCTCATTTTCTTTCATAATATTGAGCACTATATTATATACAAAAATATCGTCAACATTTATTTTATTTCTATCCTATCTTTTCCACGTCATGACATAATTTATTAAGATTTCTTCATTTTCAATGATTTCAAGTACTTGAATTTCTTCTAGAATTTTATCAATAATGTTAGGGGTCGCTTATAAAGGTTTTGTTTTCTCTTTCTGACCATCTTGTATATTTGGTCCTTTTCTTTTTTGAGGATTTTATCTTTGGAATCGATTGTTCTCTCATACTTCTGGCGTGCTTTATACTACAAGGACATAAATTCTAATAGGAGCTTTTGTAGTTGGTATATGAGATTTAGTTATTCTTTTTACGTCGGTAAATATGTCTAGTAATTGATTTGTTGTATTTTACAAATAAATCATATTTTGAACTTCAAGTTCACATCAATTTGTGTGAGGATCAAAACTAGATAACGATAATGCATTCCATGATATTTCCTTTTCCAATTACTTATTTTTCTTCCCTTAATGTTGGAATAATTGTTTCATCAAAATGACAATTGACAAACTTTATTGTGAATAAATCTTCTGTTGATGGTTGTAAATATTTAATTATAGATGGAGATTCATATCCAACATATATTCCTAGCCTCCTTTAAGGACCCATCTTTGTGCATCGTGGTGGAGAAATTAGAACATATACCACACACCCAAAAATTTTGAGATGGTAAATATTTAGTTTTCGACATAAACTAATTGTATAAGGAAGAATTTATAATAACTTGTTGGCCTAATGAGTACAAGTGCTGTTGCATCCAAAATGGCATGCCCACAAACAGAAATTGAGACTTTGGATTTCTGAAACAGTGACCTTAAAATTAGTCGAAAGTGTTTAATAAATAATTCTGTTAGATCGTTTTGTGCATAAACATGAGTAACAAGCTGTTCAATGGTTATTTCAATTAATATACAATATTCATTAAAAGGCTTAAGATGTAAATTCACAAACATTGTAAAGATAAATAGTCTTTGATTGTATAATCAGGAAAATGTGCTTGCAAATGAATGATTGCAAATGCCAATTTTTAAATTGATAATAAGCACACATATGACCATTTAGTCGATGCATCGATTAAAACTGTAAAATATCTAAATGGTCTACATGGTGGATGTACAAATCCACATATATCACCTTGAATATGTTTTAAAAAATGTAGGGGATTCAGTCCCAACTTTAGATAGCTATGGTCTTATAATTAATTTGCTTTCAAAGCAAGCAACATATGACAATCCATTAGATTGAAAAATTTTCGATGGATGACTACATGTATTTTCAATAACTTTGTGGAATATTATTAATCCGGGATGACCTAATTGGTCATGCCAAACATTAAAATTATTAGTAAACTTCTAGTTTACTATAGCATGAGTTTCAATTATTCTAATTTTTGAGTAGTACATTCCACAAGACAAAGCGAGTAATTTTTCCAATACACACTTTTTTACCCAAAATAATAGATGTAATATAAAGGTATTCAATGTCTCTTTCATTCATTGTCTCAATATGATATCCATTTAAATGAAAAACTTAATAAATTTCTTTGAGACTTAATAGAAAATAATGCATCCTCTATTATGAACTTTGTTCCTTTAGGTAGTAAAATATTGACTCTTCCGGAGCCTTTAGTTAATCTTGTATTATCAGATATTGTATTGACATTGGTTTCTTCCTTTGTCAATTGGAAAAAATATTTCTTATTTTTAAATATAATGTGCATTGTAGCAATATCTGTTAAATATATATTTGCATCATTGATCTTGGATCCAATAAGATTAATATCAATATTTTTCTTCAATAAAACAAGATACATAATAAGAAACTTATAAGTTAACATAAGAGAATAGTAAATATATAATTTATTAATAAAAACACATAATAAAAACATATAATTTAAATATAATAAGAATATACAAAAATATCTTCATGATAAAGTTATACTAAAGCATACCAACAAACTATTAAGAAATTTCATTCTTGAATATTTCCATTACTAATCAAATGATCAATTCCTCTTCCAGGATAGACAAGAAAATCTGCAACATCCTGATTTGTTATATCAACTTGGCCATGATTAAAATCATTTTGAAAAAAATTTGCTTTCATTTTTTTTCTCTTTTAGAATTTAACAACGCTTGATAAAGTTCAACATTTTTTTTTTCATTTAGCATTCAATGATGCTTGATAAAGTTCAACAAGATGTTTCAACATATAACAAGTATGTGACTAATGGCTTTCATTTTCATGCCACATCGATGACAAGACATATTTTATATTTCTTTTATTCTATACATTTTTATATTTTTCTTGTATCTTTTTGCTATTCATCCACTCCTGGTAGGTTTAAAATATTCATCCACTTCTAATGGGTAAAATTATATATCCACCTCTGGTGGGTAAGGTTATACATCTACTTTTGGTACATCCACTTTTTGTGGGTAAAATTATTCTTAGAATTAGAATAGCATTTAATGTAACTTATTATGGCGACCTCTTTCATGTCCATGACCATAATTGTTAAATGATGTCGCATTCTCTTTAGGAAATAGACAAATTTATGATTTTTTATTAGTAGCTCGTTATTTTGCTCAACAATAAATATACACATAATAGCAAAATTCACATTAAAGTTGATATTTAGGGGGAATAAAAACACCAAAGAGATATCAAGTCACTTATCTAATTTGCTAAAATTAGAAATCTAAGACTAACCATTGAAATCCTTTTGAACTTTGTAGAGGATGAAAATAAAATAATATCAACACTTACTTGATTTGCTAAAACTAGAAATCAAAGACCAACCATGGAAATCTTTTGAACCTTGAAGATCATGAAAACAAAATAATATCAAAACTTAAGAGATTAAAGAATTATGCTGATGACATGTAATGAAATATAACTAGAAAGAATGACTATAAGAGAAAGTGTTTAAAGGGAGAAAAAGTATTTAGAGGAAGTAAGAAGAAGATTTTATTCAAGTGTGTATTTACAAATAAAGTAAAGGGTCTATTTATAGGCTAATAGCCCCTTATCTAGATAGAATTTACAAGATGAAAATAATACTAAGAGATTAGATGGATAGATTAAATTCTAATCTTAATCTAATCTAATTTACACCCAAATCTTGATATACATAACATAAATGGATATTCACAAAAACATTCGTAATAGAATATTCATTTTTTAAATTGGTTAAGGGTGTTTTTCTCTAATAGTTTTTTTTTGCCTATTCTTGTACATCCAAAATATCCATTACTGACTCTTCCTTAGTGGCTATTCCTACGCACCTGAAACAATTATTAACAATGGGAGGTTAGTAATGACTATTTCGGTCTCTTTTGAAATGACCATTCTAAAAACCAAACATAAGCTGAAAAGATATTAGGAATAGAAGAGAAAATGGAAACTAAACATTCATTAAAAGAAATAAGAATAATTAATTTCATGAATAACTTTTTGTTATGAAGTACAATTAAAAATTCTTTTTTTTATTGACTTGACTAGTGATTAGTTTCATTTAACATATATCAATATAAGACATTCCAATTCGTTTGTATGGGATGATAATTTCTTATTCCTAGTCATTAGAATTCATGATATTATTAGAAAGATATTTGAAATACAATACATGAGTTAAGACAGCAATTTTATATATTTCACTTGATATCTTCACACTTCAGCAAGATAGGCACTGTCATATGAACATTAAAATACTTTTGGAAAAACATTTTTGACCATTTCAAGTGTTTAGAAGAAAGAAAACATTACTCATCAACCTCAAATACATACACAGACGAATAAACTATAGAAAGAAATGTGGCGTTATACAAGCATCTCCCTAAAACCAATTTAATTGAAGCCTTAGTTTGATATTCTTTCTTCCACCACCTTTGTTATTTAAGAACGCAGGCTTTCATTGAGTAGTGGGGGTAATTTTTTAGATGGATGCAATCTTAACGTTTTTTTTTTTTGCACCAATTAGAATTCATCCATGAGACATCTTGGTCTCATTTAATTAGAATTCTTCCATAAATCAATCTTACACTTTGAATATAACTTAAATCATGGTAATTGATTAGTAGAATTCTCCTACAATTAGGTAGTCAACTCCTTAGTCAATTAGGATTAGGATATTTTCTCTTTTATAAAAATAGAGTTACTTTTGCCAATTTTCTACACATTCAAATAAGAAGGTTGGCAACAATTTCTGATTGTCGGTTGTCTTTGTTAACAAATTGGTTGTTTTTTGTCAAGTAAAAGCTTCTATATTGTTTGGAATTTCTTTTTCTTCTTATTTAGTTAATGTGACCAATTAATCAAAATTCTTTTAGTTCTTTAATTCTTGTTTTCTATTTAAAGAATAATCTTGCCACATTAAAATTTATGCAGGCTAACACGTTGTTATCAACCTTGACCCTTCTTGTCATCACTACACTTCTTTTTGGACACTTTTTTTTATTGCCACTGCTATAGCTTGTGGGATTGCATAGTAATTGGCCCATCCATCTTGGTGTCAAGATTGTTATTTTGATAGAAATGTCATGCTACTTTTGCTTATGTGACTTGTTGCAAAATTTTTTCGAGCTTGAACTTTGGGTATTTGTAGAATGCATTTTTTTCAATATTTTGGTGCTGTAATATTTTTATGATTTCTTTTATTTCTTCATTCTTTTTGCCGTTCCTTTATCACTTTTGCTTTTTCTTCACGCTTGTCAATATGTTCTTTTGCATTAATGTTCATGGTCTTTGCTTGCTTTCACTTCAAAAAATTTTGTAGTTTCTTTGCTATCATTAAAACATTAAAATTATTCACCACAACTTGTCACATTCATTAAATAGCCACGTTGAAGTCATGGTTCTTTCAATATTACATTCAATAAAATTCTTTGATTTCGAAGCCATATGCCATGTTAAAGACATATCACTACCTTTGTATTTCAATTGCCTTTATTTTGTGCCATTTGCCCAATCGATTTTATGTTCCATTTGTCATAAATCATCTAACCGAATGCCTTTTCAATGTTGCAATTATTTTGTTTTTTTTTCCTTGCTTGCTACCTTTGTTGTATATTTTTATTTCTTTTCTGCTACAATTTTCTTCTTCACTTATACTAATGATTTGATATTCTTTTGACAGTTAAATCTCAAATTTATTAGTCTATACTCAAGCCAAACCAAAATCAAAGTTTAAGAAATTGAGTGATTCTTGATCACAACAATAGCTTTGGTGGGTGCTCATTATAGCACAATTCTTGATTAGTAGTGGGTGCTTATTATAGTATAATCTAGAATTGCCATGGCATACTTCAAGGACTACAATGATCACTTTGTCATTCTTTCCCAAAAGGATGAAGATATGAGGAAGGGATTATGTCTTCCCACATAAAGACCTATTTTTGGTCGGATTTTGTCATCTCAACTATCAACATTTATTGCTCTTATAACTTTGGAGGAATGGACTTATGAGCCAATCAAAGTTTCGAAATCATTCTCAAAAGTGTAATGCCTTCAATCTTATCTCCATGATAAAACTTCAAGTCATAAGGAATTGTTACCTTGGGAAGTCGCATAGTTTCTGGTAAAACTTATTAGGGAAGTTCCTTCAAGATTAATGGAGAATTTTATTATATTCCTAAATATTGTGAGTGGATTGAAGATGTGTTATTTCTCTGTGGGAAGCTCTTACATGATGCAAATGTTGATGATGCTATTAACTTATGATCGCAACAAGGATGCCATTCGAACATTCTATGAAGGTTGGTGCCCAGCCACGAACACCCTCCATAATACCTCTAGAGAAGCTCTCTCTTATTATGAGATTTTCACAAATTGGATGGCCTTCCTATTCATGGTTGGTTTTATGATGATGTCATTCCATCTGCCAAAAAATTGACTAGTGCGAATGATAAAAGGGGATTTTTTCCCAAAAGTTAAGAGTATTTATTTGTTGTTTTCATTATTTACATGAAAGAAGAGATGGTCAAGGTAGAGTCTTTGTTTGCAATTGGATCAATTTTTGGTTTCTAGGTAAATTTTGTTATAAAAAACCCCCAACTTGTAAAGCAAATAAGTCAACTTTTCCAAAAGCCACTCACAATCCTACTAGAATATATTAAAAAGCATGAAGCTTGGACATTTACTAGAGACATGGTATGTGACAAACTTGGCGTTAGAGGAAATTATAAGAAAAACACTTATTTGCAAAGTCTCTAATGCCAAGTTTTTTGCATACCATGTCTCCAATCAATGTCCAAGTTTCATGCTTCTTAATAATTTTGGTGGGATTGTGTGTGGCCTTTGGAGGAGTTGACTTCTTTGCTTTATGAGTTAAGGGCTTTTGATAACATAATTTACCTCGAAACTGAAAGTTGATCCAATTGTCAATAGAGACTTTGTCTTGACCATCTCTTTTTCATGTAAATAATGAATGGAAGCAAATAAATACTCACAACTTTTGGGAAGAAATATCCTTTTATCATCAGCACTAGTTAATTCTGTGACAAATGGAATAACTTCATCATAAACCAACCACAAATAAGAAAGCCACCTAATTTGTGGAAATCCCAAAATGAAAGAGAAAATTCCCCAAAGGTAGTATGGAGGGTGTTTGTGGTTGGGCACCAACCTTCACAAAATGCTCGAGTGGCATCCTTGTTGTGACCTTAAGTCAATAGCATCATCAACCTTTGCATCATGTAAAAGCTTTTTATAGCGAAATAACACATCTTTAGTCTACTCTCAATAGTTAGGGATATAATTAAATTCTCCATTAGTCTTGATGGAACTTTTACAATAGGCCTCACCAATAACTATGCGACATCCTAAGGTGATAAATTCCTCATGACTTGAAGTTTTATCATCGAGATAAGATTGAAAGAATCATGCTCTTAAAGAATATTGTGAAACTTTGATTGGCTCAAAAGTCCATTCCTTTAAATTTGTAGGAATAATGAGTGTTGATAGTTGAGATGACAAAATCTGACCAAATATAGGTCTTTATGTAGGAAGACATAATCCCTTCTTCATACCTTCGTTCTTCAAGGAAAGAATGACAAGGTGTGTTGGCTCCATTAGTTTTTGATGATAATAAAACATTCCCATTTATTTGTGTCTAATTCCTTTACTTAAGTGCGCAGGAAATTAATACATTAAATTAATTTCTTAAATCTTCAAAGAGTATTTTTGAAAGAAAAAAAAGGATAAAATCAACAAGATGTAACTGAATAACAAGGAGGAAGCTTGTTGGTTTAACAAGGAAGAACATTGGTTGATCAAATTTCAAATTGGAGAAATGATGGGCTGAAGAGTTTGAGAAACAGAACCAACATAGTCAACCAAGTCAGTAGACTAAGTGCCTTCTACCAGAATCTGCAAACCAGAAACAGAATCAACTTAGTCAACCAAGTTAATCGACTAAGAGCACTTTGTCTGCAATTTAAACCAGAACACTACAAGATAGATTAATGGCTAGAACTCATCCTAAACTGTTTTTAACGGATATAAACTGCCAAACTGCCATCAGAGTTACATCTCCAAGTATAAAAGGGTCTTCCAGCAATGAGAAACAAGTTTTTAGAAGCTTTGAATGGGATTTGAGCTTTAGAAAGAAGAAAAACCAGAAAAGCTTCACTGCACTTGTTTGCACTTAAACGCCTACTCTTTGTCATTGTATTTAGCACTCAATCTTGTACCAATCAGATCAACTTGTGATCATAGGTACTTTTTGTAACCTCTCTTCTTGTATACTTAGAGTGAGGGAGTCACTCTAAGGGGTTGTTCAAGCTTGGGAGAGCTTGAATGTTATAGGTTGTGGTTGAGCTTTGAAAAACCACTTTAGGTTTTAGTTGAGCCCGTGAAAAACTAGTGTAAAGCCAGTGTAAAAACTTGGTGAAAGCTTGTGAATTTCACCTGATCTTAGTGAATCGTTGGGAAAATCCTTGGTTGGATAATCAAAGTAGTGGATGTAGGTCTTGGACCGAACCACTCTAAATTGTTGTGCATTTTATACTCTATTTTTACTTTCTTAAGTTCTGGAAATTAGTTCCACATCTTGTCAAGAGTCAAATTGTGCTATTCACCCCCCTTTTAGCACATATTAACGGGACCAACAAGGTGATCATTGTAATCCTTGAAGCACACCATGGCAATAATAAAAATTTGTGCTATAATGACACCCAAAGCTATCGCTGTGATAAAAAATCTTTCAATTTCTTACACTTTGATTTTGGTTTGGCTTGAGTATCGACTAATAAATTTGAGATTTAATAGCCAAAAGAAAATCAAATCATTAGTCTAAGTGGAGAAGAAAATTGTAGCAGAAAAAAAATTAAAAAAGTACAACAAAGGCAGTAAGTAAGAAAAAAATAGATGCAACATTGAAAAGGCATTCTGTCTGATGATTTACAACAAATGAAACACTAAATCAATTGACTAGATGGCATAAAATAAAAGCAATAAAAGGTAATTTAAATACAAAGTTGGTGGTATGTCTTTAATGTGGCATATGGCTTCAAAATCAAAGAATTTTAATCAATGCAATGTTGAAAGAACCTTTAGGGGTAAGCATCGGTCGATTTTGGTTTCAGGAGAAACCAAAATCGTTGAAATCAACATTCTTTTATGATTGATTGAAATCGATTGATCATAAAGGAAAACCAGTCAATTTAAACCGACCTCGGTTTCGATTGGTTGAAGGTTGCATTGGACTTGGCTTGGGCTTAAGCTTAAAATTTCTAAAGCAAGTGTCAACCATCCCTCAAAACAAAAAGCATTAGGATCTTAGATGTGATCCAAATAGTAACCAAACATAAAAGAAAAGCCAGCAATCCCAAACTGAAGCATCGACACCCACATAATAAAGAAAAAAGAAATCCATGGAACAATCAAACCAATACCCCATATACTGTGAACCATAGCAAATAACAGTAGGTCAAAATAACTATCTAGTCCCTGTACTCTTCAATTTTGTCCAATTTAGTCCCTAAACTCAAAATCAAAACAAATTAGTCCCTTGATTTTAAAAACTTTTACAGTTTAGTCCTTCACCTAACGATATCCAATTTTGCTGTTAAAGGGGATAACGTCAGCAATGACGTCAACATAGACATAGCACATTTTGATGATGTGGTGATGAGATGATAGCATGGCATTCCATGTGGCATCAATGTGATGATGTGGCAATGCTATGTGGCATTAATATGATGACATGGTAATGCTGACATGGTATTGACATGCTGACATGTCAGTGCCACGTGGTAGATCAAACAAATTTCCAAAATAAAAAATTCTACCACGTCATAGGGACTAAATTGAGCAAAAATATATAGTATAGGGACTAAATTGAATAAAATTGAGATGTTGAGAGACTAAATTGAAAAAAATATTTGAAAAATACAAATCTTTAAGTAGATTATTGATATGCTTATTAATAAGTCAAATATTTAAATGTAAAAAAGTTATGGTGTTAAAAAATATATATAAATATTTTCTTATTTCATTATTTGATTCTAGAATATGTACATTAATTTATCTCTTTGTAAAAAAATTAAGTTTGAATTCTCCTTCTATAAAAAAAATTACAAAAACATTTTAAAAAATTTTCCTACCTAAAGTCAAATTTAGATGAATAACTTGCATTATGTTATAATAAAATAATATAAAATGACTAAATAAATTCTTTTTCCATTTATTTATAGTAGTATAAAAATTTAAAATTTATTTAACTTAGTTTTTAACTTGAGCTGAACTCAAATTAGCAAAATAGGTTGATTTAGTTACAACTTTCACAATTTACAAATAGCCATTCTTTTGATATTATTCAACTTTTACCCAATTTACCTTTTATTTAAATTTACTCAAAGTTTCTTATAAAATGATTTTATTTACGTTCAAATATCACAATCAAATTTTGCTAAATTAAATTTAAATTATTAATTTAGATCTACAAAAAATTAATTAATAAAATAAAATGGTACAAATATTTACAGGTATATTTAAATTTATCAACCATAAATGCAATCTTTAATCTAGGAAATTTCAACTTAAAAAAATAACTTGAAATATTAAACAAAATAATAATATAAAAAATAAATAAAAAATTAAAAAGGTGGTGCCCAATTCTATGGTTGTAATAAAAGATTTGTCATGTCCAAATTAAGTAAGTTAGAATGAGGAATTATTTTTATAATTATCGCTAACTCCATATCTTCGTTCTTCATTTTTTTAAAAGATAAAACTAAATCAACCTATTTTGCTAATTTGAGTTAAGCTCAAGTTGAAAACTAAGTTAAATAAATTTCAAATTTTTATACTATTATAATAGAAGAAAAAGAAATTTATTTAGTCATTTTATATTTTTTTATTATAACATAATGCAAGTTATTTATCTAAATTTGACATTAAGTATGAAATTTTTTCAAATTTTTTTTTATTAGAAGGAGAATTCAAATTTAATTTTTGCAAAAAAAGATAAATTAATGTACATATTCTAGAATCAAATAATCAAGTACGAATATATATATATATATATATATATTTTAACACCATAAATCTTTTACATTTAAATATTTGACTTATTAATAAGTATATCAATAATCACTTACAGATTTGTATTTTTCAAATATTTTTTTCAATTTAATCCCTTAACATCTCAATTTTATTCAATTTAGTCCCTGTACTATATGTTTTTGTTTAATTTAATCCCTAGGACGTGGTAGAATTTTTTATTTTGAAAAGTTTTTTGATCTACCACGTGGCATTGACATGTCTTCATATTAGTGCCACATGGCATTACCACGTCATCACGTTAATGCCATGTGACATGCCACAACATCATTTCAATGCCACGTTATCAAAATGTGCCACGTCAGTGTTGACGTCATCACAAACGTCATCTTCTTTAACGGCAAAATTGGATGTCGTTAGAGAAAGGGACTAAATTAAAAAAATTTTCAAAATCAAGGACTAAATTGCTTCAATTTTGAGTTCAGGGACTAAATTGGATAAAATTGAAGAGTACATGGACTGGATAGGTCTTTTGACCAATAAAAAAATATTTTTTTACAGATGATTCAAATAACAAAAAATATTTTCAATAGTTTATCCAAAAAACATAAAATATTAAATTTTTGGTAAAATGTTTTACAAATAATTTTTTTTTTCTAATTGTTACCTTTAGGTTATCAACTAGATCCTAGATATGAAAAAGTGACAAATTATACAAGTGAATTTAATCCCTATGCAATAACTTGTTAAAATTGAATTCCTATCCTATTCAAAAACTAATAATATCAGTCTAATCATTAACGGTGTTAAAATTTTTCTGTTATCTATGCTTACATAGTATTTAATTGTATGGATATGACATATTTTTATTGATGTGATATTGAATTTGATGATGTGACAATGATAATGTATCATGGCTGGGGATGCAAACAAAGCTGAATTGATGATCTTCAAATAGGCTTTCTTTCAGTTTGCTGCTTTTGCATGGGTGAATTCTTATGACCTGATGATTGAATCTGAGTCCTTGAAGGCACTTAAGTGGATCACTTCTCCTATTGAGGCACCTTGGAGTTTGAGACATATCATTTTTCACATGTAGTGTTGGAAATCTCAAGTCGATGCTTTGTCAATTGTTCACACTATGAGATTAGGAAACTCCAACAAGACTTCCTTGTGCTTTCTTGATAATATTTTGAGTAATTGAATGGTTGGGTATAGATGATTGGCTTACTGATTTTTATTTCTCATTGTTCTTTGGCTTTGTTGGATTTTTGCTGGTTCCCCTGCTATGCGGTGATTGATGCCTTATTTTGTCTGGTTCTCTCCTGCTTAGCTCTGGTGATTGATGCTTGCTTCTCTCCTGTTTGACTTTGCTTTTCGCAAGGGAGGTCGATTCTTTTGAAAGATTGGGGTTTTTGGGTTGTTTCTCGGCTTCTCCAAAAAGTTTCCCCTCTGCCTCCCTTTAACTAGAGCTTTTAGGGTTCTTATAGAACCTAATTGTCCAAGGCAATCATGCTCTTCTCAGCATGAATTCCGGATGGGTAGTCTTTAAGTCAAAAACAAATCCACCAAAAATTCTTATCAAAATTCGCTTGAGTGGTGGCCCCCCACCTATCCCATATATCAAGCAGATCGGTGAAGTCATTCTGTTTAAGATCAATGTGGACCCTATCGGGTAGTGATGAGATGTGATCTTTTGGCAGGCAATCCCCTTCACTTTGTTAGGCACTCACCATGTATTGAGTCACTTCGTATATTCCATCGTAACTCGAAGGTGGCCACGATGACTCCATGGATGCAATTGGATCTACTCCGTCAAAGGCTGTCAGGTGACAAATACTTTTCCTATATGCAAAATTATGATGCAAATATGCATATGCAAAATAAAAATGACAACAAGTTCAGTTAGTACAGTAAATAGGAATTCCAAAAGTTATTCTAATTAAAAGAGATGAATGAAAATAATTAATAGCATGATACCTTTATTACTTTGCAGAGAAGAATTCAAAACAAGGGTATTATGATATTCCTTCATGTGTACCTAGTCATAAGGTATATTCTCATGGGTAAAGCTCTACCTAGGCAAAGACGACTCTCGATATTTTACATGTTGAGTTTGGGTTGAAAATGGAACTACAGGTTCCTAAATCGCTCCTCACTATCGTCCACACAGACTAGTAAGGCACCTCGGTCCTCACCCATTACAGGCTTTAAACGGACTGAGTTTGATCTGAGTGGGAGTCTTCACTAGCCCATACGGAGGTTATCACCTCACGAGAGCGTAGCAACTTAACCCCCTCCTAATTAAGGACAAAGCTCGAGTAGAAGGCTTATGCATGAATGCAAGACGTGTCGTGTGTGGGAAGGAATATACCGACCTCGAACCAAAAATCTCACTCCTCTTATCCTAAAATCCCCGTAATTATTAAAAATAATAAAAATAATAGCAAAATAAATGAATGCATTAAACAAAAATATGCAAAGTAAATACTTGATGCTAGAGAAAACACTAAATTATTTAAGGCTTAGGATAACTTATGATTAATTAATGGCTTGACTCTTTTCGTCCCCAGTGGAGTTGCCAAGCTATTGTAACGTGTCTGGTCCGGGAACCCAATTGCTAAACGTCTATGAAAATAAAATATCTATGAGTCGCCACCAATCTTTTTTATCTAGGTGTGATTGGCCACCTATTAACCCGATTCTAATCGACAAAGTCCTAAATTAATTTTAGGTCCGTCGGACGAACAAGAACTGACCCATGTTTATTAAAGATGGGTTTGGGAGTACTGTTATGGACGGAGAAGGGTTAGCACCTCCGTGGCGCCCATTCCACGAACGGTACCATTTAATCTTAAGTAATCCTATTGTAGCTTACCCTTTATTTTATTCCTATATTTCCTTAATCCTTGCTTATTAGTTAATTCTTTATTATGTTAACTGATTGAGTCTTTTATTCGGTTTCACGAATGCACATGATGCAATAGTTAAATGATGTTATGATTTGTGCAATTTTAAAAGATGAAGTCGGTAATCTTTTATCGAAAAATTATTTGTAGACCATCCCAACGTTTTGGTGAAGTCTCGAAATTTTCCTCACTTTGGGATATCTCGAGAAGAACTCGTCTCTACAAGCTATTCAAGGAAATCCCATCATCGAAACTCTCGCCCATTAACAAGATAATCGTGGCATGCTATGACAGGATAAAATGATGATATCTACATGAACGTGATTATTAACTTAGTTGGTTCGTTATTCATGCAATCAAATGTTTAATAATTTAAGGTGATTTATTACTTTATTCATATATTTACTATTATTTATGATTTTTTTTAATGTATATTATTTTTAACAATGATTATTTGAGTTAATGAGTATTGGAGTATAAAGTTCTAATTTATCCTGACGCTTCGATGAAAATCCGTCTCGAACTCCGCACCTAAGAAATCCACCAAAAGAGGCAACTCTTTACCCTTTTTAAGTGAAATTCCATCATCGGATCAGTCAAAATAATCATTTCATTTTTTATAAAAATTATATTTACATCATGTATTTTTTTATTATATTTATGAGTATCTAAATCTATTTATAATATAAATATTTCTTTCTTTCTTTTTTTTCTTCTATCCTTCTCATTCACTTATTATTATTGGTTGATTTTTTTGTTTATTTTGATTTCTTAAATATATTTTCTCTTATTCATTATTTTATAAATATATTTATAATCTTATAAAACTATATGGAATGCTAATAAAATTAATACTAATAATAACATGTAAACCCAAATAACAAAATATCTAAAACTTACATAAA
>NC_030858.1:23321327-23370587 GCF_000208745.1 Theobroma cacao
GAACGGTACCATTTAATCTTAAGTAATCCTATTGTAGCTTACCCTTTATTTTATTCCTATATTTCCTTAATCCTTGCTTATTAGTTAATTCTTTATTATGTTAACTGATTGAGTCTTTTATTCGGTTTCACGAATGCACATGATGCAATAGTTAAATGATGTTATGATTTGTGCAATTTTAAAAGATGAAGTCGGTAATCTTTTATCGAAAAATTATTTGTAGACCATCCCAACGTTTTGGTGAAGTCTCGAAATTTTCCTCACTTTGGGATATCTCGAGAAGAACTCGTCTCTACAACCTATTCAAGGAAATCCCATCATCGAAACTCTCGCCCATTAACAAGATAATCGTGGCATGCTATGACAGGATAAAATGATGATATCTACATGAACCTGATTATTAACTTAGTTGGTTCGTTATTCATGCAATCAAATGTTTAATAATTTAAGGTGATTTATTACTTTATTCATATATTTACTATTATTTATGATTTTTTTTAATGTGTATTATTTTTAACAATGATTATTTGAGTTAATGAGTATTGGAGTATAAAGTTCGAATTTATCCGGACGCTTCGATGAAAATCCATCTCGAACTCCGCACCTAAAAAATCCACCAAAAGAGGCAACTCTTTACCCTTTTTAAGTGAAATTCCATCATCGGATCACTCAAAATAATCATTTCATTTTTTATAAAAATTATATTTACATCATGTATTTTTTTATTATATTTATGAGTATCTAAATCTATTTATAATATAAATATTTCTTTCTTTCTTTTTTTTCTTCTATCCTTCTCATTCACTTATTATTATTGGTTGATTTTTTTGTTTATTTTGATTTCTTAAATATATTTTCTCTTATTCATTATTTTATAAATATATTTATAATCTTATAAAACTATATGGAATGCTAATAAAATTAATACTAATAATAACATGTAAACCCAAATAACAAAATATCTAAAACTTACATAAAGTTTTGAGCCCAATGAAACCCAAATGAACTCAATCCACAAGAGCCCACAAGCTTTTCTTCTTTTCTTTTTCCTTTCTTATTTATTGGCCGACTTTCCTTGTCTCTTTTTTCCTTTTTTTTTCTTTCTCTTTTTTCTTCCTTTCCTTCTTTCTCTCTCTCTTCCTTTCCCTTTAGGAGGCGTCTTCCTTCCTGCACTCTTTTTTTCTTTCCTTGGCTTTCTCTCCTCCCCGCTTCTTTATTTTTCTCTATCTCTCTCTTTCCTTTTCTCTTTCTTTTTCTTCTTCTTTCCTTCTCTTCTCCTCCAGTTGGCTTCTCTTCTATCTCTTTCCTTCTTTCAAACTTTCAATCACTGATTCGCTCTCTCTCCCTCAAATTCCCAAAAGCCTCATCTCCCTCTCACCTTCCCTATTGCCAACCCTCGATCACCATTTTCAGATCTCTCTTCTTCCTTTTTGTTTTTGATTACTTTTTTATATTTTTTTGGTTTCTTTTTTTGTTGTAATTTTTGTATTTTTTATTGTGGCTAGGGTAGCCTGCTGGTAGTTTAGGATTTTTGATTTTTGGTTTTTTTTTTTGCTTGAAAGATTTATGTTTTTGGTTGTTTGAATAAGGTTTTTTTTTTAAAGATTGGGTTTTTTTGGTTTTTGTTTAAAACGTTTTCTGGATCGTTTCTTTTGAAAGATTGGGTTTTCTGGGTTGTTTCTCGGCTTCTCCAAAAATTTTCCCCTTTGCCTCCCTTTAACTAGAGCTTTTAGGGTTCTTATAGAACCCAATTGTCCAAGGCAATCATGTTCTTCTCAACATGAATTCCGGATGGGTAGTCTTTAAGTCAAAAACAAATCCACCAAATGACCCAAAATCCCAACCGTTTGAGGAGCATTCAATGCTCTGTATTTTGTTGACAATGGAGGCCAAGCGTGCTTCCAGCTTTTTTTTTTTTAATTTTGGTTTAATTTATTTTATTTATCAAGAAAGGTGTCTACACTTTGCTTTCCGCAAGGGAGGTCGGTTTTTTATCGATCGAACATAGGAAAATGTAAATGTTTAGTTGTTCTATGATGCTGTCAATGGTTTGAGTTGGAGCCATTGCTTATCCTTTATTTTTAGCATAGGCTCTAAATTGTTCTTTTTTTTTTTTTTGAAAGAATGATGTAATTCATTGATTCATCCAGACATCTTACAAGCTGAGAATAACAAAAACTTCTAATAAAGCATTTCAGTTTATCTTAGACCCCCTCCCAATGCGTAACTAAGAGCCTCATTAAAAACCTTCCCATGAAGAGACCTAGGAGGAAACAACCATGGAAAGGGAAAACAAGTACCCTATAATCATATAATCATCGAAGCACATTACCCTCTCCACATTGTAATGCTTTCAAATTAAGCTCCTTATATCTCTAAATTGTTGTTTAGAGTAAATTTTTGTATATATGAGGCGGATCTTCCGTTTTCTCAATTTTAATGAATTATTACATTTTTTAAAAATAAAAAAAAATCAGTTATTCAATTTTTATAAATTAATTATTATATAATGATTTAATTCACAATTTTAACCATGTATAAAGATTAATTACACAATTTGACAGAGAAAAAAAGCACCTAATTTGAATACACATATGTGTATTAATAAATCAAAGTGAAATAAAGTATGTAAATTTAGATGAATTGTTTTTTCCTTTTTTGAAAAGAAGGGATGAATCGTTAATGAAAATGACAATATCTTCAAACTGGTTGTTTTGTCAAAATCCGCATACTTTTATATTGGCTGATTACTTGTTAAAAGTAAACTTCTGTATACATTTCCACTTGACTATTGATGATATTTACATATTTCAACCTTTGAATAAAATATATTTGCTGCGTATGGATTACAAAGTAGCTAGGTGACGAAAGCATTAAAAACCTTTTACTATCAACGATGAAGCAAAGAAAATAAATTTTACTCAAAGCATACTAGAGTTTGTTAAATATTGTAAAAAAAATAAAAGAACATGAAAAAATAACATTGCCATTTTAAAAGTAATTTTTTTTTTAAAAATGACGTAAATCATTAATTCATCAATACATCTTACGAACTGAGTATATGAATATAAAATTAATTTCCGCCCTCTGCTGCTTGGAGCATTATTCTCATTATTTTTTTTTTTCTGAAAGACAAGATATGTATATTCATTTTTCAATGGAAGCGAGCATGCTGCAGAAAGTCTTTTGCCAAGGAGAAGACAAAGACTTGTGACAGCAAAGTCGTATTCTCAGAACGCTCAAGACATTCAAATCATTATTTTATTGAGTAATGTTGATTTCTTGTATTTTTTTCTTGAAACTTAATGATATTTTCCTAACTTGTCATTTATAATTATATAATTAAATCTTTTTTTTTACTTTATGATATTATATTTTACGAGATTAAAAATCTTATATTTTAACTTATATGCTTTATAAGGAGACTAATGAAGTATATATATACAAGAGATTTTCAATGATTTATGAGAGCATCAATTTAATATTTTTGTAATAATAATTTAACAATATTGTTTTTTTGACTAATAGAAGTGACAAAGCGCTGAATCTCAGTGAATCGTGGCAGCAAGGCCACTTACAATGCCCCAAATTTAACATATTTTAATTATATCAATATCGTAATCTAATATAATCTCATTGATTTAGTTAATAATGGATGCAATTGCTACAATTATGTTTATAGAACAAATCTCCTTTGCACAGGGTGCCAGAGATGATTCCCTGGAGCAGTTTGTTCGAAATGCCTATAAAAATTGTTGGGGCTAAGTTAGATATATGTTTATATAACAATTTGCTCATCATTAGTTTGTTTGTTTAATTTATTAATATATATAAAAACCATTTGATTGTAATTATATTTTTTACTTGTACATGTAGGTTCATAAAACGAAATTATCGGCAAGGCAGACATGGAAGGAGTAGAAGAGGTTAAACTAAATTATATATAACTTCAAATAAGCCTTTCTATTTCATACGAGTTGAATATATTGATGGAAAACATATCATTTATTTTTATGACAATTATTATCCTATAACAGCCAGGAAGGAAGGCATAAGTATAGTAGGAAAGCAAGGAGCAGATCCATTATATATATATATATATATATAATATGTATTCATATCTCAGCAAACTCAACTGTTTTCTTGCCGTCATGCGCCTTACGGAAGAAATGTCTGACATAATCCGAGTACAAAACTTGCTTGTAAATCGGCTTCTCACCATTTTCTAGCACTTGAGGCAACGGTCCGATGATATCACCGGGTCTTGGATTGACAAAAATGGGAACTGAAATTCTGTTTTTACTCCCATTGGCAATCACGCGGTGCTCGACACTCCTGTACCGACCATTGCTCAGTATCTGCAATGCGTCTCCAACATTGATCACAAGGGATCCCTTAATGGGAGGAACATGGATCCAGTTGCCACCTTGGTTTCCTTTCACATAGAGACCACCAATTTCATCTTGGAGGAGGATTGTAAGGGAAGAGACATCGGAATGACGTCCTACTCCCACGGTGAGTTCAGGATTAGGACAAATAGGATAGTAATTTAAATTAGTTCTTACTGAACCCATCAAGAGAGACTTTGTTGTTTCATCTATTTCTTTCACATTTAGTCCATTCATTAGAATTTGGAATAATTGTTTAATGACAACTTCAGAGCTCCTCATGTATTCAAGCACTTGCTCCCTGAAAATAAAATATAATATAGTATTTGGTTAATTAAAAGTAAATATATCTTTAAGCATGCACCTTTTTGCTATATATACATGCAGAATAATATACAATTATTAAAACTAGCGTTTGAAGAGTTGAGAGTTGTTACCTGCAAACAGGTGGCCAAAACGCACAAGCTTCCTCCTCGGATACAAAAAAGAGGCTAAGGAAATCTTTCCACTCTAGAGCCTTTTCTGCTTTAGGGCTAAAACTTGTGCCAAACCGCACGTTGCTGGAGGCCGAGTGTTCCTTGGAATACTTTTTCTTTTCCTCGGCGGGGAGCCCAAAGAAGCGATGAGTTGCATCTTGGACATTCTCGAGCACCTGAATGGGCACAGCATGGTTCACAATCTGGAAGAACCCCCACTTCTCTGCTGCATCACAAACAGCTTTTGCCACTTTGGGGTCTTCCCAGTTTGTCATATCGATGATGGGAATGGATTCCTCAGGAATGACTTGGGTGGCACTGGCCCACATCCTTTCCTCCAAAGGTTGGATGTAAGCCTTGGGGAGGGCTTTGAGACCCATTTCTGACAAACCCTTCACTCCATTTCCTTGATTTATGACAAAATCAGTTAGAGCTGAGGAATCAGTGTTGAATAGTTGATCAGCAATTGTTGGAGCCATTGGTAACAGTATCAGTACTTTCTGACTGCCAAGAGAGAGTTGGCTTTCAAAGAAAGTTTAATGAGATTGAGGTTGAGGTTGGTGGTGAAGTACTCTTCATGCCGTTAATGGGTATTTATAAGAGTGCATCGGTGGAGAATTGGCACACCCAAAGGACTTTTCAGATGTGATGTCTATTGTACGTATCTCAATTCTCACCAACCAACTTGGCAAATGTCATGCCTTTTAGGCCTTGCTACCTCGGAACCAGGCCTAAATACGAAAGGAAATTAATGACGTACTTACATCAGTCACTAGTACTATGGAGGACGATCAACATTGAATGCACGCTGAAGAAAAGATTGTTGTTGCATCATTTAAAGAAAAGTCTGGGTTGAATAAGATAGATGTTTTACCCCTCCATTGATCATGCAATGAGAAAGGTTTGACTTAATTTCAAGTAATGGGGTAATATTTTTGATGATATATTTTATTTCTTTTCCAACTTATTATCCATGATGTAATAAAATGACTTATCAATAAATGTATAGTGATTCCTCGCATGCAATATTTAATGAATCAGTTAACTTTACATTGGAATTTTGTATTCATTGATGTCGATTTATTCATTTATTTTATTTAAAGCATTAACTTAAAATTTATTTTATTTTTGAAAGAAACAACTTTATTTCTTTCCTAACTAATTCAATGTTTTTATTAATTTATATAAATAAATAAATAATAGGAAAATAGAAGAAGAAAACAGGAAATTAAAAAGTATTGTTAAAGGAAAGGAAAGATGAAAAGTTTGGAGTAGGAATTCTTTTGAACTAAAAAATTTCTATTGCATTTCTTGTTCAACTTACTCTCTTGTGCATATGTTTGTTAAAAGTAACCCTCATGGATCCAAAGTAATTTGGATACCATATGTTCAGTGAAAATAAGGTTTGTAGGTGAAAAACCCAAGGAAGAACAGACTCAAGGTTGAACATCGAATGAAAAACGGGTGATACTTACTTCCTTTCTCCTTTACTTTCGAAGAATGTTTAATTGATAAAGGTTAATTGATTGTGAATTGCTTGTTTGAGCATTGAATGTTATTCATGTTGCATTTGCTTGAAAATATATATGATTGAGTGTTGATTTTGCAAAACTATTGATTGCGAGGTATGGGAGCATGAAATGCATTTAAACTTGAACACAAATGATTTGATAAGGATGACATGATAATGATATAAGCATATTTGATAATGTGCTCTCACATGCATGCATTCTTGTAGTCTAAACAAGGAAACTAAACCTAAAAGTTAATATTTTTAATTTCCTTATGTCTAAAATGCATTAACCTTCTGAACAACCTTGTTTTAGAATCAAATGTCTAAGTTCAAATTGTTTGACTACTTAAATTGAATTCTTCAATATAGGCTTACATTGATACATAGCTTGAACAAGTTGTCACATATTGAAAATGCTATTATTACTTGTTCTTGATGAAAATGATTGCTTTAGTAAATACTTGAATTCATTGATCTTATGTGCGTACATTGACTTATCATTCCTTGAGAATTGAAATATTCAAACGCTTAGTCTTGAATCAATTCTTGAAATATGTTTCAAGTTTGTTCTCAAATGATTTCTTCAAGATTGTTTTATTGCCTAAGCATATGAAATTGATTATAATGAAACAACTGTACTTCTTGAAAAATATTTTTAGTTCATCTTTCTTTGTGGTCAAGTCACATGCTTATATGATATCTCAACTTGCTTCATCTTAAGATTTGAAGTCTATAACTTGACTTGAGTTATGATCTTGGATGAGAAATTTAAAGTGTCAAGTTATATCATAACATATTATGGTGACATAGTTGAAATATTTTTGAACATGCATTTCAATTTTAACTACGTCTTCTATGAGCCTAAATGACTACATGATCTAAAGACTTTGCGTACATCCAATTTGAGCTTATTGGCTACCAATTGAATGTTAAATTCTTGAATTTTGACAATTGGTATTCATTGATACTTGGATGCTTGCTTTAGATATATTCATGAGTTGAGTGCTTTTTTTTCAATATACAATGACAGGTAGTAGCACTCATGAATTATGAAACAATAAGGAACTTGAATGTTATCCATGTTGCATTTGCTTGAAAATATATATGATTGAGTGTTGATTTTGCAAAACTATTGATTGCGAGGTATGGGAGCATGAAATGCATCTAAACTTGAACACAAATGATTTGATAAGGATGACATGATAATGACATAAGCATATTTGATAACTTGCTCTCACATGCATTCTTGTAGTCTAAACAAGGAAACTAAACCTAAAAGTTAATATTTTTAATTTCCTTATGTCTAAAATGCATTAACCTTATGAACAACCTTGTTTTAGAATCAAATGTATAAGTTCAAATTGTTTGACTACTTAAATTGAATTCTTCAATATAGGCTTACATGAATACATAGCTTGAACAAGTTGTCACATGTTGAAAATGCTATTATTACTTATTCTTGATAAATATNGGATGACATGATAATGACATAAGCATATTTGATAACTTGCTCTCACATGCATTCTTGTAGTCTAAACAAGGAAACTAAACCTAAAAGTTAATATTTTTAATTTCCTTATGTCTAAAATGCATTAACCTTATGAACAACCTTGTTTTAGAATCAAATGTATAAGTTCAAATTGTTTGACTACTTAAATTGAATTCTTCAATATAGGCTTACATGAATACATAGCTTGAACAAGTTGTCACATGTTGAAAATGCTATTATTACTTGTTCTTGATGAAAATGATTGCGTGAGTAAATACTTGAATTCATTGATCTTATGTACGCACATTGAATTATCATTCCTTGAGAATTGAAATATTCAAACGCTTAGTCTTGAATCAATTCTTGAAATATGTTTCAAGTTTGTTCTCAAATGATTTCTTCAAGATTGTTTTATTGCCTAAGCATATGAAATTGATTATAATGAACAAACTGTACTTCTTGAAAAATATTTTTAGTTCATCTTTCTTTGTGGTCAAGTCACATGCTTATATGATATCTCAACTTGCTTCATCTTAAGATTTGAAGTCTATAACTTGACTTGAGTTATGATCTTGGATGAGAAATTTAAAGTGTCAGGTTAGATCATAACATATTATGGTGACATAGTTGAAATATTTTTGAACATGCATTTCAATGTTAACTACGTCTTCTATGAGCCTAAATGACTACATGATCTAAAGACTTTGCGTACATCCAATTTGAGCTTATTGGCTACCAATTGAATGTTAAATTCTTGAATTTTGACAATTGGTATTCATTGATGCTTGGATGCTTACTTTAGACATATTCATGAGTTGAGTGCTTTATTTTCAATATACAATGACAAGTAGTAGCTCTCATGGATTATGAAATATTAAGAGTAGTGTGTAACTTGAACCTTATTAATCACTCTTTTTGCATTTACCCATTTTTTTCATATATGCATACATTTCATTAAATGACTTAAAATCATGATTAGTGAATATAGCCAAAACCTTTCTTGCAATCATGCTTGTGCATACTTGATCATGTCACTTCTTTAATTGATTGCAATATGTGCTAAATGCTTTGGCAATGCTTCATTGATAATGATATTACTTTGATGAGAAAAAATCTCCTAAATTTGATCATTTATACATAATTAGGAGAATCTTTATTGAAATGCTTGCTTGAAAATTTTGTGGAATAGAGGTAACCAAAAAGGGCTAAATGATGATATTCTCATGATGGCATGCTTTTGTTGGGAAAATTCTCTCATAAATTGTCATTCTTGTATTGTCATGATCTTTTGTTGAGAGAATTTCTTTAAAATGTTGAATTGATAGTGCTTGGACAATGCATGATGAAAATTTAAAAAAAAAAGTACTTAATGCAAAATGATATAGTGGACATGCATTTGAGCAAATATGCACAAACTTCTTGAAATTATGAGTATTTGAAGCATATATTGAATATTTATTTAAATACCCATGCTTTATTAGCTCATTGAATATAAGAGTATGAAATTGACATGTTGAATATTCATTGTAAAGCTTATTTATGTTCATGATTTATCCCCATATTTGTCTCATGATCCATCTAAGGGAAGGTAAGATTATGCTTAAATATGATTAACTATTTAATCCCTTCTCCTTGTTGGAATTGAGTTAGTGAATGCTTAAGGGGGACATGGCCATTGACATTGTCTTATAATTCCTGAGCACTTGAAATCTTCAAAAATGATCTTGGCAAAATCTCAACAAGTGGCATTCATCTCTATTAGTAATATCTCTTAAACATCATATTAAATTTGTACTTAATAATGCCTCATATTTGTGCTTGAATGATGATTGCCATGCTTCTTAGTATACTTGTTTACATATGAACTTGTGAATATATTGGCATGATTGGTTGTGTATTAAATTTGTTTGTTTTTAAATAATTACATGATTACTTGATTATTTAGTTAAATGAATATGTGAACATGCTAGCATATAGAGTTGTACACATACCATTAAATTATGTTCATGTTATGTATAGACGTATAAATGTTTAATATTTGACTATGCTTGTAAAAATATATGCATATCTAAATTGAACTTAAAAAGATAAAATGTCAACAGTTTGTTTATCAAAATACATCTATTTGTGGTATCCTTGGCTGATTAATTTATGATATATTCCATAGTGCCTTGATTGCAATGTTGAATATATTTCTTCACACTTTACTTAAATATTTTGCGAAGAAATATGTTATGATTTTTGGATGTGCTAAATGAGTATGTTTCCCTATGCCCTGTTTGAATATCTATTGATTGGGAATACATCTTGATTTAATGCTCTCATAGCATGGTGATTGGATATATTTCTTGATCTATTGATTGNATATATATATATATATATATAGAGTGCATAAATTGCAAAGGTTGAATATATTTTTTCATGCTTTACTTGAATATCTTGAAAAGAAATATGTTATGATCTTTGGTTGTGCTAATTAAGTATATTTCCTTATGCTTTGCTTGATTATATATTGATTGGAAATATATTATGCTTGGATATATTTCTTGCTCGATTGATTGAATATTTACATAGAAATATATCTCAATGTTTTGATTTGATGGTTAGAAATCCTTATTGAACTTAATGCTTATTTATACTTGATGATTATCACTGACCATTATTTCTTAAGTTTAGGTGCTTAACGCTCACTTTTCTTAATCTTTTTGATATAACAAAAATGGGGAGAAGGTTTATGAGCACATTGTAATGCTCTCTATTAGTTGAATTTGCCTTAAAAACATTTTTGAACTTCATGCATATATTGAAAGGGAGAATTTTTCAAAGTTCATATTCATTTCTTATACCTTTCTAATTTACACTTAAATGTTTTCAACAAGGGCAGATAGACTAATTAAGTTAGGGGGAGGTTCCAAGAAATTTCAAATGTAATATGCTCATGTTTTTGTCATATCAAAAAAGGGGAGATTGTTAGCGTTGAGTTATATCATGTTTTGATTTGACCAAAATCACATGTTTTCTTAAACATAATGTTAAGCATTCGAAATTGTCATATACATTTCTAATCCACTAAGGTTACAAAATTCTTTAAAAAACCATGCATCCTTAAAAAACATCTTACAAGCTTTTAAATAACACATTTCAGCTAAGAATTTAAGAGCAAACATGCCTTTAGATGTTTGTTTGAATATAGGTACAAGGCAATGAGAAAATAGTTGGAAAGAACATCAAAAGCTAAGGGAACTTTAAGAAAATATCATATCCTCTTATTAGACACAACTTACATGGATCTAAAATTTGTATATAATTATGGCATTTTTTACTTAATTTATGCCACATATCACATATTTTTAAAATTTATATTTGTTAGCCTTGAGTTATATTTTGTTTTGATTTGACAAAAATAACATGTTTTGTTGAACTTAATGTCAAGTATTTAAAACTATCTCAAATACATTTCTAATCTCCTAAAGTTTCAAAATTGTTTAAAAAGCCATGTATCTTTAGAAAATATCTAACAAGCTTTCAAACTATGCATTTTTAGCTAAGAAATCAAGTGCAAACATGCCTTGAAATGTTTACTTGAATATAGGTACAAGGTAATGAGAAAGTAGCTAGAGAGAAGCATTAGAAGCTAAAAGAACTTCAAAACACAAGTTAAAAGTTCATCCTGGAGAAGCTCAAGTTGATCTGAAGGTTGAAAGAGTGCAAAACTTGAAGATCATAAAGCCCTAGTCCATTAGAGAGGAAGTAAAGTTGACCTTGTTCCAAAAAGATCAAGAAAATCAAGATGAAGAATAATCATAGCCGACTACAGAGGAAGTATAGTCGACTATAAAGGAAATATAGTCGACCTTGTTCTAGAAAGATCAAGAAAATCAAGCTAAAGAATAGCCATATTTGACTACAGAAAAGATATAGTCGACCTTGACAAGTCAAAGGCCATAAACAGTCAACTTTAAGAAGCCATAGTCAATTATAAGAGAAGCATAGTCAAGTATAAAAGGCTAGATTCAAAGAATACACGCTCTCTGGAAATGGATCGACTAGACAACATAAATACTCGACTATTGAAACCTTAATTAAGAAATTTGAAGAACATAGTTGACCCTAAGAGCATTGTTGTCGACCTTCAAGCTTCAGTAACAACCAAATTTGATTCAAACTTGTGTCTAACGGCTCCAAATCATGATCTAGCTATAAATTGATGCATTTGAGCCATTTTGAAGCAAAAGAAGACTTGAGATAAAGTTTCAAACCTTAGAGAGACTACCCACAATCTCATATTCACTCTTTAGTATCGTTTTAGTATTCCATCAAGCATTCAAAGTTGAATCCTTATTTCAATCAAGCTAAAATTTCTTCTCTTACTACAAACAAGCTTAAAATCTTAACATCCAACCTTTGTAGAGGCATTTTCTTATTGAAATTTGTACATCAATGTGAAGGTTCTAGCTTAACCTTGAAAAGCTATCTGGTAAAGGTTATCGCTTCTTATCAAAAAGCAAGAATCCTTTGTGGATTATTTGGGTTATCGATTGATCTCGTAAAAAGTAAGAATTCCTTTATGGATTGTAAGGGTTATTGCTTGATCCCGTAAAAAGCAAGAATCCCATGTGAATTGTGTAAGGGTTATCGCTTCCCATTAAAAAGCAAGAATCCTTGTTAGTGGATTGAAATTCCTTCGTTACCAAGGGAGTGGATGTAGGTATCGAAAAGTTGAAGCACTATAAATTGTTTGTCTCTCCTTAGTTTTTGCATTATTATTTTGTTGTTTATACTTGCTGTAACGACCTACTCCCTGATCGTTACTGTTGTTTGAGACTTGCAAGTAAACCCGTTAAATCCTGAACAAGCTTTAGTTAAGATTCCGGACGATTAGATCAAATATTCTTTTATGCATACAAATCGACTAGTAATAATGATACCGTCGTTACCAAATGTCAATATCCAATTCTCATAAACGTAATGATCACACTTAATACACATTACACAACCTCCAAGTTTTTAACAAATACACATCCGAAAGACTAATAATAATTATAAGTCTGACTATTTGACACAACACAACCCCTATGTAGTGGAGCAACTCAGAGTGAAAGTCTAGCGATGCCATTACCTACGTTGCAGCAAGTCTTGATGTGCTGAGCGAAAGACTTGAGCTGACTACTTATCTGCAAAATGGAGATAAAGGGGGTGAGTCTCATAGACTCAGTGATCATCAACTCCATGAGCAGGGCATAGACCGAAAACAAGCTAGGGGCAAAAGTTTTGAATGTTAAAACATAAAAGTATGAATAAACCAATTAAAATAAAATGAAGCATTTGTGCCTTATTTGTAAAACTAGGAATTTTAGTGCAACGTAACCATTTAAAAATAATTGTATCCAAACCCGTATAAGTATAAGATTTCCTATCTTTGCAATCATTCAACAACTTTACTCAAATCAATCCAAAATAAACACGCATGCTCCCATGAAATCAAGTATTATCAAGCTTATAAATCCATAAATCACCTAGTATGTGGGGTTAAATCCAACATCATAGTATAAATAGGGAAGTTGTGGAAAATCTCGTAGTTCTTACCATGCGAAAGAATACGTATTAAAAATCCAAAGAGATATCACTCTCAAGTAGGTAATAGAAATAAAGAACTCATGGACCCACATCCACATAATAACATCCGAGAGCTCCGCTCCATCAGATCCCACAGCCATGGCAGTCTCGATGATGTTGGCCGACATCGGAGAATCAAGTGGTCGCAACTGCGTTTATCATTCATGGCCTAGCCACGTATATATCACAGACCATGGCCCTAGCCATGTCTAACAGCCTGTCGGTGACCCAAAGGTCCTCTAACTAAAGCTCACTTGTGCACAATGGTCACACTATCTCAATGTGACATTCGACCTGCTCTCAAAGCTTCCGGTTTAGTAAAACCACTTAAAATCAAGTTTGGTTCTCAAAAGCTCATTTAAAACCCATTTCAAAAGTACTAATCATGGTAAAATGGTAAAACTTCTTTTTACATGACTTTGCTATGTAAAACCCTTTGCATGAGGTTTATATGTCAAATCCGCATGTTGAATATGAAATTCATTCATGAATGCACATCACACAATCAATAAGGCACAGTTCGATACAAATCGTGATAAAAAGCTTGTTTCCTGATTTTTAAAATCTCTTATGTATATAATTTAAATATACATAATCAAAACAATTTCAAACATTTTGGCATCCACAATTGCCTAGGATATCTATCAGCTCATGCTGTCCACAAATCGCATTTAAAGTAAATCAACACGTCTATTAATCGTATAACAACATATATATAACATGGAAATTTTGAAATCGACACTCCCTACTCACCTTACAATAGCGGGATACTACGTAGCTATTGACTCGGATGCGTATCTAGCTAATTCTACTTGTCGGTCACCCGTTACCTTGTCTGGCATGCCACCACAGCACACTTTCTCTATTTATATGCTTCCTAGCAACTATGAAAACTCAATACACTTAATTGTACTCATGCATGGCAGCAAATCAACCAATAAATCCTTAACCAAGTCTCATAGTTTTCATCAACATTACCCACAATCATTAACACACAATCCACACACTTTCAACCAACCAAAACCAACACAATATACTATGCTCACATTGCATGCTCACCTTTCGGCTTTAGGTTGAGTTCCACACACATAGTTCATAATTTCTTCACATCCATAGTCACCTTGCTGCCATAACATAAGCAATTAGCACACATTTCACTTCTCCTTTCTACTTGTGATTTCAAGACTAAAACACTTACCCATTGCTTATTTAGCTCCAAAATTAACATGCATTCCAAGATCTACCTACATGCATGCCTCGAGTTCTTTGAATCTTTCTAGATTCTTGCTACCACAAACAAAATCCCACATTATAATTGATTTATAAAGCATGCACTTCAACAAAAATGATAATTGTTTTACCTTTCTTGTCTCGAGTTCACTAGGTCGAACCTTCATTTCTCTTTTTTTCTTATTTCTTTCTTCCTTTCCTCCTTTCTTCCTTTCTCCTTTCTTCCATTCCCTCTTTGCTCCCAAGCTGATTCTCTCTCTTTTTCTTTCCAAATGTACGATTTTTCTCAAGGCAAAGTCATTTTGCTTTTTCTTGGTGTGGACGGATTCTCCCAAGTTCCCAACCACTCAAATTTCCTTTCTTTTTCTTCTCTCATGGGCGGATTGCCCAAGGCTTGGTTATTTTGGTATTTTCTTTTTCTTTCATGTGGTTAAAATCACAAGGCAAAAAGGCTTTTGGGACCTTTCCACCCGCCACCTTCATTGTTCATTTTTTTCTTCTTTATTTTATTTCCTCATTTCCTATTAGACAAACTCATTCTCCACTCAAGTTTCATGCATAAATTTCACTTTACCTTTTATTTGGCCACTTATTCAACCATTCAAGTCTCATGCATGCCACATTCCTTTGTCCTTATTTGGCCACTTTATGCACCAATCCCATTACATGCAATTAACATAGTCTTATCCTTCCTTTTTACTTCACATGGTGGGGGTCTCACATGTCCCCCACTAACTTCTCCTTTTTGCATGTAAGGGTTCGCATGTAATAGTGAATTTCACATGTATATCTCATATTCCACATAATCTAACCCTTCTTCGTTAGTAAATTCTCCTTTTTAACTTTAAATATTGAAATTACAAATGAGTCCTCAAACTTTTCCTTATTTACCATGCAACCCTCCAAACTTTCATCCTTCACAATTTGGTCCTTCTAACATTTGTTCAATTCCAATTTCCTTCTATTTTCCTTCCTTTACATGTGCACATATATGATATAAAATTTGTACTTCGCCCAGATGTCATCATAATATTTAAATATATACTTACCAACTCTAGCTCTATTTAATATAGGCAAGCAGGTCCCACTAACGTCATTTTTATTCAAAATTCTTTCTTACTTCTTCTCCCCCTCTTAGATTAGTCATATAATCCTCTTTCATAACTAATTTCAACAATAGATAAAATATTAATATTTTAATATTATTTTGTTTTAAAATATTTTTTTTACCCGTTGCCGCTCTGTGGTACTTAAATTTATGTCAATTGACCTTTTGTCTCAATGATAAGGTCTTATTGGCTTTTATACAAGGGTACGGGGTGTTATAGTCTCCCCCACTTAAGACAAATTCGTCCTCAAATTTAAATAGAGTGGGTTGGTAGAGCATACCTTAATCTTGAAAAAGGTGAGGGTATTCCTTCCTCATTTCCTCTTTAGGTTCCTAGGTTGCCTCTTCCATTGATCAGTTTTGTCAAAAGATCTTTACTGAGGCAACTTCTTTAGAGTGTAATGGCTTCACTTGTCGATCCAATATTGCTATTGGTTGTTCTTCAAAAGTTAAACCTTCATCGAGAGGAACCAAATCATAATGTATAACATGTGTCGGGTCTTTAATATACTTTCTCATCATAGACACATGATAAGTGGGATTCACTCGAGCTAGCTCCATTGGCAAAGTTAGTCGATATGTTGTTAACCCAATTCGTTCCAAGATCTCGAAAGGTTCAATATATCTTGGACTTAACTTTCCTTTCTTTCTGAATCTTTTACTTCGTTTTAGCAGGGATACCTTTAAAAACACAAAATCTCCCACTTGGAACTCTAAAGGATGACGCCTATTATCTGCATAAGATTTTTGTCTACTCTGAGCTAACTTTAGGCGTTCCCTCACGAAACTCACCACATCAGTTGCTTGTTGCAGCAAATCAGAACCTAAAAATTTCCTTTCTCTCACTTCAAACCATCTAATGGGTGATCTACACTTTCATCCGTATAGGGTTTCAAAAGGAGCCATTCCAATTCTAGCTTGGTAGTTATTGTTATATGCGAATTCTGCCAAAGTTAATTGTTGATTCCATGTGGTTCCCAAATCCAACATTATTGACCTTAGCATGTCTTCAAGCGTTTGTATCACAAGCTCTGACTATCCATCCGTTTGGGGATGATACGTAATACTAAAGTCCAAACGAGTACTTAAAGCTTCATGTAAACTTCTCCAAAACTTATTAGTAAATTGAGGCCTTCGATCAGATACTATAGTCATGGGAACTCCATGCAATCGCATGATACAGTCAATGTAAACCTTGGCATATTTAGCTAACCCATAGCTAGTCTTTACTGAAATGAAGAGAGCAAATTTGGTCAATTGATCCACTATTACCCAAATCGAATCATACCCCCTCTGACACAGGGTAATCCAGTCTCAAAATCCATAGCCACATGTTCCTATTCCCATTTGAGAATCAACAAGGGTTGTAGCAAACCTGGGGGTTTTCCATGTTCAACCTTGACTTGTTGACAAGTTAGGCACTTGGCTACATATTCAACTATATCTTTCTTCATGCTAGGCCACCAATAAACCATTTTCAAATCATGATACATCTTGGTGGCTCCTAGATGCACAGTGTAGGCAGTAATGTGAGCTTCCTCTAAAATATCTTCTCTCAAATTGTCTCGATCCGGCACATATGTTCGGGATTCATACTTCAACAATCCATCATCTCCATACATATATTTCTGATCTCGTTCCTTAAATCCCTAGATTCTTATCACATATTCATTTTGATCCTGAGCACTGCGAATCTGGTCCAAGAGAATCATTGGTTGTACTTGAAAGTGAGCAATAAGGGCACTAGGCCCACCAATATCGATCTTACCCCCATATTGCCTATGCTTTTCCATCCACGCAGTATACTTCTTCGTTCAGCAAACAAATGTGCCAAACTCCCTATAGACTTCCGACTTAAAGCATCAGCTACCATGATTGCCTTACCAAGGTGATATTGAGTGGTATAATCATAATCTTTGAGCAATTCCATCCATTGGCGTTGCCTTAAATTGAGATCACATTGTTGAAATATGTACTTTAAACTCTTTTTATCAGTATATATTTCAAAGCTTTCCCCGTATAGATAATGATGCCAAATCTTTAATGCAAAAACTATCGCTACCATTTCCAAGTCATGGGTAAGATAGTTTGCTCATGCCTTTTGAGTTGCCTTGAGGCGTACGCAATAACTCTTCCATTTTGCATCAACCCGCATCCCAATCCAACTCTTGATGCATCACAATACACAACATAACCTCCTAGGCCACTTGGTAAACTTAAGACTGGTGTCGAAATCAAACACTCCTTTAATCTTAAGAAATTATCTTCACATTGATCAGTCAATTCAAACTTGGCTCTTTTTCGTGTCAACTTCCGATAATCCACACATAACCTCAAACTTCCGTCCTTCTTCTTTACAAATAATATCAGAGCTCCCAAAGATGAAGTACTCGGACGAATAAATCCCTTTTTCCCCAACTCTTGCAATTGTTCTTGCAGTACTCGCATTTTCATCTGTGCCATTCGGTAAGGAACTTCGGATATCGGTTCCGTGTTAGGAATTAAATTAATGCAAAATGTAAATTCTCTTTCTGGGGTAACCTTGGCAACTTTTCTGGGAACACATCCTCAAATTCGTTAACTATTGGTGCCATTTTAATATTCAGAGCCTCTTCCTCCATTAATGCATCTTCCGTGGCTGCTATGCATGCCAAATAATTCTATATGGTTTCCACCCTAGTGACTCCTACCATTGCACGAACTCCTATGTCCATAAATAATAAAGGGCACTTCTTCGGGAAATTTAAATTCTACATACTTATAATGACAATCGACATTGGCATAGCAATCAAACAACCAATCCGTTCCTAGTATAGCATCAAATCCCAATGTCATTACTAACACCAAATCCACTAATGTCTCTCGATGATTAATTTGAACTACACAAAACTTATAGACGAACTCCACCACCTAAATTTATGCTAAAAGAGTGGTCACTACCAATGGGTCTACCATAATTTCACAAGGTCTATTCAATTTTGACACAAAATTCGAGGAAACAAAAGAATGGGTAGCTCTAGGATCAAATAATACTAATGCTTTAAAACCACAAATTAAAAGAGTACCTGTCACTACATCATTAGAAGCAGGCACATCTTGCAAACCTATGGCAAATAATCACGCTTGTCCTCTTTCAGAGGTACCTTGTGGCACTGACTCAGTAGGTCGAGATCGGGAGGTAGAAGCTATTCCTTTACCTTTGTCAGGTTGACCTCTCCTAGTTGGAGGTGAAACTGCAAACGCTACCATGAATGCTGGTTGCACATACCCACGACCAGTTCCTTGTGATCTCTCATCATAGGGGCAGTCCCTTCGCATATGTCTCGATTGACCACAGTTAAAGCACACCTCATACGACTGAACACATGGCTCCACACGTGTAGTACCACAACGTGCACAATAAGGACTCCTCTGGCCCATCTATCGACTGTTAAGGCTAGTCACCTCATTACCAGATCCTCGGTGACTATTCTTCCCAGAAAAATTTCCATGACGAGGTGGACTACTAAACTGGGGGTTCCTTCTTGACCCCGTTAACACTTGCCCTCTATTCTGAACAGTGTCCCTTCAACCAGGTCAACTTGACCTTCCAAAAGTCATTTCTTAACTAGTGTTCCTTTGACTAGTATGTCGTTCAGTCTTAGTCCTTTCGGTACTTTCGCGAAGTGCTCTTGCCTCCATGCTATGACCCTCTATTTAATATAGGCACGCGAACCCCACTAACGTCATTTTTCTTCAAAATTCTTTCTTACTTTTTCTCCCCCACTTAGTTTAGTCATTTAATCCTCTTTCATGACTAATTTCAACAATAGATAAAATATTAATATTTTAATACTATTCTATTAGTAAAATATTATTTTATTTTAAAATATTCTTTTCACCCGTTACCGCTCTTTGGCACTTAAATTTATGTCAATTGACCTTTCGTCTCATCGATTAGGTCTTATTGGCTTCTATACGAGGGTTCGAGGTGTTACAGTTACCTTAGAAAATAAGTTTATATTGACTTATTGTTTTTCTCTAAGAATAGTATTCTTGCTCGAGTCATTCTATTTGTACTTAGATATTTATTGTTAGAGATTTGCTTTTAGTGCTAAAAAATATTTTTGGGTAAAAAAGGTTTGTTTTTGGTAGATAGATTTTTTAGAGTAATTCTTATAAATACTAATTCACCCCTTCTTGGTATATTGTTATTGAGACTTCTACGCTAGTAATTGGTATTAGAGCTTAGTCTCAAATTTTGTAGATCTAACTATCTTTGAGAGATCCTTTGTAAAAGCTCAAATCGAAAAAATGGAGGTGATGGCAATCGTGCTTGGTGGATGGCAATCAATCTAAAGTCCACCCCTCTTTTTAGGTATTAACTGTGCTTATTGGAAAAAATGCATGGAAATGTTTATACAATTAATGGACTTATATGTTTGGAATGTAATACTAGATGGTCCACATGTTCCAAGTAAGGAGGTAAATGGCAAAGTAGTCATTAAGATTAGGCAAGAGTGGAATGATAAAGATAAAAAATTAATTCAAATAAATTTTAAGTTAGAGGAACTCATAAGTTCTCTTTTCAGTTATGAGACGACATTTAGACATGAGAACGAGAGAGAAGAACCCAAGAAAGAAAATGTTAAATAAAAGGTAATAGCCCTTAAATCTATAGTTGAGTGTGGCAAAAGACGCACTAAGAATGGAAGTGAAACTGAAGAGGACATTACTAGGTTAGCTAGGAAATTTAATAAATTTATGAAGAAAAATCTTAGAAGTAGGAAATCTACAAGGAGGGATGTGCCTAAGGAAGAACATACAAGAGATCACTTGATATGTTTTGATTGCAAAAGGCTTGGTCACACAAAATATGAATATCCTAACAACAAAGTGAAGAACAACTTAAGAAGATTCAAGACAAAAGAGGATGATAACAACTTAGAGCGATAATGATAACTTCCAAGATGAGAAGGATAATGAAGTCGCAAACATTTGTCTCATGGCATTGAATGATTGCAAGACCCAAGAAGGATGAGAAGTAATTTTTTTATTAGTATAAAACAAAATTTCTTAAAAGAGAGGAAAAAAAAAATCTCTTCCATTCCTTTTTTTTCCTATCTTACCTTTTTGAAATGTTTAATATCAAGTCCTCTTTTCATTTCTTTTAACATTTAATGCTCTTACTTGTCTTTATTTGAAATTTTATTTGTCATAATTTTTTCTTTTATTTTTATATTAAAATGCTTTAAAAAACATCAATATTAAAAAAGGTTTAAGTTTTTCATAGAATGCATTGAAAAAAAAAATAGAATATGAGTAAAAATCAAATGAGAAAGTATTAGAATTAGAGAGAGTATTGATTTCAATTACAATCAAATTGTTTTCATATAATCACATGAACAATGTCAATAAAAAATCTAACATAAGTTTCCATATCATTTATTCAAAATAAACTTTTTAATATCATTTCTTTGTAATTATTTTTATTTCAATACATTTATCTTGTATTCTTTCAAAAACAAATTCGTATCAGTAATATAAACAAAATTAATTTTCAAATAAGTAATATCTATTGGAGAGAAAATTATATATGTATAGTATGCTTATTACTTAAAATAGATTTGTATTCAAATAAACAACTTTTATACCATTTATTTGAAATTACATTTCTTTTAATACACTCATTTGATGATCATCTTGAAAAATATGGATATACTATTCATCTTGGTCCATCCATTACTTTTTATTAAATAATATTAGGTTTAATCGTAACAACATGTTTGGTTGGGGGAATGGAATAGCCATTCACCCCTTATTCTTAATTCTTCTTTAACACTTTATTTGGTTGGAAGGAATGACCATTCCTTAGAATTGTCATGTAGGGAAATGAGGGAATAGTCAATACCAAGGCTCCCCTTGGTATTGGCTATTCCAAGAGGCAAGGAATAAAGTAAAAATATTAGTGGATAAAAATGTCCTTCATTAATTTGAAGAATTACCATACTATATAAAATATGTTTTGTCATGACCCAAAATTGGGGAGTCGTGATCAGCATGCATGAGCTTGGAAGGTAAGCTTGTGAGACGTGAGGAAGCTTCTCGTACATTAATCCTGATTAACACATTTTATTCACAAAAGTCTCATGGCCATCATAATTTCATAAAAATTTCCTTAAACTTAATATTGAATATTAGCCATTTGGCTCATAATAATTTATAGGACTTAAACATAATATTCTCATACCATACATTGGCCATCTCATTAAGACTTTTAAACATATCATTACAATACATATGGCAGCACAGTGCCTACACAATGTCCTTAGTGACATACTAGATCGACATGGTGCGAAAGCATAAAACTTGACTGTGATCCAATGGAGTAAAACTCGTCCTAGTGGGAACACTTATCAGATGTCAAAATGTGTGTCTGTCAAGACAATCACACTAAGCCACCCGAACCTTGATGTCTATTTATATACATAATACAATCAAAGGGGTGAGTCATATAAGTACTCAGTGAATGTGAGCATAATTTGAAAGTAAAGTGCAGGGAGAGTGACAACAAATATCCTCTAAACATGCATACATAACAGTAAGTTCAACATATACATAATAAGACAGGTCAGATATCACTCATCATAACCACTCTATCATTTTCTTAGCAATTGTACTACGTTGCTTTCACATGTACTCATCTATCATAAATCCTAGGGTAGACTATCCTTATCTTGCCTACCAAATTCATTATCATTATAGTTGTCTATTGGCTTCATCTATCGTATGAACCGACCCACCATATGCCCGTCTACATACGTGGTTAACATACTTTCCTTATAATTGGTCGATGAGAGCACTAAGTTCTTAAGCTTGACAAGCTTGCATTTCATCAGTCCTTGTTATCATACTATTATGGCTTTTACCTCAAGCCTTCACATTTATCATAATTCATAAACATCACATAACATAACATGATCCACATTTCTACATCCTAAGGCATGCCACTACGTAGTCATAATATCATGTCACAAAGTGGTCCTCCCTTGACATAACATAGTCACATATAGTGGCCAACCGACGGACAGCATAGCATCATCATATCACATCCCCTTATCAAAGCAAATGACGGAGTACATAGTCATCATCTTGAGTAGTCTCAACAAATGGCATCATGGTATTTCAAGTGAGAATCACAAGCAGAACAAAACCACCATCCTTGTAGGTGTCATACATCATCAATGCATAGTAAGTGGGAATCACAAGTGGGACAAAACCACAATCCTTGTTTACCATCATCCTTACAAGCCACATACATAGTCACAGGGATATGGACACTCTCAACTTCATATTATAACAGCATTCGGAATCATCCACGGACATAATATACTCATCGTTCATGATCATATAATGATTAACTTACACATTGCATATCATCAGTATCATAGTCCAAAGTTCATCATAATTTATGTTTCATACTTGTAGGTAAAATTGCTCTAGGCACTTCAGATGACTTTTGTAGTATTCACTAGCCTATATGTAACATCTTTAGACACATATATCATACATATATCAAGCATAGTCTCATTTTTTGTATCATGGGTTCATAATAATATTATCATCATTTAGCCTAGGCACCACATCTCTAGGCATTTAACATTATTCATAAGCATCTACTAGTCTAGGAATACTTACTCTAGACAAACATATCATCTTTACATATACATACCATATGCTTCATTATAGGAGGCATACATGCACACATCTTCATAATGCTCCTAATCATAGGAATCCTTACTCACCTTGATAACACAGATGTTCCTTTATCAACCTTGCACAATTCAGCTCACCAAAACCTCAGTTTCAACTCAACAGCTTAACATTTGAACAGTGGGTGGAATTCTTACTCCTCATTATCATCTAACACATAGCAACGCATAAATATTAACATTTATACCATATTTCTCTATTTCAAAGCTAAATTCTAGCTTTAGAGCAATTCTAACTTTTTAGCATAACACATTTTCTAGTATTTCATCAAACAAACTCAACTTTCATAAATTCTTCAACAATGGCTAAACTCTTGACCTTAGGTGTTGGTTTGGCTCATCAAATCCCAAATTCTCAACCACATTTAAGTACCTTCAGGTACCAAAGTTGGAACATGAAATTTCTATATCATTAAATGTTTATATTGGAAAACAATCTATGAAAAGATTTAATCTTACCTCTAGATTGATTTTCTAGCCTCAAGTCACCTTTTCCAAGCTTAAATTTCCACTTATCGGGTGTAGGGATCAAAGGACAATAAAAGGGCTTTACTTCTCTTTTGTTTTCTGAATGGGCATACTGCCCAAAGCTTATATATTTTTGCAAGTTTTCATGCATTTATCTATAGATGGCATGCATCTATTAATAGAGCCTTAACGGATCTCAACATTTTACCTTTTATCTATCAATAGATTTTTAAAGTTTATCGATAGATAGCATTCCATACACTTTCATTTCATTCTCGTAGTACAATTTATCGATAGTTTCTTTACATCTATTCTCTTCATCACCAATCTTGGGCATACATTTATCAATAGTCTTTGTGAATCTATCAATACTTCCTGTCCTTGTTGCTTTTAATTCATTCCTAGGCGGTTATTTATCGATAGTTACCAAGATTCTATTGATAGAAATCCTTCAGCTACCCTTCTTTTACTCCTGGGTGGCCATCTATCGATAGTTACCGAGAATTTATCGATAGTTGTTCTTTAGCTCTTGCATTTCTTTACTTCTATCTCCCATTTATTGATAGACCATGAATATCTATCGATAGTTCATACTTAAACTTCAATATTTCATAAATGTAACCTTTCAAATTCATTCTTCTAAGTTTTTTATACATTTTCCTTCTAATAAACATTTCATATCATCATACTTTACTCATCATCAAGACATACATTTATCATATAACTCAATTCTCAATCCTACTCTATGTCACATAGTATATAAACCATGCTTAACATAATTTACTTACATATCACATTCATCTAAGTGCCAAACAATGCACTATATCATTTATTCATGTGCCAAACATATGCACATCATCATTTAGGTGCCAAGTGTATGCACAATATCGTTTTTGGGCCTTTACATACCCATACATTTCATAATCATTCTCTATGGACATAAGCATTTCTTATGTTCATAAACACATACATTAAGGTTCAAATTACCCATTATCTAGCTTAACTTTCGTACATAGCTATCATAGAAATTGAGGGTATGACATCTTCCTTTCCTTATAAAAATTCATCCTCGAGTTTATTTAACATCATTAAAACATATTCATCCTTTAATTCTCGAAGAGGTAGGGATACTTGGTTCTTATTTCATCTTCAAGTTGCCACATTGCCTCTTCCATAATACTTTGATTGAGGCAACATTTTTGGAATGAAGCTGTTTTGCTTACCAATCTAGTATGGCTATAGGCTGTTCCTCACAAGTTAGCACTTCTTGCAATTGGACTTCGTCATACCGTATCACATGTGAAGGATCAGGGACATATTTTCTTTGCATGGATATGTGAGAAACTGAGTGTACATCGGACTTATTTGGCAATAAGCCAATTGATAGGCCATTGCGCCTACGTGTTGTTCAATTTTCTACCCACACAAGTATACGTATTGTAAAGATAATATAGTGATGAGTAGAGTGTCGATTCCACAGAGAATTGAATTACTTCTTACTGTTAACTATTAAAATTGTAACATTTTACTCTTATCCAAACAATTAAATTTAAAATTATTAAAAAGAAAAATTAAACTAATAAACTAAAACTAAAATTAAATAGTAAATTTGTTTTATAAAACTCACTTAACTACTAGACCTAAGATTTTGATGTCCTTCAATACTTCATTTGATTATAGTCTCTCTCTCTTAACTTAGTTTAAAGGATTAAGTTGCTAACCTAGAGTCCTAAGTTATTTAAGACTACCATCCTTGTTCTTCACAAATGGCATTGGAGCTCCCCATGGCAAAACATTAGGACAAATAAAACCCTTATATAATAAGTCTTCCAGTTGTCCTTTTAGCTCCCTTAACTCAGCTGGTGCCATTCAATAAGGAGGTGTCGAAATTCATTGCATACCCAAAATCAAGTCAATGCAAAACTCAATCTCTCTTTCGGAAAGCAATCTAGGGAATTCCTCTAGAAATACCTCCGGATACTCACCCACTATCCATACGAAATCCACACTCCCTTCTTCCATTGAAATATATCTTGTCATCGTCAAGTACCTTAGCTTTCTTGCCTTGGCGTTTGTCCAGTGGATACATCCGATATAACTTCCATAGACGCTGGGCTACAATGCTCTTATATCACAAATGAGGATTCCCTTGGAAACTTAAACTTCACCAACTTGCAGTAGCAGTATACCTTGGCAAAACATAATGCTAACCAGTCCATGCCTAAAATCACATCAAAGTTCAAAGTTAGCAGCAACACTAGGTCTGCTAAAGTATCCTTGTCCCTTTTACTAACCACACAAGATTTATTTACATACTTTGCCATAAATATCTCCTTCAAGGGAGTAGTCATAATCAGAGACTCCTCCATGTTATGACAAAAAAGGTATAATTTCGACACGAAGTGTGGAGACACAAAAGAATGTGTCGATTCGAGATCAAATAGAACTAATGCTTTGGTACCACATATAGAAGGTGTACCTGTGACCATTACATTGGAAGTTTGAGCATCTTGCTATGTCAATGCAAATACACGTGCTTGACCTCCACTTTCATTACTTAGTTTCGTTGATCTACCACGAAATTATGAGGCCACACCTTTGCCTTCGTCACTTTTGGCGTTCCTCCCAGTCTGTGTCGTTCTAGGCGAGGTAGTCACCACTTGTCTCACATAACCCTGGTCACCCTCTACTAATTGCCTCTGCATTGGAAATCTCTCATCAAATGCCCGATCTAACCATATCTAAAACATAATCTCGTTACCCTGAGGCACAGTCTATCATACACCTTACCATAATAATTACATAAAACACCCCTCTGTTTGGGGCTTAGATTAGATGCCTCGCTAGATTGTTCTTGTTTAGATGGTGGGTTAAATGAATCACTATTTCTTGGTGGCTTACACGTAAAAGTAGTTCCCTCATGACTTTCATAATTTATGAATTTGAGACTCCTAGTCGTGCTAGAATCTCTTCCGCCTTGATAGCCCTATATTCAAGCTCTTCGACCATACCTCATTTCATTGTGGATTTCAATCTCGTAGTTTTAATCATTCTTACTGCATCCACCAATGCCGCATATAAGGCAAACCTTTAAATGGCCAAAACCCTAAAGAGCAGCTCAATTAGTCCCCAAATAAATCTTTTGATCCTTTTTTGTTCAGTTAGGACCAAGTCAAGAGCATATCTTAAGAGTTGGGTGAAGCCGACATCATACTCCATCACTGTCATGTTTGGGATCTGTCTAAGAGCTTTAAAATCTTGTGCCTTTACGTCTCTCATGCTCTCAGGCAAAACATGATCTAGAAAAGCTTAGACAAATTCCTCACATGTAATTGGAGATGACATTAATGCTCTACTTCTTTTAAGTGTAACAACCCATATTTTGGCCACATCTTTCAATCTAATACCCACCAATTTCACTGACCGATTTATGGAGCATCCCAATATCGAACAAATACATTCCATGTCTTCTAAAAATCTCTATGAATCTTCCTCTGCATCTGAATAAATGATAAGGGGTTTTAATTTCATAAAATTTGGTGTTCACACTAAGGCACATAGTCCAAATCTTGCGAACTAGAATCAACCCATTCCTCAAATGGTATCTCAATTTTATTGCAAAACTTAGCAAATTCATGAGCCAAACTTTGCAGCCCTGCTGCCAAATCCTTTGGGGTAACACCTCCTCTTGTAAGTAGTTATCCCTAATTCCTACATTCTCCTTATCAGTGTTCATATAACTTGGTTCTGCATTTTGAGTATGTTTCATTGCTCTACTCCTACCATGGTTCCTTGATGTGGACACTCATTATGGTTCCATAAGCTCATCTGGGGCATCTTGCTCTCCTGTAACCCTTGAGGCAATGTTTATCTTAGGTAGCATCTTATACCAAGATGAAACAAAAACCTAATCAAAATCATATTTGCAAAATCCAAAGGTACACTTACTTAAACTTAGGAGTTCATGTAGCCTCTTATTCATAATTAGTGCTGTAGTCACCAACCAAGAACAAGACTTTATACTAATTCCCGACACTCCATTGACATACACACATAAAAGGACCTAGGAAACTCTGAAACCTAGGCAATCTGATACCAACTTTGTTACGACCTAAACCCAGGGGTTTATGACTGATGCATAAGCCCAGCAAGCAAACCCATTAGATCCCAGCAAGCCTCAGAGATCAAAATCATATAACACATAGCCAAGGGATTACATAATTAAATGGTCATGATAAAACCAAATATAATATATTATCCCTGGCACATAATTCATAACAAATGTTCATAATGCCATACGTTGGCCATTCCAGGCGAGTTCGTATTTAACAACCCTTACACATAAATTCATATGGCACATCGTGCTTATATACACAGTAAACTAAGTGCAAAGCGGAAGCTCATGACTAACGCAACAGAGTGACACGGTGGGTGGAAACTTATAGGATGCCAAAATCTGTCTATCGCTAGATGACCTTTACCACACAACTCAGTGGCCTATTTATCTGCACATAGTACACAAATGGGTGAGCACTCTAATACTCAATGAGTGTTGTAGATAAATAATGTCAAATATATTTATATAAAACACATATATAATATATGCACCTTCCGTTCATCTAGATGTTCTAGTAAACATCTTCAAATATAGGGCATATCATAATACCTAAAGTATCTAATGTGAAGGCATATCACCATCCTCAATGTCTTCAAAGATTATCACACATCATTAGGCTTACTCTCGAAGCCAATCAAAGTTATTGAAATTATTCTCCACGGCACACTTCAATTGTCGGAGTATCATATCAGATTCATCTCATATTTATTTAAGCCTTTCCCCGACTATCTCACATCGTATGCAAATCAAATCAACAAGTGGTCTTCCCCAGGACAGTCGAATCACGTTCGGTGGCCAACTAACGGAGAATCAAATCACACCAGGGTAAAGCCACTAGTAGAGAACAGATCACGCATGTGCCGAAGCAATTGGCGAAGAACAAATCATGCATAGCATTGAAGCAATTGGCAAAAAATCAAATCATTAACCTGAAAAATCTCCTGACATCGGCATCACTAGGAGTACTCTTAGATGAGTGGCATTAAAGCACTGCAAGCGGGAATCACAAGCAAATTAGTGCCACTATCCTTGCTTACCATTATCCCTATAGGCACACACATATCATAGAGGGACAAAATTCCACTCCACCATAAATCAGATCAACGTTCGAAATTCATTCCTCAGATGAAAACACAAATCCACAAATAAGGCAATCATGCCTTTATCATTCATGTTTTTCTTATCAAACCTCAATTCACATTTAACTAGCTTCAATCGTCTTTAAGCTTGATTAGGTTCTAAGTGCCTCTGAATCTCCAAGCATCATTTAATCAAATCATCTCAACATATCATTTAGCTAGGGTAATTTACTCCTAAGGGTTCATCATAGCCTCTAGACATCCTAATCTAGACACACACAGCATAGGCCACCTTTGTGGCTCATGTCACAGCACACAATCACACACGATTCACACATATACACATACACATATATTCTTCTCTAGGCTAGGTTCATTCATCTAGGCATACATATTTCATTCTAGTAGAATGGCAATGCATTTATCATACGTCATGCATTACAAGCATTTTATTTAAACCCACTCATAATGACAAATTGGAGGTACTCCCAATCGAGCTTCTATCCATAGCCTCCAATCATTGTTAGCTTTCCAACAAGTTGATTTAACTCCATTTCTCCCTTCAAACACATCAGAACATCGAAACATTAATTATGCTTGGCTTTCAGAGAATGCCAACTTTTGCACAATTTACCAATTCTTAGCAATCCAACTATTTAAGCTCAAATTCTTCATTAATGAGGTATACCCATACCTTAGAAGCTCGATTGCACAAGTCTTAGCTTCAAATTCTTCAATCCAAGCTAAAGAGGGAAAATTTCCAAATTTGGAGAAAAGTTAGATCTGAAGTTATTAACAGATTAAATTGAAAAATAATCAGTTAGACGTTAAATCTTAACTCCAAGATGGTTTCCCAAGCTCTAAATAGCCTCAAATGGTTTAAAAATTCAATTTAAGGGTTAGGGTTTTTGGTTTTCTAGAAAGAGAAAGGGAAAGAAAGAGTTAAGAGAAAGGGTTAGCAAAAATGACTCAAACCTTTTTTTTTATTTTTACCTTTTCTCTATGATGTATCCATACATTTGGCAATGTATCGATACATCTGCCCTAATTTCGAATGAATGTGTCTATACATTGAGGTAATGTATCGACACATTTCAAGCAAAATGGTCTTGGGTGCTTTCTGCTTCAAATGTTTTGATACATTGGGGTAATGTATCGATACAAGTTCATCAAATTCCAAATCTATCGATACATCCTTCGTTGTATAGATAGATTTCTCAAGAACATCCTATATTGTTCTTGCTGCTGAGAGTGTATAAATACATGAGGGTATGTATCGATACATTTTCCACTGTAGATAGTTTTAAGCTTCATAAACTTCCAAAAATCCAAGTTCAACACTCCAAAATCATTCCCTATAAATATTACACCTTAAATCATTCATTGAGCTTAATCCGATACACATAAATTTATAATCATACACCAAACTTATATCAAAACCTCAAACACTTAGCATACATATCATATCATCCAAAGTCCTCAAGGATTCACATATTCATAAATCATTCTTAGTTTACTTAATTTACATAAAAAATTGGAGGTGTTACAATATAACACTATTTGATAGAGTTATGATGTTCTATGGTGGTTTTTTTGTTGTTCTCCAAAATGACTTTATGCATGCAAATAGATGGACTGATTCCTTTGATGTGTGCAATAGACCACCCAGTGCCTTCTTATACTCTATCAGCACACGAAGAAGCTTGTATTCCTACACATTAGTAAAATAAGCAAAAATAATAACTAGCAAAGTAGATGAGCTACTTAGAAAAGCATACCTTAAATAAGTTAGTAGTGGCTTGAGTTCCAATAAAGGTGGCTTTTCAATAAAAGGCTTGACAGGTAAGATGAAGAAGATGAACAAGATGAAAATTCTGAAGACTTAAATTGATGATTATATCTCTTGACATGTGGTGAAGCATCCAATAATTTCAGCATTCAAAGAATTCATTGACAACTCTATTACATAAAGTTATTTTGACACATTTTGCGGGCGTAAGTAGCTAGGTTTTTGAGATTTTAGGTTCGGATTGTAGCATTTTAAGTGTTTTTCTAGTTTAAGTTTAATTACAAGTTGAGTAGTTAATTTAAGTTATTTTAGTTAAATTTTACATTATTTTGTTTTAAATTACTTTAAGAGTAGTTATTGTTGGTTTCTTTTATTGCTTTTGTAGAAAATTTGATGAAAAAGGCTCATTTGATGAAAATCTATGCAAGTATGGTGATGATTTTATTTGTATATGTTTTGATATTTTGACCATATCTCTCTATAAAGCAATTTAAATGAAATGATTCTTTAACCACTAGAATGCTAAGAGGAAGGGCTACAACTTTTATGTTTCTCACTTTGCCTAGTTCTGATTGGATCATGGTCAAAATATTTGTCTAAATTAGAGCACTGCAATAGTATGCATGGACTGAACATGATGTGGTATTTGGAGCATATCTTTCACTCTAGATATCCAATTGATGTGATTCTTGATCCATTAGAAATTTAAGAAATAGGAATAAAACTTTCATGTTATCACTTTGCCCAATTCGGATCATATCGAGGTGAAAATCACATTGGACGATGATCGATAGATGTAATTCTGCACAAGGCAGTAAGGTGATTGAGGCCACGACGCTGAGCTACTCATGGCTGGGGCATTAAAGTAAGCACCACCACAGCGTTGGAAATTTGTGGCTGTGGCATTGGGCTAGATGGGTGCATCACATAAAAACCTGAGAGCACAGCACCGCGGCATTAAAAAAGTAGCACTACGGCACTACCAAAGTCTATTTTGGCACCGTGGTGCCAATAAATCATGGCCGTGGCACTACCCCAAGTTTCCAAAAATAAAAATTTGATAGAATTTTGGAAATTAGATTACTTGGAGCCTATTTAAGGGACCTTTTTTAGAGGTTTAAAGGGGGAGGCAGCAAGCAACTATTCTAAAGATTTGGAGCCAAGAACAAAGCAAGAAAACAAGAGAATTTGAGAGAGAATTGAGATTGCAAAGCTTCAATAATTAGTTTCTTCCTCTACTTTTGTGTTTTTCTTATTTTCTTTGACTTGGATTCATGGCTAAATTTCTTTGGATATTGTTTATATTAGATATTATGAGCTAAAATATCTTTCTGGGATTGTGGTGGATTTTAACATGTAATTTGAATATTTGTTTCTCTTTTATTTACTATGAATGGGTCTAGTTTTGCTTATTCAAATCTGTTCTTAATACTTTTAATTGCTTGGCCAACAATTAATTGATTTGTGAATCTAATTGAGACTTGACAGAGAGATTTTAGATTGGACTAAGGTTTAAATAGTGTATGTTCACGTCACTTAAGTGATCTGATTCACTATTCGGGTATATATACGATAATTGCCATACATAGCCAAATTAAAATACTAGCTTAATAAACCTTATTTAATTGATCCCTATGGACATATAGTAACTCAATTAAGTTAGGTATTTGTACAAGCATCTCGACGGAGACTTGTTCGTAGCTTAAGATTTTAGGCTAATAGAACCACCCATGAATATCAATAATAAGAGAAGTTGGTATCAGATGAAGTGTTGAATGAACCCATAATCCTAGGTTTTTGTCTATTACCTTTTCCAAGCAATTTTAATTTATGTTAGTTAACTTAGTGCTTGTTTTAATTTTGTTTTAATTAATTTTCTTAAAATTTTAGTTACTTAAATAAGATTAATTTGTCATAAATTTTAGTATTTAGTAAAGATTTAGGAACAAATCTCCATGGGAACGATACTTTACTTTATCACTATATTACTTGTTCGATACGTATACTTGCGAGTGCAAAATCGACGACAAGCTTTTGGTGCCATTACCAGGGATCGAACTTGGGTCACCTGTATTTAGAAGTAAAAGTCAAAGAAGTCTCAAATGGACTACAAATTGGGATAGCATTCTATAAACACTTCATTGGTGATGCTATTTACCATATTGACTGCAAAGTTTCATCAAATTCTTTGAGAAACTTAACAGCTCTAAAAATATTGAAAGTTACCTCTGATCTTGAACCCTTAATGTAAGTTCTCCCTTTCTACATCAATGAAAGCTTTAGTAATAGCTAAATAAGGTCTCCTAAGAATGATTGAATATTTCATGATCTTTCTTCATGTCAAGAACAATCAAGTCTACTAGAAAAATAAATTTATCAACTTTAACTAAGACATCTTCAACAATACCTCTTGGATAGGTGAAAAATCTATCAGCAAGTTGTAAAGTCACAGAAGTAAGCTTGATTTCCCTTAAACCAAGTTTTCAGTAAATTGATAATGGTATCTGATTAGTACTTGCTCTCAAATCACTTAAAGCATTTGCAAAGAATAAAGTACCAATAGTGCATGGAATGGTGAAACTACTCAGATCCTTAAGCTTTGGTGGAAGTTTGTTCTAGATTATATCACTGCACTCTTCAGTAAGTTCAACTATTTCAAACTCACCCAATCTCCTCCTTTTAGACAGAATGTCTTTCAAGAACTTTACATAGCTTGGCATCTGTTCCAAAGCTTTAGCAAAAGGAATATTAATAAGGAGCTTTTTGAATACCTATAAGAATTTTTGGAACTATTTTTCAAGCTTCTACTTATAAAAAAGTTGAAGGAAGGGTGGTGGATTGGGCTGTGCCTTCTCTTCTTGAACTTTTTCATCCTGCTTCTCAAACATTGTTTGTTTTTCCACAAACTTACTTAGAGAATTTGATTGCATGCTAATCCCTTCTATCTTTTTACCACTTTTGAGTGTGGTTGCTTTATAGTGCTCCATTCTTTTTCTTTTAGGATTGGGTTTAGTGTCACTCGGTAAAGCTCCCTGAGGTCTATTAATAATGGCATTAGCTAATCAACCCATTTGTGCCTCAAGATTCCTGAGTGATGCCTCTTGACTTTGGATGATGGCATCATTGTTTACCATGTATTGCATGAATATCTATTCCACAAACTGCTTTTTCTCTAACATAGGGCCTCTAACTTGTGGTGGAAACCCAAAAGGAAAATTTGGCTTTGCTGCTGATGAAAATCCTTGGTTATTATTTCAAGAGAAATTAGGGTGATTCCTCCAACTAGGATTGTAGTTGTTAGAATATGGATTATTTTGCTCCTTATTGAAATTTCCAACAAAATGTACTAATTTAGCATTAATAGGATAATGATCACTGGAATGCCCTTCCCCACAAAGTTTCACATGTCACAAAAGAGGTCTAAGCTTCAAGAACACCTAAAGTGTGAAATTTCTTAGATAAAGTGGCAAACAGTGCATTCAAAGCATTAATTGCATTTAAGTCATGAACACTAGCAACCTTCCTCGACACCAATCTCTCATATGGCCATTGATAATTATTAGAAGTCATTTCTTCTAACAAATTATAAGCCTTATCAATAGATTTACCCATCAGTGGTCCATCTACTCCATTGACTTCATCTCAAAATTATTGGCTTGAATAGTAGGTTTTTATATGTTAAAATGAAGGTCTTGAACGAGAGGTACAACATATTCTCACAAAGACTTGTTTTCTTCATGTTCAGCCATTATGTTAAAATGAGTTAAAGCTTGTAAATTCTCTTTCTGAAGTCTTCGAAAAGTCTTTTTTATTTTTGGATCAAAAGGAACAATTTCTAAATTTCTAACTCTTAACATATAACTACCAAAAGTACCTAAAAAAAAGTAAGTTTGAATTAAGACTAAAGTTGTTTGGTATTAATACTAATAAAAATTGGGAAAACAATTCGCCGGTAATAGCATCAAAAAATTGTTGTTTGATTTACACGCAAGGGCATGTATCTTTAACAAGCAATATAATGAAAAGTTGAGTATCGATTCCATGAGGAATTGTTACCAAAATTTTTCTACGTACTAAAATTAGAATAACTTTAATTTTATTCAACCAACCAACTTAGAGTAAAAGAATAATATGAAGAAACTAAAACTAAAACTAACAACAAGAACGACAATTTAAACTAGAGAAATCAAGCAAAAAAGCTTAAGATTACAATTTCCCCTCAACACTTTATTCGAATCTCCTTTACTTTCTCTTAACTTACTAGATAGGCTTGAGTTGTTAACCTAGTGTTCTAATGTATTTATAAGTCTCTATCGAGGTTCTTATTAAAATATCTCTTTCAACAAATCCATTATATGTCTATGTAAATTCAATTAAAGAAAGACTTAGTAAGCTTAGACTCTAATATTGGCTACATATGACATGTAAATATATTTTTATCTTACACTTGAAACAAATCAATCAACTCAACTAATTGAATTTCTAAATATGTTATTCCATCTATGGCTTACACTAAACTCCTTCTCTCAAGTTGCATTAAGGTTTCACTATCAATCTAATTGGTGATCAATCAATGAAAGACAAGATTGGAATAAACAACTCTAAAACCATCAATCATAAGAAAAAAAGAAATATAAAAATCTAAACTATATATTAGGTTCAATTGCAATCCTAGATAAAGAAATAATAAAAACACAACCTGAAGAAAGTTAACCATCAATAACAATTCAATAAAATCAAAGAAAAATTAGTAAAGGAAAGAGAACCAAAGATTGTGAAGTCTTCAATCTGCAATCTTCAAAGTTTTTCTTTCATTTCATGAGTGCTTGACGGTTATTTTTTTTTTCAGAGAAACCTTAGCTTAATTATGTCTTCAAATTGCTCCAAGGTGTCTTTAAGTAGCTTCCAAAAAACTTAATTTTAGTCAAACTCGAAACCCTATGCTCAAGATATTAAAACGATGTCGTGGCCTCAACTTTCTAGCACCACTTTCTTGGATTGTTATATTGTGCACTTCTTATTCTTAGCGCTGCCACCTCAAATCTCTAGCATCACAGTGCCACACTTGTTGTCTCCTAGTGTACTCTCTACTACACTCAATCAATTTGTGACACAATTTTCTCCTCAATCTAGGCTGAACCAGGCAAAGTAGTAAACATAAAAGTTGTAGCCCTATCTTTTAGTTTTCTAATGACTCAAGAATCATGTAAATAGTGTCTCTAGAATGAGAATTATGGTCAAAATATTGACACATGTACGAGAGAAGCACTAGCCATTCATGACCTCTTATTCAACAATTAAAGCCTTTTCATTTGTACACCTACAAACACATAAAACTAAATCAATACTAACTAAACTAAAAGAAATTTAAAATAAAACTAAAATAAAGAAAACTTAAATTAAAATAACTCAACATGATTTAAACTAAACTAAGAATAAAAACTAGAAATACCTAATTCTGAGCCTATACCTCTAAAACTTAGCCAATTTAAAACTCAAAATGTAACAAAATAACTCTTTGAATTAGAGTTATCAACCTTTCAAGGGTAAGGTATAACCATTACAAGGATTATAAGAAATATGAAGTTTAAGTTTAAGAATGCCTCTAAGTAAGCTGAATACAATCAATGAATACAAAATATGATGAAGGCTTAACAAAGGAGTATCAAAATTTTAGCTCAATGATGATAGAATGAAGAACATTTGGCTTGAAAAGTGAGGAAGAAGGGATTTTCTCTTTGAAACTTCACTTTCTCTTAGAATGTCTTCTCTAGGTGTTCTATCTCATCAAAAATGATTTCTAGCCTTCTATTTATATGTAAGAGCCTTGTTATAGTTGTTTAAGGGCTTAATTTCAAAATTTTTGTTGTTTAGCTTGTCCTTTTATAACTTGTCTGATATGAGATCTCGATACCTATGATCTGAGTCTCGATACTTTTACTTCCAAAACCAATTAATGTCTCGATACTTCAATGCCCACCTCGATACTTGTTCTTCTTTGACGATTCCCAAACTAAGCCTTGTCTCGATACTTCTTTTTCCTGGTGTCGATACATAGTTGCTTACTCTTTTAAAAAGCATATCAGGAGATGTGGTCGTGATACTTGACAAGCTGGTCTTGATACTTGTGCACTTGACCTTTGAAAATAAGGTCTCAATGTTGTGTCGATGTGTCTTGATACTTTGACATTTCCTCTCTAGAATTTGATATCTGAAAGTGAAGTCTCTAAACATTGAAAGCTCAAGTCTCGATATATTTGGACTTTTTCTCTGGAATTTGAAAGTTGAAAGTAAGGTCTTGATGCTTTGAATTTATGTCTAGATACACTAGCACTTGCTATCTGAAATTCTGCTCTTCTAAGGAGATGTCTCGATATGTGATGTCCTGATCTCGATACTTTAGTTCTTATCCTCTAGAATTTGATCTATCAATGAATATAGTCTCAATGCCCACTAGAGATGTTTCGATACTCTTCTTCCTTAGGCTATTTCTTAAGGCATTCAAAGTTTATAATCTCAATACCTTCACACGATGTATTGATACTTTAGGGTTTTTTTTTAAACCGTAATTTCTCGCATGGCCCAGTTACCCTATTAAAGTTTTATTAATAAAATAAATAAAACCATACAATCAAAAAGGGGACATAAACCTTACCTTCGAATTTACATGAGTACCAAATAAAATTAAGTAAAGACCTAAAGAGGATTTTACTTTACGTGCATAATTTTAGATGCTACAATAAAGGTAAAGACCCACTTTTTTTACAAGATTCTAAGAATAAAGAGAAATAACAATAAAAATAAATTAGGAGTACTACTCCTTTACATTTATTTAAAATAAACATAAGGTAAGTTTAATTTAACTAATCTAAGAATTCCTATAAGCTCACCTTGTGCTTGGAAAAAGACTTGATGGTGTGTGTGGCCATAGGTAGACAGATAATCAACAACTTGGTTTCCTTATGGGACATCCTAAAAGATATGTTGCTCAAACATTTTTTGATGGACTCTAACAAATAACGTATTTGATGGGAACCTTTGTGATCCTCTTGCATCATTTGGATTACCACTTTGGCTTACATTTCTATCCATACTCTCGTCACATTATACTCAAGGCATAATAATAACCCTCTATATAATGCCAATAATTCTGCCTACAATGAATTATTGGGACCAAGATTTTCTGAGAAACCAAAAATAAGAGTACCTGTATGGTCTCTTAAGCTTTCCACCTACAGCATTCTAAAAATCCCCTTGGAACTACCATCAACATTTAGCTTGAATTCATCTATTTATGGTTTAAGCCAATGAATAATTTTTGGCGACATGTCTCTATTGAGCAAACTAAAACCCCAATGGATAGTAACATCAATATCTCATTTCCACTGCATTTTTATGTAAGAGGTTACCCTAAAAAAGTTATCATAACAATTTCATACGTCTCCATATTACTTTATCAGGATACACACCTAGGCCCTTGGGTTTTGCATCATTTCTTTAAAACCATAGGAACTAAAAAATTAACAAAGGCAGTAATATTCGGATATGACCTGGTTTAGTGTAAGCCCCTAAGTAGTACCTTGAGTGAAGAACATACAGAACACTTTGAGGATTAGTAATATAGATTTGAAAGAATTTTGTAAAATAATTCCAAACTCGTTGTGCTACTAGACACTCCCAGAGTAAGTGCAATAACGATTCCTCTGAATTGCAACAAAGACACTTATAAGCCAAATGGATACCTTTAGTCGTCATTCATAACTCTGCTAGTACCCAGTTATTTATCATGTGCCATAAGAAAAAAGGAAGTAGTGAGTGGTTCATAAGTTGTCTTTGTCAAAGTAGTTCCCATGCACTTTTAATGGTGAACTCACCATTAGATGTAAAAACCTAACATGCCATATCTTCCTTGTTGCTACCAATAGGAATCTTCAAAATCTCATCAACAATTGAATCTGGTACTACAGCGTTAAGCTTATCCACATTCCATTCATTGCTATGAAAAGAATAATTAACTTTAATCATATAATGAATATATGCAGGGAAAAATGTATGTTGGTCTCTCATCTAAGCATCGTGTTAGAAGAATGAATCTCTCTTACCTATCCTCCACCTTATTTGTTGTTCGGTAGTATCTTTGCCATCAATCATTCACTTCCACGTTTGTGAATCATGTAGCTTAATGGTAATTGTATGAGGGATTTGGCCAATACGATATTTAACTCTCATGTATTATGTCCATAAGCCCCCACATGTTTGAAAACGCCACCAAAGCTTTGCAATAAAGGCCTCAAAAACATCTTTCAAGCTCTGAATGTCCAAACCACCTTTTGAGCTAGGAAAAGTAATTCTATTCCAAGATGTCCAGTGAATCCTTTTGCTGTCTGTGGAGATTCCCATAAACAACTGTTAAACAGTCTTTCTATTTTGCAATAAGTCTTGATACTTTAGGTTAGTTTAAGCCTCTTTCAAAGTATTTGAACTTAAGTATTTAGCCTATTTTTCAATCAAATCACATAGGCGTTTTATAAAGTCCTAATGCACTTATAGGTTCATACTTTGATCATTAGCTTTTGTCATATTAAAACAAAGATCAATTATAAAGCTAACAATAAAGGTATAGCCAATGTAAATACCTTTTAAATGGTTGAGATATAACTAACAATGATTACAGTAATAAAGGAATAGAAAAGATAAGATGCCTATTTAATGCTATTAAGCTTGGTAGGTACAAGTATTGAAGGAGTAATGAATGAAGAATAAGAGAATACAGCTCAATAAATACAAAGCTTTGAAGACTATAAAGACTAGACAAAGAATAAAAGTGTGTTTAATGTTTGATGCTTGTTCCTCTCTTGATCTTGTGTTTTTTAGAGTCTTTTTACATCATAAATTGGGTGAGAACCTTTAGTTTGTACTTAGGAATACTTTTGGAGTCGTTAGGTAGCATTAAATGCCAAATATATTTGTTAGTTACCTGCAGATTGTGCCCAACAACCATCAAGTATTAATACTTTGTCATCAGGTGCCGATACTATAGTTGTGGGTTTTTCAAATTTGCTCAAGGGTATCAATACTACCATAGGAGGTATCGATCTTGCTCCCCTATTTTTGACATTTTGCTGAGAGGTTGAAATGTATCAATACTTACCAAGGTAGGTTTCAATACTTTCACCTTATTTAAAAATTTTTGCTCGCAAGTTGCAACGCATCGATTCTTATCAAACCAAGTATCGATACTTTCAATTCAGCACTTTGAATTTTTTATTCATTGTCAACAAGGTATTGATACTTCATTCGAAGGTATCAATATTTACTTTTCAATATGGATAAGGTATTGATACTTTATTGAAATGTATTGATACCTACAGGTTAGAAACCAAATTTTAAGTTGCTTTTTGAATCATTTTCTTGAGGAAATACTTAACCAATTTAAATAAAACATTTCAAGGGATTTTTGAACTTTCTCATTAACCTGATTTAGCAATTTTGATAATTTGATTTTTTTCATTTCAAAACTAGGATCAATTGTAAAGTTTAACATAACCATATGTCTTAACATAGTAAAATAAACAAACATGCAAGACCTGACTCGATAATGGACCGTGACTCAACATTGGAAGTTGCAATAAGGGCTCTAACATACCTATCAAAATCAAGTTGAGAGACCTCTCTAATAGACGGTAAGCAAATCAATGTACTAATATGAAACAAACAAATACACCTTTCATGTATGAGTTACAAAACTCAATGAGCAGACATGAGAAAAGGACAATCTAAAAGGATGAGTTTTTATATAAACCACAATCTTTGATATAAAATGTATCTAGAAATAATCATCAATTTTATTCAAATTTTTAAAATATGTTGTTTCCAAAATAAATCAAGATTCTAACTAAAATCAAAGTCATTTAGTGTTTCAAATTGAAAGGGAAATCAAGGATACATGTAAAACCATTAAAAAAGTGAGAATGAGGTTTTCTACGCCATAGTAATCAATACCTCCTTGAAAGATATCGATACTTTCCATCCAGAAAGCTTTCTAGATACTAGGTATCAGTACCTCTTAGTCAAAAATCGATACTTTTCATGCAAAATGCCTCCTGGGGCATTCTACTTTTTTAGGTTTTGATATTGCCTACATAAAACTAAGAAATTTGGTAATTTCCAACATATACAAGCCATAGTGGTTATATCGATCTCAACGCTAACTATGCAACACAAGATCTCATCAAAATAAACATATATAACATAATTAAAACATGGGATCTCCCTCAATTTCAATTTTTCCACGTTTAATACTATCATTATAGCAAGTATGTGTTACCACATTTCACATATGACTACAACATCATTTTGAAGGACATGTGCCTTCCTTTCTACACACATGGCCATCCTCAAACATGAATTTGGTGCACATGTGCCCTCCTCTCTGCACACACAGTCACCCTCTAACATATGTTTTAGTGGACATGGGCTCCCCTTTTTACACCCATAGCCACCCTTCACGAGACAATTGGATGAGCATGTGCCTTCCTTTCTACACACACAGCCATCTTTTTACACACTTCCAATCATAATGCCTACTAGGATTTATCCATTAGCATTTTTTCAACATTACCATTCATATACAAATACACATGTTTATTCCAATCCAACACACCAACATCCATATACGTATCCACAATGGGATTTAGCATTACTATTTCAAACATGCATCCATATTCATGTACATTCTCATTTATGTATTTAACCATCAATTCACATATCTAGCATACCATCCTAAATCATTTTGAAAGAAAATCATTTGCAAGTGCTTGTCCTCATGTATAAAACTACTACATAGTATATATATTTACATAGCATAGATAAATTTGAAAACTCATTTAAAACATTGAATTCTTCTTTAAACCTATCATACATTGTGGAAAATGACTTGAGAATCATGTAAGAAAAAATATTAAATAAACATGCTTATTTTTATATATATCAAAATACTTAAAACGTCATACCTGCTCACCTCAAAATAATCCCTTTACTAGCACAAAATTAACACATTAACACTTCACCCCAAATCAATTCTTGGAGCTTCAATAGTTCTTATGACATTCAATCATTCGTCATCTACTCAACTTAAGGTTATAAATTTCATTAATTGAAACTAAGCTAGCATAACCCTAACTTAATCACATTCTAGTCTAACTTCCAACACTTCATCTACTATTCATAGGTAAACTTAATGATATAAATACTTAAATCTATGTGTTCATTAACTTGGTGAGCTTGAAGAGAGGGAAACAAATGGAAATAGCTAACCTTTAGAGAGAGAAACAAAATTTGTTTTAAAAAAGGAAAATCAAAATTGAAAACCATAGATTTGTAAATATTAATGGTTGAAATCTTACCCTTGTTGCTAGGAAAATGGAAACCAAAGCTAGAGTTGTGTGAAAATGGGGATTTGATGAGTGAGAAAAAAAAGAAAGTTGAAAGTTGAAAGAAAAGGAAAAGAAATATGAAGCTAGAGAAAATGAGATAAAAGAGGCAGCCAAACAGAGGAGAAGGATCAAAAATAACCTAAACGGAAATTTTTAGGACAAAATTACTATTTTACTCTTTTTTGTAAAAATGGTGCTAAGTATCAATACCTTGGTTCAAGTATCGATACTTTTTGTTCTAGTTTTTAAGTATCAATGCCTTCAAAGAATGTATCAATACTTGTTCTTCAAAATACCTTTTAAAAGTCTTTTGGACAACAAGTATCGATAGCTTATTTATAGGTATCAATACTTCAGACATGCAATGTAAAATTTACTTCAAAATACACTCACTGACTTATCTCTCTCTACCATCTTTCAAATAAACTTACTAGCTTAAAACATGGAATTGTCAAAGATGAAAGTTCAAAATATTGGTTCAAAAGAGTTACAAGTTCAACTAAGAACTTACCAATATGATCTCCTATTAAAGTTAGGGTTTCACAAAATTAGATTGATTTTAAATTTAATGAAAAGTAAGAATTAGTAAAATTGATTATATTTTAATATAAATAAGTAAAATGCACTGTCAATTTGGAATTAGCCTTTGGCAAATCTTAATATAAATGTGTAAGAATAAAATTAAAACATCTTATTAAGTATCATAAAAAAGAAAAGCTCAATATTTAGTTTTTTTTGTTAACAATTTTAAAGTAATTTATATCCCTCAAACTAACCACCAAAAATTCTAAAAAAAATTAATTTTTAGCAATTAAATAAAATGTTTATGTTTAAAAAATAACATTTTTAAAAAATTTAAATGTGTGAGAATAAAAATAAAACACATAACATCTAATGCTAAATGCATAAACGTTGTCTTAATTAATCAACTTAAAATAGGATATCATGATTGTAAACAATAAAAAATAATCTTTTTTACAATATTATAATAAACATGTGAGAATCAAGATAAAAATGTGAATGTAAAATGGGTAAAAAGTATCATAATCAACTTAAAATAAATTACGAATACTATGAATGTAAATAAATAAGATGTAAAAGCAAAATTCAAACCTTCATAAAATCCTAATGTAAATGTTAAATATAGTGAGAAAAAAGTAAATTGAACATTTTTTATCAAATGAATAAAAAATAATAAAAAGTTAAAATTGAAAAACATTTAAAATACATAAATAATATTGTTAATGTAGAAGTCTCATTAACAATATACCAAGAAGGAGGTGATTTGGTATTTATAAGAATTACTCTAAAAAATCTATTTATCGAAAACAAACCTTTTTACCAAAAAAATGTTTTTTAACACTAAAAGCAAATATCTAACAATAAATATTTAAGTATAAATATAGTGACTCAAGCAAGAATATATTTCTAAGAGAAAAATAATAAATCAATATAAACCTATTTTCTAAGGCAAGTATAAACAACATAATAATAATGGAAAAACTAAAAAGAGACACAAACAATTTATAGTGCTTTGGCTTTTCGATGCCTACATCCATTCCCTTGGTAACCAAGGAATTTCAATTCAATAATAAGGATTCTTGCTTTTTAATGGGAAGCAATAACTTTTACACAATCCACACAAGATTCTTACTTTTTCATGGGACCAAGCATAACCCTTATAATCCACAAAAAGATTCTTGCTTTTTATGGGATCAAACGGTAACCCACACAATCCACAAAGAACTCTTGCTTTTTGATAGGAAGTGATAACCTTTATAAGATAGCTTTTCAAGGTTAACCTAGAATCTTTACAATGAAGTACAAATTTTAGCAAGAAAATGCCTCTACAATGTTAGGTGTTGAGATTTTAAGCTTGTTTGTAGTGAGAGAAGAAATTTCAGCTTGAATGAAACAAACATTCAACTTCGAAAGATTGATAGAAGATTAAAAGAATGCTAGAAAGTGAAAATGAGCTTACGAGTAGTCTTTCTAGGGTTTGAAACTTTATCTTAGGTCTTTTCTTACTTTAAAATGGCTCAAATGTGTTTATTTATAGCTAAAGCATGATTTGGAGCCATTAAACACTAGTTTGAATCAAATTTAGCTATTATTAAAGCTTGAAGGTCAACTACAAAGCTCTTAGGGTCAACTATGTTATTCAAATTTCTTAATTAGGTCTTCCACAGTTGAGTATATATGTTCTCTAGTCAATCCACTTCCAAAGAGCATGTATTCTTCAAATCTGGCCTTCTATAGTCGATATGCCTTTTTTATAGTCAACTATGGCTTATTAAAAGATAACTGTTTTTGGCCTATAACTTGTCAAGGTCAACTATATCTTTTTTATTGTTGACTTTTGTTATTCTTTAACTTGATTTTCTTGATCTTTCTGGAACAAGGTCGACTATACTTCCTCTGTAGTCGACAATGGCTATTCTGAACTTGATTTTCTTGATTTTTCTAAAACAAGGTCGACTATGTTTCCTTTCTAATAAACTAGGGCTTTATGATTTTCAAGTTCTACACTCTTGTATCCTTTAGATTAACTTAAGCTTCTCTAGGATGAACTCTTGATTTGTGTCTTAAAGTTCCCTTAGCTTTTGATGTTCTCTTCAACTATTTTCTCATTGCCTTGTACCTATATTCAAACAAACATCTCAAGGCATGTTTGCTCTTAAATTCTTAGCTGAAAATGCATTGTTTAAAAGCTTGTAAGATGTTTTTTAACGATGCATGGCTTTTCAAAGAATTTTGTAACCTTAGTGTATTAAAAATGTACATGACATTTTCGAATGCTTACGTTATGTTCAAGAAAACATGTGATTTTTGTCAAATCAAAACATGATATAACTCAAGGCTAACAATCTCCCCTTTTTTGACAAGACAAAAACATGAGCATATTACATTTGAAATTTCTTGGAACCTCCCCCTGAGTTAATTAGTCTATACACCCTTGTTGAAAACATTTAAGTGTAAATTAGAAAGGCATAAGAAATGAATATGAACTTTAAAAAATTCTCCCTCTCAATATATGCATGAAGTTCAAAAATGTTTTTAAGGAAAATTCAGCTAATAGAGAACATTACAATGTGCTCATAAACCTTCTCCCCCTTTTTGTTATATTAAAAAGATTAAGAAAAGTGAGCGTTAAGCACCTAAACTTAAGAAATAATAATCTGTGATAATCATCAAATATAAATAAGCATTAAGTTCAATAAGGATTTTTAACTATCAAATCAAAACATTTAGATATATTTCTATGTAAATATTCAATCAATCGAGCAAGAAATATATCCAAGCATAATATATTTCCAATCAATATATAATAAAGCAAAGCATAAGGAAATATACTTAATTAGCACAACCAAAGATCATAAAATATTTCTTCTCAAGATATTCAAGTAAAGCATGAAAAAATATATTCAACCTTTGCAATTTATGCACTCTATATATATAATATATATATGTATATATATTTATATATATATATATATATTCAATCAAGATATCTTTCCACATAAGATATTCAATCAAGGTATTGTGGAATATATTAACATATCATAAACAAATCAAGATATATCTACATTTCATAAATTTTTCAAGTAAGTGAATGAGGAGCATATCATCAATTAATCAAGAATGCAACATATAGCTATGTATATTTATAAGCAAAGTGTGGACATTTTATCTTTTTAAGTTCAATTTAGATATGCATATATTTGTACAAGCATAGTCAAATATTAAACATTTATACGTCTATACATAACGTGAACATGATTTAATGGTATGTGTACAACTCTATATGATAGCATGTTCACATATTCATTTAACTACATAATCAAGTAATCATGTAATTATTTAAAAACAAACAAATTTAATACATAACCAATCATGCCAATATATTCACAAGTTCATATGTAAACAAGTATACTAAGAAGCATGGAAATCATCATTCAAGCACAAATATGAGGCATTATTAAGTACAAATTTAATATGATGTTTAAGAGATATTACCAATAGAGATTAACACCACTTGTTGAGATTTTACCAAGATCATTGTTGAAGATTTCAAGTGCTCAAGAATTATAGGATATTGTCAATTGTCAACTCCCCCTTAAACATTCCTTAGATCAATTCCAACAAGGAGAAGGGATTAAATGGTTAATCACATTAAAGCATAATCTTAACTTCCCTTATGAGGCAAATATAGGGATAAATCATGAACGTATGATAGATAAATACTACAACGGATAATCAACATGTTAATCAAATACTCGACTATTCATGGAACTAGAAAATATGAGCATTTAAATAAATATTCAATATATGCTTCAAACACTCATAATTTTAAGAAGTGTATGCACATTAGTTCCAATACATGTCCAACATATCATTTTTCATTAAGCATCTTTTTCAATCATGCATTGTCGAAGCACTATTAATCAAATATTTTAAACAAATTCTCTCAAATATATAAGAATAACAATTTAAGAAAGAATTTTCTCAACAATAGCATGTCATCATGAGAATGTCATCATTAAGCCCTTTTTGGTAACCTCTTTTCCACAATATTTTCACACAAGAATTTCAGTAAGTGTTATCCAAAATATGTAGTAGACTATTAATTCAAGGAGAAGTTTTCTCATCAAGACAAAATCACTATCAATGAAGCATTGCCAAGGCATTTTGCACTTGTTGTAATCATACATGAGAATTTTATGATCAAGTAGGTACAAGCATAATCACAAGTAATAGCATGGCTATCTTCATTAATTATGATTTTAATTATTTTTATCGAAATGTAAGCAAGGTTTCAATTTTCAAACATATAAACATATATTTATCAAAAATATGCAAGCATTGAATTTCATTCATGTATGTTATTTCTTAATGATCCATAATTCATGAGTGATACCAATTGTTATGAAATATTGGAAATAAAGCACTCAACTCATGAATATATCCAACGTAAGCATCCAACCATCAATGAATACCAATTATTAAGATTCAAGAAATAAGCATTCAACTAAGGCTCATTAGGTATTCATTGTTAACTCAAGCTGTAGGCCATTTTTCATCTTAAACTAGGTCATTCATGGAAGCCTATAAGCTAATGTTGGTTGCACACAAGTCTTTAAATCATGTAATCGTTTAAGCTCATGAAGGACATAGTTAACACTCAAAAGCACATTTAAAAGATTCTTCAACTATGTCAACACAATATATATCAGAATCTAAATTAACAATTTAAATTTCTCATTAAAAAACATGACCCAAGTCAAGTTATAGACTTCAAATCTTTAGGTCAAGCCAGATGAGATATCATGTAAGCATGTGACTTGACCAAAATGATAGATCAACCAAGAATAATTCTCATGAAGTTGAAAAAGTTTGTCATAATCAATTTCATATGCACAATGAAGGAGTTAATCTTGAAATCATCATTTAACACAAACATAAAACATTTTTCAAGAATTGTTCCTAGACAAAGCAATTGAACATCTCAACTTGTAAGAAAAGATATTTCAATTCAAGCACATGAATAGTCAAATGGATCAAAAAGTTTAAGCATTTTCATCATGTGATACATTTATTCAAGCTATAACTCAATATAAACTCATATTACCATCATATCATCCTCATCAAATTAGTTGTGCTCAAGTGTGAGTACATCTCATGCTCACATTTCTTTCAACCAACAATTTTGCTCAATCAATATTCAAACATATGTTTTGAAGCACATGCAACATAAACTACACTCAATGATCAAATAAGTAATTCACAATCAATCAAATTTCAAGTATTGTTCAAATTTAAAAGAAATAAGGAAGTAGATATCACCCATTTTTCATTCGATGTTTAATCTTTGAATTGCTCTTCCTTGTTAATTACACCTACAAAGATCACTTTCACTTGACATTTGGTATCCAAATTGTTTTTGATCCTTGAGGGTTACTCTCAACAATTGTATGCATAAAATGAATATCTGTCAAGCCTGACTCTGTAAAATACTTGTCATGTCATTCATGTGATTGACAATATGCTTGCATACTAGGAAAGCCCCAAAAAATCATAAAAAGTCAGTAGTGTACCTAGTGGTGCAATTAAGTTGAATTAAGCATCGAACTAGATCGAAGAGAGATTTTAAGATGAAATTGAAAATTTAGAGTCTCAAAATGACTTAAAATAGTGATTCAGAGTTCGAGGACCGATTTGAAGTCAAATTGGAATTTTTATGATCTAGAGGCAAAATGGTCATTTTGCCACCTGAGGTTAAGATGTGAGCGTTGGATGAAATTTTTGACTAAGATTGATCATTTAGAGTATAATTTGAGTTTGAGAAATGAAGAATTTTAATTTCGGTGTTTTCTCGAGCATAAGGGCAAAATAGTCATTTTACCACCTTAGGGGCAAAATTATAATTTTACACCACCCAACACTTGTCCAGCACATGGATTTTACCCAATATTATCATGGATAATTGAGAAAATTTAAGTGGTGGAGAGACATTGCTTAATGGGTAAGTATGACACATGGACCAATGGAATGGTGACATGTGTCAAGTTTATATCCATTTATTATTTAGCTTTAAATTAACATAAAATCAGCCTATTTCTCATCCATATGGCCAGCCAAAACAAGAACCAAAGAAGATCAAAGGAAGAAAAGAAAGAACAAGAACCTTAGGTGGAAAAATTCAAAGAAAAAGTGTGAAAAATCGAGGAAAACAAGTGAAAAAGGTAGGATTTCTCAATTTAAACTTGAAATCTATTTTCCTTAAGCATTTCTCCTTATTTT
>NC_030858.1:23454090-23465897 GCF_000208745.1 Theobroma cacao
TAAATTTTCATGTTTTATGAATAAATGAGTTTCAATGAAATTAAATTATAAATTGTTTTGAAATTAATAGTGATTTTGAAAAATAGAGTACACGGAGACTGTTAATTGTGGCAATTTGATTGTTTAAATTAACTGGCTTATGATAAATCGAGCATGATTGGCTAGTTGGCAATTGTATTGAAATGCGAATTGTTTGATTGCCTTGAAAGACTGTGAATTACAAAATTGCCATATCATGTTATTGAGTTTTATTGTATGGTGAATTATATATATTAATTAATCACTACAGTAAGGGGTTTCTGTGGACCAGCCTTTTAGAGGGGCACGGTAAACCCCATTATATTCTTACCTCGAACGGAGAGGCGCGTAGGGTATCTCCTTGGGTAAAGCTTAGGGTTCACTTCACGCTAAACCACCACGTGAGGGGGAACTCAGCCAACACCAAGGAATGGCTATGTTTTCAAAAGAAAAACATGATTTATGTGAAATGTGAATTTTAATAGCCTTGGCGGTCTCGGTAGGATGCCTCGGCCAAGGTGTCCTTGAGAATGGATTTATGGCACAAGCCTAGTTTTTATGGAATTCATAAGCCTCTTTACATATTTTAAATGAAATGTATTCTAATGCTGTGACCCAGTTTACAATGATTTACTTTATTGTCTCCATGTACTCAACTTTAGATATTTATGATGATGTTTGTTTACTCATTGAGATTTTATAATCTCACCACCCTCATTTCCACCCATTTCAGGTTCAGTATAGGTTGTAGATAGCTGATCTCATCGAGAACTACCGTTGGATCTGCATTTTCCAAACTGTAGGTTCACAGTCCTCTTTATTTTTGTTTATTCGAGGGCCCTCTTGTTATTGTAAATTAAATTAAATATTTTGGCTTACTGTATTTCAATATGTATAAATTTATTTAGCTTTTACGTTATAAAAATTATGCACGTATAACTCTATAAATATTCTTTTATAAGAAAATAGAATATTTTACTTAATATTTCTTTTATTTTCTTATTATATTCAAATAACCGTAATTTCGTTTTAAATGAAGATTTTAGACTTTTAAACTCATTTTGAATATGAATTATGTGTTTTGTACTTGTATATTACGTTTTAGCCAGTTTCAAAATTTTTGAAAAAGCAAATGACCAAAATACCCCTGTGAGACAAAAATTAATATATTATTTGTTTTTAGTTGGAAACAATTGAAAATCTTTTAGAACATGATATTTGACAATGGTTGCTCACAAGGGAAATGAAAAACTGATAGTAAAGCCTTGCCGGGTTTCGAGTTGACATTCCGGACAATGAGTGTCTATCGAGACACCACGACGGTTGTCACGGGCTCGAGGGGAGTACCAGGTCGTGGCAAAATTCATCATCAAATCTTCTCCCCCTAGGTTCGGCCAACAAGGGATCCATCATGAAATCATGAATTTCAACCATGGAAAATGAGAAAGAATGCTTAAGAAAGATAGATCTCAAGCTAAAATTGAAAAATCTAATGTCAAGCCCAACCCTAAATTATCTACCATGTTACACATGAGATTGATAGAGTGATTGTATATTTGAATAGCCCCGGAAGAATATTTAAAAGTCGGTATTGTGCTTAGAGGTAAAAGTAAGTTGATTAAGCCTCGAACTAGTTCAAATAGGAATTTTAAGGTGAAATTAAGAGTTTCATAGTCTAGGGATGACTCAAAATGGTAATTCAGAGTTCAAGGATCAATTTGGAGTCAAACCAGAATTTTCACTATCTAGGGGTAAAATGGTCATTTGCCACCTGAAGACAAAATGAGAATTTTAGAAAAGATTTTTTTGGCCCCATTTGACTTATTGGAGTATGATTTGAGTAACTGAAGTGTGATTTGAGGTTTAGAAGTGAAAAATTTTAATTTTGATATAATTTGGAGTATAGGGGTGAAATGGTAATTTTGCCACTTCGGGGATAAATCGGTAAATGTTCACCCTCGACACTTGTCCAGACCAAGGGATTTTATTCATCATGGAAATGGATAAACATGAGAAATGTGTGGTAGAGAATTTAAGAATTAAAAGTCAAATATTTAAAATTTGGACCAATGGAAACAGGCCATGTGTCAAGCTTAGAATATATTATTATTTAACTTAAAAATCAGCCCATTATCTCTCTAAATATTCGGCCAAGCAAAGAAGAGAGGGAAAGAAAGGAAGAACAAAACCTAGGTGAAGAATTTCAAGAGAAAAAGTGTGGAAAATCAAGGAAAACAAGTGAAAAAGGTAAGATTTTTCAACTTAAGCTTGAAATCTATTTTCCTTAAGCATTTCTCCTTATTTTCCATGGTTAAATTACATGTTTTCATGATGAATTCATGGCTGGTCAAAATGGGTATGGAGAGAGAAAGATGTTGGATTGAATTGATTTTAAAATATGTTAGTGTTTTTAGTTAGTTTAGCATATTTAGAAGCAAAACAACAAGAAAGGAATCCATTTTCCCCATGAATCTTCATGGCCAAATCTTCCTTGATGTGTGTGGGTGATGGATTGTTGTTATTTCAAGAGAAATGGCTTAGAAAATGATGAATAATGGTGAGAAAAATTAAGTAGGAAAAATCACGGTGTTAGTGCACCACAATGGCCGAAATTTTCAAGAAGAATTGTGAGGGTTGTTAGGCTGAATTTTAGATTATTGGAATTGTATTTAGTGAATTGAAATATTAGAAATGAAATGGAGCAATTTGAAGCCAAATCGGACACAATTGTCATTTAATCGGGTAATAGGCCGAATTAGGTCAGCACCACATTTAAGCGGTAGTCGGATAAGTTGCATATCATATCATGCATATACACTGAGCCTAAATTGATTTTATAATGGTCAAGCATTGATGTGGTGAATTATGTATTGTACATTGTGGATAGGTGGTGAGTAAATTACACTGGTAAAAGTACAAAGATTTTGCTTGAAGACTGGGATTAGGAGTACATCCAATCCTAGAACTATGAGTGAACTTATTATCGTCTTAATTATCTAGAGTAGTTTTATACAATTGTGTGATTTTATGGAAAATGGGTTAAAATGGTAAATTGCTATGTTTTAGGAGAAATTGTGATTTTATAAATTTTCTGGAAAATTGAATACTGGTTTTGAAAATAGAGTAATTGGAGACTGCCTACTTGTGTTATAAATTGTATTTTAAATTATATGGCTTCTAGAAATATGTAAGCATGAATGGCAAAGTCGGTATTTGTATCAAAATTATATATACTATGTATTTAGCCTTGAGAGGCTAGGTTGCGATAAATTGCCATGTCATGTAGATAAGGATTTTATAAATCAGGTGGTAGATAAAATAATCCATAGTCACTGCAGTGTTGGGGGTTTCCGTGGACTGCCTATGAGAGAGGCACGGTAACCCAATTATATATTTACCTTCGGGGGGAGATGTTCGATGAAGTATCTCCTACAGTAAAGATTTGACTGCACTTCACGTGGACCACCGCGTGAGAGTGAGACTCAGCCAACGCCAAGGAACTACTGTATGTCAGATGCGAAAGCATGTTTATGGGTATGGGACATTTAACAGCCTTGGCGGTCTCAGTGGTATACCTTGACGAAGGTACCTGTGAGAATGATTTTGGCAGGAGCCAAGTTTTGTGAGATATATAAGCCATGTTGATTAATTGAGTAAATTGAATATTCATGTTATGAAACATATGTTAGAAAAGAATATTTTAATTCGTCTCCATTTACTCGCTTTTAGATAGTTTAGATGGTTTCTGTTTACACACTGGGATTTTATAATCTCACCGCCCTCATTTCCTCACATTTCAAGCTCAGGGAATTCCATATTTAGCTGACTTTGACAAGGACCTTCATTTGGACTTGAATCGGCAAAAGCTGTAGGTTTTCAGCTTCCGATGCATTTTGGTTAGATGTGGGCCCATGTGTCACTGTAAAAGTAATTTTATGCTTTGGTTATTTGCTTTATAGTATATATAAATATAATTAACTTTTACGCTATAGGAATTATTTACTGATAGCTTTATAAAAATTATTTTACAAGAAAATAGTTTATTTTATTAAATATTTTTATTATATTCAAATGTTCAAACTTTCACTTCAAATGAACGTTTTAGATACTTAATTTGTTTTTAAATCACTAAATATATATTTTCTGCTTACCTACAACATTTTTAACAAGTTTTGAGATTTTTGACAAAAAATGATGAAAATGCCCTTGTGAGCCAGAAAACAATATGTTATGTTCTGATTTGGAAATGACTCGTAATCCTTCGAATTACGATATTTGATAACTATTGCTCATCGAGTAAGTGCGAAAGCTGATACAAGAGCCTTACAAGGTTTCGATCGGCATTCGGGGTGAAGAATGTCTGTCGAGGCTTCGTGGCTGTTGCCACGGGCTCGATGGGAGTTTCGGGTTGTGACATCTTACCTTTCGTCACTTGATTCCTTGAAATTCTAAAATTTTCTCTTGAATTTTTCTAACTAGGGTTTTGTTCTTTCTTTCTTTCCTCTTTTCCTTGGTGAGGCCGAACATATGGGAGTGAGATGGGAGAGTCATGTGCTGATTTTTAACGTAAATTATAAAGAAATGAAAGCTTGCCACTTGTCACCATTCCATTGGTCCATGTTTAACACTTAACAACTAAGCTTTCTTTCACCACCACATAAATTATCTCAATTATCCATAATATAAAATGTTAATGGATGAANTAAAGAAATGAAAGCTTGCCACTTGTCACCATTCCATTGGTCCATGTTTAACACTTAACAACTAAGCTTTCTTTCACCACCACATAAATTATCTCAATTATCCATAATATAAAATGTTAATGGATGAAATCCTTAGGCATGCCAAGTGTTGGGTAGTGTAAAATTCTAATTTTGCCCTTGGGTGGCAAAATGATCATTTTGCCCTTACGTCATAAAAATTCTAATTTGACTCCAAATCAATCCTCGAACTCCGAATCACCATATTAAGTCATTCTAGGTTTTTAAAATTCTCAATTTCATCTTAAAGTCTCTATTTGGACTAATTCGAGGCTTAATTCAACTTAATTGTACCATTAGGTACAATATTGTCTTTTAACTATTTCTAAGACATTCAAGTATGCAGACATTCTATCAAGTACCTATACAATATGGCAAATATATTATAGAGCTGGGCTTGACAACACTACCCCCTTTAAAATAAAATTTTGCCCTTAAAATTTCACTTTTCGGACTCGAAGAAAAGATGGGGGTATTGGCTTCTCATCTGGTGCTCAACTTCCCACGTCATCACCTTTATAGGGAATTTCGATTTGTTCACCTCGTTTACCTCCAGTTCAACTTGAGCACTTCACTTATGTCTATCATTATCCTTTAGAATCAGATCAACAGTAACCTTCACAATCATGATCTCTTATATCGAGACACCAAGCATGCTTCTATTACTATAATTAAATTTGAACCATAACTCCATCTCAATCATACCAATTTGATTGTATTTTATATTTATTTATGTATACCAATCACCATCTTATTACTTCATTCCTTATCAAACTTTTCGACATTCATTCGTTCATTCCATCTTTATACAATATTTTGTAGTTTACAGTATCATTAACATGCCATACTCATTCCTGTATATATCCTCAATGTTAGGGAAGGTTAATGGCTTCAATTATTCCCACATACTTCATGTTTACCTTGCATTTAGGAAATTTCAATCTTCTTAATCCTATTAGTCTATCTCATATGGCTTAATCATACTATAGATTACATTTCCTTAACTATTTCCCCAAAACTCCTTAGGTCGCCATAAGTCAACTTCTGACAAGATTCTTGATTATTACATTATCTATGCAACTCATTAAAAATATTGAGTTCAAGTCTCGAACCACTAAAAACCATTCTTCACTTTAGTTGGGTACATTACTAACTCCACACATACATATGCACACGCACATTCAGATGTCCATATTCCTCATTATGTATAAGGGTCTTTGTTATCAAGTGCCTTCAGACTAATTTCTCTTCGTTCATTCCCATCCATAGCCAAAATTCAATAGAATAATCTTCATAATTCATGTCAAAATTTTCATGTTTAACTTACGAACATTGGGTATAATCCATTCCAGATTGCTCTCTTTATGTCTATACTTAGCTTCACGTCATATACTCGTTTTTACTCTTTTCTTATCATTCCCAATTATATACTTAAGCTTCCTTGTACTATATATCATTGCATCACAATGTCATTTTATTGAATTGCAATCTAATATGCATGTATGCTTTATAATGTCATTGATGCTTCAAAAATTTTCCTTGGCTTGATCATTGCATGTTATGCAATACCATAATTCCCAAAAGTCATCCTTATTCCTCGATTATCTTTCATGCCTCTTACATATATTGTATCCTTATTGCATTCCGATATTGATTTGTCACTTAAGACTTAGACTCATTTGAATCATGTATGCCTCAAGCATTTTCAAATTCCAATTCCCAAAATATATTAGGAAATTTTCATTATCTGATTTCATTATCAAGGTTAACTTCAATCATCTTTTGTTCCACTCTTTCACATGAACATAACATCATTCTTGAAATCTTTATTCACACTTTCATCACTTGGTATTGACATCTCTTATCAATATTTCATACATTCATTTAACTTTTCTTTCTCTTACATACCAATATATGAGGCAATAAAGAAGCTTTTCAATTCACTCATCATCTTTATCTTAATACTTCCCAATGCACTTAAGACTCCAAACAACAAAGCTTAGCATCAAAACCAATGACCATTCTTCAACTCATGGGTTTCATCTTCATACCACTCACAATTTGCTCGTGCTTTCTAGCCATAAAGGGTTCTTAATGCGATAATGTTGGGTAGTCGGTATTGTGGCATTGTAGTTGTTGGAATTCACTTTATCTAAGCAATTCTTCTACCTTTGAAGCTACCACTTCAATTATTCACAATCGTATGGCTTCCCTCTGAGTCTATACCTTAATTAGTAAGACTAACTTTCTATCATAGGTGCACGATTGGAACATTGATTTAACGTATTTATTTTGCCATTAGCATTCCCATATCTTTACCATAACATTTAGTACGGGTTGACTTAAGCAATGATCTCCAAATTTACTCATAGCTACGTGTATATCAGATTGCACACCACTTATCATTGGGAGCCCAACTTTACTCATCAATTCTTAACCAATTACATTTATAAAGTGGATAGTTCACTTAATTATTACATCTCGCCTTTACAGTTATAAGATCAAATATCTTGAACTTAGGATGCAGAAGTTCCTTCCTAGAGCATATCCAAAAATCCACATATTTCAAGTCCCACCTTAGGACATCTTTCCCATATGGTGAAATGAATTCACAATATATACTAGCATACACATAATTACTCATTATTTATATTATCTCGCTATTCTCATTATTCATAACTTATTATCTTTCTTGTCTTATAGTTCCAATAGTTTATTAACCTCCAGTACAAAAGACTACAAAAATAGTTCATCTTTTTCCACACTTTATACTCGCAATCCTTATTAATCCAGAATTTATCTTTCTCAAGTTCCATCATTTTACCTCCAATGGACCATATTTGTGTCAAATTATCATTTCATAATGTTATGGCATCATTTTATAATTCCCTCCATACTTAAAGTTATGATCCTTAACTTAATCACCTTAATCACTCAAAGTGTCATCTAGAGCCTCATTGATCCCTTCCATATCTTTTCGAATTGTAACTACAATTAAGATTCCCAATTTCACATCTCCATGATTGATTGTTAGTCTTACCACACTGTTTCCCAATATCTTGTGCAATTACAACACATTGAACCCGCTTATTATAACATAGTCCCCTAGTTCAATGTGTTTGCTCGGGAATCATCTTCTTTGATACAATTTGTCCCATAAACCATAATTTTATTTATTTAGCCTTGCATTCGGAATCATATCAAAATCTCACATACTATGATAAGTAATAATTTTCAACAAACATCATTAATTCAAATGGCCTTTTATACCTCGTCAAAATCTAGGGTTATCACCCCAAAAGTTCATCACGTTAATCGATATCCATTTCTTAGTATTGCAACATATATTCATTGTTAATTAGGGTGATTGCTTGAATCATTAATGACTTTCCACATCAGTTTTCAATAATTATCTAAAGTGATCAACCATGCCACTAAGATAAATATCTTTCCTTAATAGCCATAATGCTAATCCACTTCTGTCCTACTAAAAGATTCCCATATACATCCAGTCATTTAAACAGCTACTTTATAATCCATTCTAGTCATACACTTTAAAAGCCAAACTATTAACTTTTTTGTACAGATAACTATTATCTCTTTTACACTACATTTACCTAGAGTTAAAGTAGTGCAAAATCCCACGAAAATATTACATGTCATTAAGATCATCATCTTAATCTGAACTTATCGAAAGATTCTACTCCAAGTCCTTTTTAAGATCCTCTTCCGAGTCCTCCTCCTCATCTTGAGATTTTCTCCTTTGTTCCTCAATCCAAGCTTGCTGTATTCTCTTGCATTCTTCGTCACTCACAGGTGCGGCACCTATTCCACATCTAGGAGGAAAATGTCATACAACAGTCACCTTCCTAGGGGGATAATTTATAACATTACTTTCTTCTTATTCTTTTCTTGTTATTCCCTTACAATTCTCCCACAGCTTGGAGGAAAATGTCAAACAACTGGTACAGATACCTTCCTAGGATGGTAATCCCCTTCGGCTATCATTATTTTTCCCTTTTCTTTAGCTTATTCCTTAGACTCTTTAAAAAGGGAATTTCTCATGCTTACATTAATGTCATTACTATCAGCACTTTCAATGGTCTCACAAGGGTTGAAGCTTTCTTTTTCGCGAACCCACATCTCCAAATCCGATGGAATCCAATTAATAGGAATCCTAGGCAAGGCACTTTCTAGACTACTTAGTTCGGGTTGCCATCAGCTCCTAGTAGTAGAATCTAGCGATCCCTCGCTAATACCATGAGAGACATCGGGACTACCGTCTCTCCTAGACATGGTGTGTACAATCAGCGCACCTCAAAATTTATATGCGATCGAACAATAATTTCTTAATTATTTACGCATCACAAGAATGGGTAGGTTTGTATATGCAAATACATGCATTCAACTCAACCTAACCTAACTTAACTTAGGGCCACACTGACACTGTAAATTTTTAAAATAACTTTAAAACCATTGGCTCTGATACCACAAGAATTGTCACGATCCGGTACTCTCCTCGAACCCGTGACAACTACTGCGATGTCCCGATAGATATTCATTACTCGAAATGACAACCGAAACCCTGCAAGGCTTTAATATCAGTTTTCTCACCTCCCCTGCGAGCAATAGTTGCTAGTATCATATTTGAAAAGATTATAAGCTATTTCCAAACTAAAACAATAAAAAAATAATTTTCGTCTCACGGGGTATTTTGGTCATTTTTTCCTAAAAATTTCGAAACCATCCAAAAATGTAGTATATGAGTGAAAGATACATATTTCATAACTAAAAATAAGTTTAGACATCTAAAACATTCATTTAAAGTGAAATGATAGCTATAAGAATAAAATAAAAATATTAAATAAAATATTCCATTTTCTTTTGAACAATATTTATAGAGATATCCGTAAATAATTTTTGTAGTGTAAAAGCAAAATAATTTCGTACATACAGTAACACAATGAGCCAAAGTGTGTAATTTAATTTACAATGACATGTGGGCCCCCCCCGAATGACCAAAAGTAACGAAGGTTGCGAACCTACGATTTTTGAGGATGCAAATCCAACTGTAGCCCTCGACAAAATCAACTATCTACAGACTAACCTAAGCCTGAAATGAGTGAAAACGAGGGTGGTGAGTTTGTATAAACTCAGTGAGTAAACAAACATCATCTAAAATATCTAAAGTCGAGTAAATGGAGACAATTAAAATAGTTCATCGTACTATGATTCATAACGTTTCAAACTCATTTTAATTAAACAAAATAAATTCATTTCACTCAAATAATCAACATGGCTTATGAATTTCTTAAAAATTTGGCTCGTGCCAAAACTCATTCTCGGGGATACCTTGTCGAGGCATCTAACCGAGTCTGTCAAGGCAGTTAAAGAAAAGTTCATATACGCATAAAACGCATTTTTACGTTTAAAAGCATAGCCATTCCTTGGCGTTGGCTGAGTTCACTCTCACATGGTAGTTTAGCGTGTAGTGAACTCTAAAGCTTTACCTCAGGAGATACCCTCTACGCCTCTTGTACCGAGGTAAAATATAACTGGGTTTACCCTGCCCCTCTTTAATAGGCTGGTCCATGGAAACTCGCCCACTGTAGTAAGCCAAATACATAACCCACCAAATGAATAAAATTTCGACAGCATAACATGGCTAATATAATATTACCAGCCTGTCAAGGCAAAGCAAAACAGTTCATATCTTCAACACAATTTCCAATTCAGCCATTTATGCCAACATCACCATGAGCCATTCAATTCAAACCATAAATTTACAACACAAACAAACAGACTCCAATTACTCAATTTCTAAAATCATCATTCAATTTCAAAATGATTTATAAAACTCATTTCATTTAATCACATTTTACTTATAAAACATAAGGATTTACCATTTAAACTCATTTTTCTATAAAATCACAAAAACAAATAAAAACTACTTTAGATAATTACGACGATAATAAGGTTACTCACGATATCGGGAGTTCGAAATACTCCTATTCTTTGTCTTCTGGCATAATGTCTTTACCCTGGTTAGAAGACTCACCACTTATACACAATACATGACAAAGAATTCAATATATTGTGTCATGTCATTATAAATCTATTTCAGGCTCTATATGAATGCATGAGGTTGTTCGGATAATCACTTAAAGACGGTGTTACACGTTGGTTCAATTGTGATCGAAATGGATCGATTTTCGACCTAATTCGAACTTTCCACCTTTGATTTAACCAAAACATCCAAATTGACTCCAATTATATTCATCACACTTCCAATGTCCAAAAATACACCAAAGCGCCTTAATGAGCTTAACTTTCTCATTACTATTCAGCTTATTTACTAAAAGAACTATACTTTAAAATTACCATTTTCGATTTCCATCACCACCATTCATTAAATTCTAACTAAATAACACAAGATTTCACAAGAATCATCATCACTAGGTTCCTTATGAAATTCGGCCATGGTGGGTGCATAAACACTATGGTTTTTTATACTTGATTTTTTTATACCAAAAATCATTAGTTTCTAACCAAATCACTTGAAATAAAATCAAATCCACCATCAACGTACCATAAGGAAGATTCGGCCAATGAGGGTGATGGAAGAATATGAATTTTTATTGTTTGCTTTTCATGCTACACATCACCAACCAACTAAAAACACTAGAATAACATGTTTTCCAACTAAATTCATCATCAAATCTTCTCCCCCTAGGTTCAGCCAACAAGGGATCCATCATGAAATCATGAATTTCAACCATGACAAATGAGAAAGAATGCTTAGGAAAGATAGATCTCAAGCTAAAATTGAAAAATCTTACATTTTGTCACTTGATTCCTTGAAATTCTAAAATTTTCTCTTGAATTTTTCTAACTAGGGTTTTGTTCTTTTTTTCTTTCCTCTTTACCTTGGTGAGGCCGAACATATGGGAGTGAAATGGGAGAGTCATGTGCTGATTTTTAATGTAAATTATAAAGAAATGAAAGCTTGCCACTTGTCACCATTCCATT
>NC_030858.1:23466028-23508425 GCF_000208745.1 Theobroma cacao
TAAAATTCCAATTTTACCCTTGGGTGGTAAGATGACCATTTTGCCCCTACGTCATGAAAATTCCAATTTGATTCCAAATCAATCCTCAAACTCCGAATCAACATATTAAGTCATTCTGGGTTTTTAAATTTCTCAACTTTATCTTAAGATCTCTATTTGGACTAGTTCGAGGCTTAATTCAACTTAATTGTACCATTACGTACAATATCGTCTTTTAACGATTTCTGAGACATTTAAGTATGCAGACATTCTATCAAGTACCTATACAATATGGCAAATTTATTATAGAGCTGGGCTTGACATCCTCTTTAATAGGCTTAGATGCTTGTTCTCAACAGACACTGTTTGTGTCTGTTTCAAACAGTCGCTCCTGTTGGTCTTGTCCAACAGACGTGACTTCTTCTTTTTATTTTATTTATTTTCAACAAACATAACTCTTTTCTTAATTTTAATTTTCAACACTCATAATTTTTCTTTTTATTGTGATATCTTTTATTTGAAAATATCCAACATCCTTCGCCTTGATGCAAATCAATTGCCAAGCATTTTGTGCCCAAGAAAAAGTTTCATCAAACATACTTAGGTTTCGCTAATAACAGAATAGCTAAATTGCATAGGCAAAGAAAATACTTCATGCGATAGAATCAAATTTTGAATTATTCATAAGATTTTCTAACACCCAACACTCCAAAGTTTGGTTAAACAAAACATCATTGACTAGTTTGGGTCCAACTTGTAACCATAAATTTTGGATATCCCACAATCACGTATGCATGTAAGATAGTCTCTGGTTCTTTATCGTGTCAATGGCAAAAAATATTATTTACCATATTCCTGGCCACTGGCCACGTTAAGTTTGGTAGAGACTGATGTAGTAACCTCAAAATGGAGACTTTTATTTTTCTAGGACTAGCCAACTTCTAGATAGTTTCCAATATGTTGACTTGGCCATAGAATTCTTGATCTGTACTTCATACACTGTCTTAATCGATAAATTCCCTTAGCTAGTTAGTATCTAATAATAGATGTTATCTTTTTCACTATACGGCTCAACTTGAATTGCCATAACCATTAATATAATATAGTGGGGAAGGACTTGTGACAACTGATCAACAGGCCAATTACTTGTTTTATCACAATAGCTCGCAACTGAGAGATCAGCCTTTGTTTTAGATATATCTCCAGCAGCAAAGTTAATCAAAGAACAACAACTCAGCCATGTGTCAACCCATAACTCTGTCTCATGGCCATTATGGATATTCATACCTAGCCCTTTAACCAGAACATCCTTTCCCTTTAGTACACTCCTCCAAATGTGAGAATCTGATGATTTTGTAGACATTGATAAGAAATTCTAATGTATGAGATATTTTTTCTTTAAGAGCTCCACCCATAAAATGTCAAGCCCGACTCTACAATATGTTTATTATGCCATTCCTACATAAGAATGCATGTTTGCTTACTTGGGTACCTCGAAAATCGTTAAAGGATAGTAATGTACCAAATGGTACAATTAAGTTGAATTAAGCCTCAAACTAGTCCAAATAGAGATTTTAAGATGAAATTGAGAATTTTAAAACCCCAAAATGACTTAAAATGGTGATTCAGAATTCGATGACTGATTTGGAGTCAAATTAGAATTTTCATTACCTAGGGGTAAAATGGTCATTTTGCCACTCGAGGTTAAAATTGGAATGTTGGAAGAAGTTTTTGATCAAGATTGACTATTTAAAACATAATTTGAGTTTGAGAAGTGAAAAATTTTAATTTCAACATTTTTCCAAGCATAAGGGCAAAATAGTCATTTTGCCACCTAGAGGCAAAATTGTAATTTTACATTACCCAACACTTGTCCAGCACATGGATTTTACCCAATATTATCATGGATAATTGAGAAAATTTAAGTGGTGGAGAGAGATTACTTAATGGGTAAGTATGACACGTGGACCAATGAAATGGTGACATGTGTCAAATTTTCATCCATTTAAATTTGACTTTAAAAATCAGCACAAAATCAGTCCATTTCTCTTCATATGGCCCGCCAAAGCAAGAACAAAGGAAGAAAAGAAAGAACAAGAACCCTAAGGTGAAAATTCAAGAGAAAATTGGTGGATTTCAAGTAATCAAGCAATCAAAGGTAAAAATTTCTTGATTTTGACTTGTGATCTACCTTTCCCATACATTCTTTGGCATTTTCCATGGTTGAATCACATGATTTCATGACGGGTATCTTGCTGGCTGAACACTTAGAGAGAGGTTTTGATGCTTGATTTGGTTAGATTTCAATGTATTTTAATGTTTTTAGTTAGTTAATGATGTGTAGCATGAAAAACAAACAAGAAAAATTCATTTTCTCCCATCACCCATCATTGGCCAAATCTTCCTTGTAGAGTGTTGATGGTGGATTTGATTTTATTTGAAGTGAATTGGTTAGGAAATGATGAATTATGGTGAGAAAATCAAGTAGGAAAAATCATATGTTGATGCACCCACCATGGCCAAAATTCCCAAGAGAAAATGTGAAGATGATTTTGTTAAATTTTATGCTATTTGACTTGTGTTTGATGGTTTGGAGAATTGGAAGAAAAAAAGAGTTAATTGGAGTTAAAATTGGACATATTGGCTAATTAATCGGGTGATAGATCTGTAAAGCCCGACCTTATAAAATACTATTCATGACGTACATGTGATGATAGCATGATTGTATGCTAGGAAAGTCCCAAAAAATTTACAAAAGTCGGTATTGTACCTAGAGGTACAACAAAGTTGATTTAATCCTCGAACTAGATCAAATAGGAATTTTAAGGTGAGATTAAGATTGTCACAGTCCAAGGATGACTCAAAATGGTAATTCGGAGTTTGAGGATCAATTTGGAGTCGAATCAAAATTTTCACTATCCAGGGGCAAAATGGTCATTTGCCACCTGGGGATAAAATGAGAATTTTAGAAAAGATTTTTTTGATCCCATTTGACTTATTGGAGTATAATTTGACATATTGGAGTATGATTTGAGGTTTAGAAGTGAAAAATTTTAATTTCGATATAATTTGGAGTAAAAGGGTAACATGGTAATTTTCCCACCTTAGAGGCAAAATTGTAATTTTCCACCATCAGGACATTTTTTCCAGCACATGGTCTTCCTTTATCTTCATCTTTGACCCTTGACTAATCATGTGATGGAGATAAAATGTTTAAATTTTTAAAATTTTAAAAATGGACCAATAAGAAAATGCCATGTGTCAAGCTTAGGATATTTTATTATTTAACCAAAAAATCAGTATAAATCAGCCCATTACTCTCCAAATATTCGGCCAAGCAAGGAAGACAGAGAAAGAGAGGAAGAACAAACCCTAGGTGAGGAATTTCAAGAGAAAAAGTGTGAAAAATCAAGGAAAACAAGTGAAAAAGGTAGCATTTTTCAACTTAAGCTTGAAATCTATTTTCCTTAAGCATTTCTCCTTATTTTCCATGCTTAAATTACATGTTTTTATGATGAATTGTTGGCTGATCAAAATGGGTTAAGAGAGAGAAAGTTGTTAAATTAATTTGATTTTAAGTTATGTTAGTATTTTTAGTTAGTTTAGCATATTTAGAAACAAAACAACAAGAAAAGAATTTATTTTCTCCCACAACCATTAATGGCCGAATTTACCATGTATGAGTGAGGATGAGTTTGATTTTTATTCTAGGAGAATTGGTTAAGAAATGATGAATTATGAGCCTAGAAAAATAATGGGAATTTTCGGAGCAAAAATACGAATTTTTACCCATTAGGGGTATTTTCATAATTTGCTATCGGGACTGATAATTTGCACCACACTGAGGGACATTAAGTCAATTTGGGTGCAATTGAGGTATAGAAACTGAAAAGAATTAAATTGGAGTTTAAACGGACCCGTTAGGAATTTAATCGGGTGATAAGACGAATTAGGCCAATACCGGGTTTAGATAGTTACCAGTGCATTTTTGCATTCCATATCATGCATTGGTAGTCTAAATTAGTTTAATTTTGATTTAGTACCAACTTGGTGAAACTCTCGATTTTGTACTGTGTCAAGGTGGTGAGTCCTCCGATAAAGGCAAGGAAATTGCATCCGAGGACCAGTAGACAGAGTGCGTCGAAAGTCTGCATTCTAGACATTGTGAGTAAACTTACTGTCATTTTAATTATCTAGGGTGGGTTTTAGATGATTTCATGAATTCTATGGAAAAAGGAATTTAAAAAGGTAAATTTCATGTTTTATGAATAAATGTGTTTCAATAAAATTAAATTATAAATTGTTTTGAAATTAATAGTGATTTTGAAAAATAGAGTACACGGAGACTGTTAATTATGGCAATTTGATTGTTTAAATTGATTGGCTTATGATAAATCGGGCATGATTGGCTAGTTGGCAATTGTATTGAAATGCGAATTGTTTGATTGCCTTGAAAGACTGTGAATTACAAAATTGCCATATCATGTTATTGAGTTTTATTGTATGGTGGATTATATATATTAATTAATCACTGCAGTAGAGGGTTTCTATGGACCAGCCTTTTAGAGGGGCACAGTAAACCCCATTATATTCTTACCTCAAATGGAGAGGCGCGTAGGGTATCTCCTGGGGTAAAGTTTAGAGTTCACTTCACGCTAAACCACCACGTGAGGGGGAACTCAGCCAACGCCAAGGAACGGCTATGTTTTCAAAACAAAAACATGAGTTATGTGAAATGTCAATTTTAATAGCCTTGGCGGTCTCGGTAGGATGCCTCGGCCAAGGTGTCCTTGATAATGGATTTATGGTACAAGCCTAGTTTTTACGAAATTCATAAGCCTCTTTACATATTTTAAATGAAATGTATTCTAATGCTGTGACCTAGTTTACGATGATTTACTTTATTGTCTCCATATACTCAACTTTAGATATTTATGATGATGTCTGTTTACTCATTGGGATTTTATAATCTCACCATCCTCATTTCCACCCATTTCAGGTTCAGTATAGGCTGTAGATAACTGATCTCATCGAGGACTACCTTTGGATCTGCATTTTCCAAACTGTAGGTTCACAGTCCTCTTTACTTTTGTTTATTCGGGGGCCTCTTATTATTGTAAATTAAATTAAATATTTTGACTTACTGTATTTTAGTATGTATAAATTTATTTAGCTTTTACGCTATAAAATTATTCACATATAACTATATAAATATTATTTTATAAGAAAATAGAATATTTTACTTAATATTTCTTTTATTTTCTTATTATATTCAAATAACCGTAATTTCATTTTAAATAAAGATTTTAGACTTTTAAACTCATTTTGAATATGAATTATGTGTTTTGTACTTGTATATTACGTTTTAGCCAGTTTCAAAAATTTTGAGAAAAAATGATCAAAATACCCCTATGAGACAAAAATTGATATTTTATTTATTTTTAGTTGGAAACAGTTTAAAATCTTTTAGAACACGATATTTGACAATGGTTGCTCACAAGGGAAATGAGAAACTGATAGTAAAGCCTTGCAGGGTTTCGGGTTGACATTTCGGGTAATGAGTGTCTATCTGGACACCGCAGCGGTTGTCACGGGCTCGAGGGGAGTACCGAGTCGTGATAAGATCGAATTAGGCCAATACCATTTTATTTAGGTACATAATTAAATTTATATTGAACACCGTATTTAGATAGTTACCCGAGCATTTCACATCCCATTTCATGCATTAGTATAGAGCCTGAATTGGTTTTACAACGATTTAGCACCAATGTGGTAAATAGCTTGATTTTGCATTATGTTTAGGTGGTGAATCCTCCGAAAAAGGGCAAAGAAATTGCACTCGAGGATTAATAGTCGGAGTACTCGAAATTCGACTCCCGAAATAGTGAGTAACCTTACTATCGTCTTAATTATCTAAAGTGGTTTTTATCCGATTTTGTAATTTTATGGAAAATGAGTTTAAATGGTAAATCTTTATGTTTTATAAACAAAATGTGTTTAAATGAAATGATTTTATAAAATTGTCTTGAAATTGAAAGATGGTTTTGAAAATGGAGTAATTGGAGACTAATTGCTGTGTTATAAATCATGGTTTGAATTGACTGGCTTATGATAATATTGGCATGAATGGTTGAATTAGTATTTGTGTTGAAAATATATAAATTGTTGTTTGCCTTGATAGGCTGGATAATGATAAAATTGCCATGTCATGCTGTTGAATTTTATTGAATTGTTGGGTTATTGATTAGTCACTACAGTGGACGGGTTCCGTGGACCAGCCTATTAGAGGGGCACGGTAACCTAATTATATTCTTACCTCAGTATGAGAGGCGCGGATAGATAACTCCTGAGGTTAACACTTTAGAGTTCACTTCATGCTAAACCACCACGTGAGGGTGAACTCAGCCAATGCCAAGGAACAGCTATGTTTTCAAATAAAAAACATAATTTATGCGTACATAACTTTTTAACAGCCTTGGCGGATTCGGTTGGGATAGCCTTCGGCCAAGGTATCCCTGATAACTGAGTATGAGAATGATTTTTGTACGGGCCAAAGCTTTTAAGAAATTCATAAGCCATGTTGATTACTCGATTTATATGAATTGATTTTATTTGGTTGAAATGAGTTGAAAGGTGATGAATTACAGTTTGTTAAACTATTTTATCTGTTTCCATTTACTCAGCTTTAGATATTTTAGATGGTATTTGTTTACTTACTAGGATTATATAATCTCACCACCCTCATTTTCACCCTTTTCAAGCTCAGGATAGTCGATAGATAGCTCACTTTGTTGAAGGCTACAATTGGACTTGAATCCTCAAAAACTGTAGGTTTACCGTTTTTGATACTTTTGGTCATTCGTGGGCTCACGTGTTACTGTAAATTAAATTTTATACTTTGGTTATCTGTATTACAGTATGTACGAATTTATTTAGCTTTTATGCTACAAAAATTATTTACCGATAACTCTATAAATATTGTTTTATAAGAAAATAGAATATTTTATTTAATATTTTTATTATATTCAAATAGTTATAATTTCACTATAAAGGAATGTCTTAGATATCTAAATTTATTTTTAAACATGAAATATGTGTTCTTTACTCCAATACTACATTTTTAGTCGGGTTCAGAATTTTTTAGGATAAATGACCAAAATGCCCTTGTGAGACAAAAATTATTTTTTATTGTTTTGATTTGAAAATAGTTTATAATCTCTCAAAACATGATATTTAACAACTGTCGCTCACAGGGGAGGTGAGAAAAACTGATATAAAAGCCTTGTGAGGTTTCGGTCGGCATTCCGGGCGATGAATTTCTATCAGGACATCGCAAAGGTTGTCACGGGCTCGAGGAGAGTACCAGGTCATGACATAAAACATCCTTGTTTTGCCAAATATTCCAACCTAACGTTGCCAACATAGCAAGGTTAGTTTTGCGAGAATCCTGAATTTGGAAGCCACCTTGATCATTTAATAAACACTACTTGTTCCAATTTAAAGCATGAATTTTATGAGCCTTATCAGAATGATCCTCATATAAAATTTTGATTCAACTTATCTATCTCTTTTACTACATATTCAAGTAGAAAAGTAGTCTACATCAAATAGAAAGCAATGGTAATTGTGACGGATTGGACAAGTGAAATGTGGCTAGCCTTTGAAAGATGCTTTTTACTCAAATTTTCTAGTCTAAGCTTTATTTTGTTCAAAAGCTCAAAGTATGTGGCTTTGGAGATTCGTCCATGTAGTATTGGAGTACCAAGATACTTACCAAAATCTGTAGTCAAAGGAATTTTAGTCATATTACTAAGTAACTTGGTTCTTGCTAGACTCACAATAGAAGACATCAAAATTCTTGACTTTGATAAACTGACTCATTTTCTCGATGCTCTACAAAAAGTGTCTAAAGTGTGCATCATGGTTTGCACCTGTTTTGGGTTCGTAACTCCAAATAGCATGAGATCATCTACAAAACAAAATATGAGACAAGAAAGAGCCTTTCTTTGTCAAGAGAATGGGTCTCTAATTACCCAAGTTAACTTCACGCTGGATTACACGTGAAAGCTTCTTTTGGCATAACACAAAAAGATAAGGTGATAATGGATCTCTTTGCCTTATACCTCTTATAGGTGAAAAATATCTCAAATGATGTTCATTCCAAATAACTGAAATGTAGTGACCTAATAACAAACATATTAAGCTTATCTAAGATATATGATGGCCAATTTCTTCCAACACCTCTTGTCGAAAACTCCATTTCACTCAGTTATATGCTTTCTCCAAGTCCATTTTAGTAGTAATTGCCTCTTCTTTTTGCTTCATGGTGCTCATTGTATGAATAACTTCCTACACAATAATAATATTATCTGCTGCCTATCTCCCATGAATAGTTAGACCAATTGAAATTGACCAATAGTCATATATTTATCTCTTAAGATAATTTAACATAATATCTAAACTTGACCAATTAAAATTTACCTATTAGTCATCCAATTTATCTCAAAATAAATTAAAACTTTAGAGATAATATTTGAATTTGGCCAATTAGAATTTACCAATTTGTCATCTATTATCTCTAATTAAAAAATTTTGGAGATTAAATCAAAGTTTTGTCATCCAATTTATATATAAATAAATTAAGATAATTTAAAGATAAGATGCAAATTTGGCCAATCAAAACTCAAAATTTTTGAGTTTGGCCAATTACAAAACTATCTATGAGCCATCATGATTTATCTTTCATCTAATATAGTAAACACAATGCTCCAACTTGTGGAGGGTTTAGAAATTCAGAAGAAGAAGATTTTTGAAGACTCGAAGTTTTGGTTTTCAAGATAGGCTTCAAATCTTAATTTTCAAGGCCTAATTTGTGTGTACAAATTACTTCACCAGCCATCAAGGGTAAGACATTTTTCATAGCCTATAACAACAATGTCTAAGCCCAGTCTCCTTCACAAAACACCTTTACCCTCCCTTTTTCTTTGGCTCTATCTTCCTTCTCTCACATAGGGGCGGACCCTATCTACGTTGAAATGGTGTCACATGACACCACTCATTTACAGAAAAATTTATTTGTTATATTACTTTTACAAAAAAACATTTACTTGTTACACTAGTTATTTAGAGTTTTATATACTTAATAATACTAATGAACTAACTAATTTTTTTACAATTTTGTAGGAGTGGGGTCAAAGTACATTTATCAAAAAGTAATTTATATATTAGTATTTAAATACTACATGGAAAGACAAAAAAATTTCCTACTATAATTTAAGATTTTATTAAAAAAGTCAAAACTAAACTACTCTCCTTCTTCAAAAATTAAAGTCCTACTCTTAAAATCCACAGTGATGCTTTATTTTCTCAATCCTTGACTGTTTTTCTCACTATCTCAAAACAACTCATCTAGACTTCAATTGTAAATAATTTTCAATCTAAATTAAATTTTTTAAATACTTAATGTCTAAATATTTTTGCATTAATTTGATAGTTTGGATTCTAGCTAATATAAATAGTATTACATGTCAAATAATATCTTGAAATTATTAGTCTTTCTTTTTTTTTTGATTTATTTTGTATAGATATTGTTGATTATTTTGTAGACAAATAAAACTATTGTGTATCCTTTAGTTTATTTGCTAGTAAAAGTTGCATTGATCTTACCAGTTGCAATAGCATCGATTGAAAGAACTATTTTAGCAATGAAATTTATAAAATATAGACTACGCAATTGAATGAGTAGCGAGAGGATAAATGATTGCTTGGCAACATATATTAAAAAAGATATATTTGATCATGTTTCTACTAATGTTATCATGCACCGTTTTCAAAATATGAAAAATTGTCGTGGACAATTATAGTTATCTTAAATATTTTTACTCTGAAGTATTAAATAAATGTCTTGAATTTATATTTTCTTTAATATAATGTTAAAACTTCTAGTTTTTGAATTTTAACATATTTATATATTTTTAATTATTATTATTATTATTTTAATTATGACACCACTCAAAAATTTTATGGATCTGCCCCTACTCTCACATTTGTCCCTTTCCTCCTTCATCTTTGTTTGGACCTTCTCCAATCTCGTCTACATTGCTGCCACACATCTAAAGAAAAAAACATGCTACTTTTTTAAGACTCATAAGAAGAAAATTTCGAGTTGCCATTGTTGCTCAAAAAGATGGGATTTAACATCTTTCTTGTTTGGTTTAGACTTTAAAGCATGTTAATTGAGCAATAATCCTCAAATTAGTCTTGATCCTTTATATGTCATTGCTTTGAAAAGATAAATAGAGCCATAGGCCTTATTGTTTGAGACTTTTGAATTTCAATTAAGTTGCTAATAATGGATTGTAAATTTTGGTTCATGGTTGTCTATGAGGTTTTTTGGTTAGTATTTTTGGGAAATCTTTAGTTGCAGATGAGATGAAATGGAGCAAAAGTGAAGGAAATTTCCTTTAGGTTTGGAAAAAGTGAGGGAGGATTGACAAGAATATATGTTTGAGTAAAATCTTAAATCTTGTATGGGTCTCAAAAAAGTGAGGAAAACTTGTAAAAGATGAGGATATTTTTGTATTTTGATGATTTGTCAAAATTTGTTGTGACAATGAAACAAAAAGACAAACGTTCGAATAACAATCTAGGATGTCAAGAGGGTAAGTGATCATTTTGTAACAAGAGGGGGGTTAGTGTACTTCAATTATAAGAGGGGTGTTTTTTTTTTTATTTCAACCTTGAATCATGTGGGTGCAATATATAATATTATATTGATTACTAAATGATATAAATCAGGTTGAAGTTGTTGCAAGATACACCATAAAATTTGATAATCAATACTAAACAAAGGATGCATTTTATTTCATGGCGACTTGCATGTAACAATAATGCTAGAAATCAATTACATTTTTTATCAATGCATTTGTTTTTTTTTATTTTATTATTTACATATGATATTTTTAATATTGAAAATTAGGTTTTTGGTGTTTTGAATAATTGATGAATATTGATATTTTTATAGTGCTATGGTGAAACTTTTTTGAAAATGGAATAATTTTATATAGATGGGCAATGTTGAAAAATATTTTCTACAAGATGATCCACATAACAAAAAAAATATTTTCAACAATTTATCCAAATAACATAAAATGTTAAATTTTTTGGTAAAATCTTTTACAAAGAAAAAAAAGTTTTTTGATAGATATTTTCAAGTTATCAAATGGATCCATACAAATAAACAAATCACCTTTGGTTGGGCCTTGCTCCCTATAAGATTAAAGTCTTTTACTGACAGCTCATACGATGTCATCTTGCAGTCAAAGAAATTCTCGCTAATAGGGCATTATCAGTTGGGATGCTGCCATTTGCTTACTTTATAGAAGAAAAATCAAATCAGTGAGCCATCTTTTCTTTTCTTGTGATAAAACTTGGCATTTGTGGCACCTATGGGGTGCTCTTTGGAATAATGATTGAGTTTGTAATAGTGAAACCCTTGACTATTTTCTTGCCTGGTTTGGGTACGCTTCTCATTTTAAAAATGATCAAATATGGAAAATGGCCTCGTATGCTGCTATTTGGGCTATTTCGTGTGCAAGAAATGATGTAATTTATAGGTAAAGAATGGAATGGTGAGCAAGTTATGGAGCTTATTAAAGTTAAAGTGGCATGTTGGATTAAGACTTAATGGCGTGAACACAACTTGTCCATTGGTGATCTTGCCTGAATTCCTTCTGAAGGTATTGTCCCTCAACATGTGCAACACCCTAAGCATGACCAAGAATGGTCTAAGCCTCTTGTAGGTTGCCTTAAATTTAATACGAACAGTGCATCTAGGGAGAATTTGGGGATTTAGGCATTATTGGCCTTATAAAGGATGAGTTTGATAACACTCTTGCTATCTTTTCTAAAGCTATTGGCTAGTCGAATTCTAATATGGCCAAACTTTTAGCTATTAAAAAGGCTATCCTTTTATTTGTTTCTTTGCCATGGAGCTCCTCTCATTCCCTTAATTTGGAATTTGACTCTTTTAATGCTGTCAAGTGGATCCAAAATCTAGTGTATATCCTTTGAAGATTAAAAAGGCAAATCACTCAAATTGCTAACCTATTGAACAAGGTTGATGTTAGTTAAAATTCTACTTACTCAAGTATATGTATAGAACAGATAGTATATTAGCAAGCAGAGTATCGATCCTATAGAGAATTGAAAAATCAAAGTAATAACTTGGGTAAAAATCAAATCAAGCAAGCTTAGGATTACAATATCCCTCACACTTCATCTAAATCTTAACTCTCTTCCTTAACTTATTTCAAAGGGTTGAATTGCTAACCTAGAGTCCTCAATTATTTATAAGGGTTTCCTGACTCATCTTATAAAAATATCTATTTTAACTAAAACACTATATCTCTATGTGAATTGCAATTAAAATAGAGTCATTAAGTTCAAGCTCTAATTCTAGCTACATATGGCATATAGGTATATCCCCATCATATACACAAATCAATTAATATAATCATGTGCTATCCCAATTTTAGTCTACACTAAACTCCATTTCTCAACTTTGTTTAGGTTCCCAAATCAATTTAATTAGTGGCCAAGCAATTAAAAGCATTAAGAACAAATTGGAATAAACAATTCAATTCAATTCCATTGAAATAAGCAAGAGAAAGATTAAAAATTCAGATTACATGTGAGTTCAATTGCACTCCTAGAAAAATAGTTTAGTTCATAATATTTAATAAAAACTTCATCCAAAGAAAATTAGCCATTAATCCAAGTCAAAGAAAATAAGAAAAACACAAAAGTAGAGAGAGAAAACTAATAGTTAAAGCTTTGTGATCTTGATTCTCCCTTCAATTCTCTTCTTTTCTTACTTTGTTTTTGGCTTTTTTTCTCTAGAGAAATTGTTTACTGCTTCTTCCCAAAAACCTCTAAAAAAGGCCCCTTAAATATCCTCCAAAAGTCCTAACTTCTAAAATCTCGTAAGCTTGTTATTTTTAGAAAATACGGTGAGCACCGCAACTCTCATTTCCTAGAGCCATGACTCTCAAAGTTTCTGTCTCAATTTTGTTCTTTTGGTGCAGTACTTTCACTTTGACAAAGATTTCAACCATCTTTCGATCAGAACTATACAAAGTGGTAAACATCAAAGTTGTAGCCCTGCCTCTTACTTTCTAATGGTCCTAAAATCATGTCATTTGGACTTCTTTAGTGGGAGATATTCTCGAAAAAATGAAACATATGCAAACAAAGCACCAGTCCATTATGCATCTTTTTTCACCAATTGAAAATATTTTTTATCCTACTCTTACAAAAACATAAAAATAAATATAAATAACATAAAACCCTAAACATTTAAACATAAATTAAACTAAACTAATAAAATAACTAAAAACACCTAAATCTGATCTTAAATCTAGTCTAACTTAGACTAATTAGGTATTTAATCTCCCGTTAAATATATGTATTTGATGCACACATCAGTTGCGAACTAGCAAACCAATCATACACCAAGATCTGTGAATGAGGCGATATAAAGGTTACCAAAGGAAGACATTCAAAGGAATCTGTTTTGGGTGTTGAGTCAGGTACCCTCGGCCAACCTCTTAAAAGGGACACCTTGAGCTTTCTGTTGGTGACTTGTTTTGATTTTTTTTTTTTTGTGATGTTTTTTTTCTCTTTACTTTGCTCTATTTTGTGTACTGATCTTAGCATAGGTTGGTTTGCCTTTGTGCTGCTCTTTTGCCTTCAATAGGTGTGGGTTTAAATGTTGCTTAGGACTTGCTCTATCTTTGGATTCTTGTTTGCAACCTATTTTTACTTTCTGGTTTCCTACAACGATACTACTATGTTTTTGTGATCGATGTTGTGTTGTTCTTCTACCTCCTAGGTAGATTGTTCTAAGTATCTATATTAATGAAATACTTTAATTAGCCTTTCAAAAAAAAAAAACAAATAAGCTAGATATGAAAAAAAATGACAAATTATACAATTAGTCTTTGTACTCAATCAAAGTGGTGAATTTAATCCCTATACAATAATTTGTAAAAATTGAACTCCTATCCTTTTCAAAAATTGACAATATCAATCTAATCGTTAACGATATTAAAATTTTTCTGTTATCTATGCTTACATGGTATTTAATTGTATGGACATGACATGTTTTAATTGATGTGACATTGAATTTGATGATGTGACAATGATTATGTATCATGGTTGGAGATGTAAACAAGGTTGAATTGATGATCATCAAAGAGACTTTCCTTCAGTTTGCTACTATTGCATGGGTGAATTCTTATGACCTGATGATTGAATATGAATCCTTGAATGCACTGAAGTGAATCACTTATCCTAATAAGGCACCTTGGAGACTGAGACATATCATTTTGCAGATGTGGTCTTGCAAATCTCAAGTAGATGCTTGGTCAATTGTTCACACTTTGAGATCAGGAAACTCTAACAAGACTTCCTTGCACTTTCTTGATAATATTTTGAGTAACTGAATAGTTGGGTATAGATGATTGACTTGCTGATTTTTTTTTCTCGTTGTCCTTTTGCTCTATTGGATTTTCGCTGGTTCCTTTACTGTGTAGTGATTGATGCCTTATTTTGTCTGGTTCTTTCTTGTTTAGCTTTAGTGACTAATGCCTACTTCTCTTCTACCTGACTCTGCTTTCCTTAAGGGAGGCTAGTTTTTTATTGGCCGAATGCAGGACAATGTAAATGTTGAGTTGTTTTGGTGATGTTGTCAACGGTTTAAGTTAGAGATTTTGTTCATCCTTTATTTTTAGCACAAGCTCTAAACTTTTTTTTTTTTTTTTACAGAATGATGTAATTCATTGATTCATCAAGACATCCTACAAACTGAGCATAATAAAAACTTCAAATAAAACATTTTAGTTTATCTTAAACCTCTTCCCTATATGATGCATTGTGGGCATATCGGACTGCTTACAAGACCACAATTGGCATGTCTCCATACAAGTTGGTCTTTGGCAAAGCTTGTCATTTATCGGTGGAACTTGAGCACAATGCTAATTGGGCCGTGGAGAAGTTAAATTTTGATTTACAAGCAGAAGGTGAGCAAAGGTTGTTGCAATTAAATGAACTTGATGAATTTCGCCTTCAAGCTTATGAAAATGCCAAACTCTATAAAGAGAAAACAAAGCAATGGCATGATAAGAAGATAGTAGAACGAAGCTTTGAACTAAGACAATCAATGTTGCTCTATAATTCTCGCTTGAAATTACTTTTGGGAAAGCTCAAATCAAGGTGGACTGGTCCCTTCATTGTTAATGAGGTATTTCCACATGGAGCAATCGAAGTTAGGGGGACAGATGGTCAAAAATTTAAAGTCAATGGATAAAGATTATTGGGGAGGCAAAATTAATCATCAAGAGTCCTCAACACACTTGCTTGACATGGCCTAGAGTCTAAATCAGTCCAGTCGAAGACTATAAATGAAGCGCTTCTTAAGAGGCAACCCAAGTTCCTCAACCTTACTCATTTTAATCTTTGTTTTATTTAATTATAATTTATTTCTTTTGATTTAAAATTTTTTTATTCTAATTAATTTATGTTTCCTTTTGTAGGTATTTGTCTCTAAAAAAATTCAAAAAATTCAAAAAAACAAAGGTCAGAGTTGTGACCTTCAAGTTGAGAGCCGCGACCCTAAAAGAAGGCAAAATATGGCTCAAGGTAGAATGTTTGAGCGTCGCGGCCCTCACATTTAGAGCCGTGGCACTGGAATAAGTAAATATGAATGGCCACACAGAAGGTTTGATGAAAGCAGCGGCCTTGGATGAAGCAAAGAAATGGGAGCAAAACCAGAGTGTGTGAGCGCCGCGGTGCTCAATCCTCAATGCCACGGCTCTGGATTGGGACCTACCCCACTGCTATAAAAAAACTTTTTTTTTACTGCTTCTCATTCATTCTTCTTCTCCAGTCATCACTTCCATTCTCCCTCATTCTCCTTCATTCAAACTCTCTCCATACTTTCTCTTTTCAGGTTTTATTTTTTTATCACTTTTAACTCTTGCACTCACTCTTCTCACAAGGAATGGCATCCAAACAATCCAAACCAAGCTCAAATGGTGCTTTTGACAGATCGAAGTTCATCTCTGTCGATGCATCTACAAGATATCATACGTCATTGATCAACAAAGTGCCAATTCCTAAACGAGGGATAAATATCCCCATTCTCCTTTATAAGGAAATTCATCAGATGCTTTACGACCGACATTGACAGCTATTTAGTAACCAAACTAAAGCTACAATTATGGTTTTCATCCAAGAGTTTTATGCAAATGTGGTTGAGCATGTCGATAGCGTTGCCTTTGTCCATGGCAAACAAGCTCCTTTTCACAGTCAAGCTATCAATGCATTTTTTGGAACTCCCAATATTAAGAATGATGAATATGGGTAGTACTTGGGCGATAATCAAGATTGTAATGAGATTATATCAGTGCTTTGTGTTAAAGGAGCCCAATGGAAGACATCACATGATGAGCCCAGTTCATTTAAACAAAGTGCTATGAAAAATGAGCTGAAAGATTGGTTACACTTTGTAAATGCACAATTACTCCCCATCCACTTATATTAGCGATGTCACGTGGGATCGCGTAGTTCTAATTTATGCCATTATAATGAATAGATCCATTGACATTGGTAAGGTTATCTCTCATGCCATCTTACATACAGGTTGCACTAAACGAGATGGTATCGATTTTCGTTCCCTGATCACTACACTATGTGTGAGAGCTAGTGTGTAATGGAGTAATAAGGAAGAGTTGCAACAACTGAAAATTCCTATCACCATGGGCTTTCTTAAGCAATTGGAAGAGTCTGCACCAGTGGCTAGTAATTCTTCTCAAGTGGCTCCCCCACCTTCACAAGCGGCTCTCACACGTAATGTTACTCAATGGATGGAAACCATTAATTGTCGACTAAACCATCACAAAAGGCAAAATCGGGCACTTGAACAAATGATGAGAGCTTATGTCGAACACATTGGGATGGATATGACTACTTTTCCTTTGCTACCTATGGATTCAGACTTTGAAGACGATTTTGGTGGTGATGACGAGTCGGACCTGTAGACTGCAGTTTCAAAGTTAGGGGAGTATTCTTGTCCCTTTTTTTTAATTTTCTTTTATCACATTAAGGACAATGTTTTGTTCTAAGTTTGGGGGAGCATTTTAGAGCTTCGTTGGTTTATTCCAAGTTTAGTTAGTTTTATTTTAAGTTATGTTTTTCATGTTTTAATTGTGTTAAAAAAAATTGAGATAGTTACACCTTATTCATGATTGTCCTAATCCTAGGATGATATTTTTATTATCTTGTGATTCTTAGCTTCTGGAAAACATATAGTTATGGTTTAATTTTATGTAATATTCTTGTGTTAGCTTTATTTTAGAGTGTGACTTCCAATAATTTGAGCACTATACTCTTTTACATAAAATTTTTATGTGATTTAGAGAAAGGTTATGCTAATAAAAAGTATAGTGAAGTCAAGAATTTCAGAATTTGTTTGATTTTCTCTCGAGGTGAAATCTTAGAAAACAATTAGGATAGGAAGTGATTTAGGCCATCTTTGGATCATTTGAGCCTTTTTTAGCTTACCTTGTTACATTTATCCTTAGTCACCTTTTTTGAACCTAATTTAACTTTTCTTTGTAATTACACAATTGTATTAGCCTTGACCTGTCTATTTAAATCCAACAATTTGAACCTTTCATCCTTTAAGTATTTTTATCTTTCTAGAGAATGATTTGAGCTTAAAGATAAATTGAGGGAGAAAAGTGAAAGAAAAAAAAAGTGATGGTTGTTAGGAAAATTACCCCTTGTTTATTATTGTCAAAAATAAGTTTGGAGGTTGAAAAAAAAAAGCGAAATAAAGTGTGTTGTACAAATGGAAAGTACACTTCAAGTTTGGGGGTTCTCTAAAATTTTTTTTTTTTTTGAGCTCTTTATTGTTCCTAGATTGATTAAGTGCTTAGAGTGAATTTGAGCCTAAATATATCCTTTATCATACTTAAACCCTAGCCTTACATTACAAGCTTGATAAAGACCTATTGATACTTGAATAAGTGTTAATCTACATTAATGGAGAGAGGGATGAAAAGAAAACTTATGGGTCCAAGTATTAATTTATGATCAGATTTGGCATAAACTAATCCAAATTGCATTATATTCTTTGTAAGAGAGCATTCACACACACATGGGAATGTTGGCTCAATTAGTCTTTGATAATAATAAAACATTCCCATTTATTTGTGTCTAATACCTTTACTTGAGTGTGCAGGGAATTAATATATGAAATTAATTTATTAACTCTTCAAAGAGTATTTTTGAAAGAAAAAGAGGGATAAAATCAACAAGATGTCACTGAATAACAAGGAGGAAGCTTATTGGTGAAACAAGGAAGAATGTTGGTTGATCAAAGTTTCAAATTGGAGAAATGGCAGGGCTGAAGAGTTTGAGAAACATAACCAATTCAGTCGACCAAGTCAGTCAACTAAGTGCTCTCTGCTAGAATCTGTAAACCAAAAACAGAACCAACTTAGTCAACCAAGAGCTCTCTGTCTGCAATTTGAACTAGAGCACTACAAGATAGATTAACGGTTAGAACTCATCATCAACTATTTCTAACGGATATAAACTGCCAAAATGCCATCAAAGTTGCATCTTCAAGTAAAAAAGGGTCTTCCAACAATGGGAAACAGTTTTCAAGAAGCCTTGAATGAGATTTGAGCTATAGAAGTAGAAAAACCAGAAAAGCTTCAGTGCATTTGTATTTTACTCTCAATCTTGTACCAATCAGATCAACCAATGATCATAGGTACTTTCTTTTACTACTTATCTTGTATTCTTAGAGCGAGGAAGTCACTCTAAGGGGTTATTCAAGCTTGGGATAGCTTGATTGTTGTAGGTTGTGGTTGAGCCTTGGAAAACCACTTTGGGTTTTAGTTTAGTCTATGAAAAACTAGTGTAAAAGGTTTTGGCTGAGCCTGGTAAAAGTTATTGTAAAAGCTTGGTAGAAGTTTGTGAATTTCACCGATTATTAGTGAATTTGTGGGAAAATCCTTGGTTGGATAATCAAGGTAGTGGATATAGGTCTTGGACCGAACCACTCTAAATTGTTGTGCATTTTATACTCTATTTTTGTTTTCTTAAGTTTTGGAAATTAGTTTCTAATCTTGTCAAGAGCCAAATTGTGCTATTCACCCCCCCTCTAGTACATATTATAGGGACCAACAATTGGTATCAGAGCTAGTTCCCTGTTTTTAAGGCTTAACATCCTTTGGGAGATCTAAATGGCTCAACAAAAAACCATAGTTGCTGAAGGACAATCAACAAACAGACCACCTCTGTTTGATGGCTCTAATTACCCTTATTGGAGTACAAGAATGTTAATTTATATTAGGGCTATAGATTATGAAATGTGGAACGTCATAACTAATGGACTCTTTATGCCTTCAACCGTGAATGTAGTGACAAATGAGTTTATGCTCAAGCCAAGGTCTGAATGGATTGAGGTTGAAACTCAGAAAGTTCAAATAAATTTTAAGGCCATCAACACATTACATTATGCCTTGACCCCCACTGAATTTAACAAAGTCTCAAGTTGTACAACAGCTAAATAAGTGTGGGAGAAACTTAGAATAATCCATGAAGGATCTTCCCAAATCAAGGACTCCAAAATTGCTCTCTTAACACATAGTTATGAAATGTTCAAGATGGAGCCTTATGAAGACATCACCAGCATGTTTGATAGGCTTACAAACATCACAAATAAATTGAGTCAACTAGGCAAGCCTGTCCCTGAGCATGAATTAGTTAAGAGACTACTTAGAAGCCTACCAAAGTCCTGGAAACCAAAAGTGACAGCCATTAGAGAGGCTAAAGATCTGAACATCATCACACTTGATGAGATTTGTGGTTCTCTTCTCACTCATGAGCTGAAGCTTGAGGAAGAAAAAGAAGAAGACCGAAGGGAAGCAAAGGAAAAGAAAAAAAGTATTACGCTCAAAGCCAGCATCCTTGAAGAAGAGCTAGAAAAGCTTTCCTGTGATGATGATGAAGAATTAGCTCTAGTTGCAAGAAAATTCAGAAAGCTAATGAGTAAAAGAAATCGAAGGCTAACTAGAAGAGGTTTCAAAAAAGACCAAGGTGCCTCATGGGAAAAAAAAAACAAAATTGACTCCAATAAAAAAGAAGAGCTCATCTGCTACGAGTGCAAGAAACCTGGTCACTTCAAGTCTGAATGCCCATTGCTGAAAGATGAAACTCCCAAGAAAAGTAAGAAATCCAAGAAAGCAATGGTGGCTACTGCATGGTCGGATAATGACACTTCAAGCTCTGAAACCGATGATGAAAAATCTGAAGAAAGAGCAAACATCTGTTTAATGGCATAAGAGGATGAAACATAGGTACCCTCATCCCCCTGCATTAATTCTTATGATGATTTACAAGATGAGTATGAGTGCATGTATGATGAATTTGAAAAACTTTTTTCAAAATACAAATTATTAAAGAAAAAGGCTGCATTACTTGAAAATGATTTGGAACAAATCAAACAAGAATTCACTTCTATTTTTGAGCAAAGAAATACTTTGCAAATTGAGTTAGAACACTCAAAAATAGATTTTGAGGTTTTAAAACAAGAGTTGGAAAACAAGTCTAAAGCTTTGCAAATAGCTCTTGATGAAAATATAACTCTTAAATGTTTGAAAAATGAATCTTCAAAAAGAAACACATACCACAATAAAAATTTAGCTAAAGCATTAGCTAAATGTTATAATTGTGGTAAACATAGTCATTTATCATATGACTGTTTTAAGAAAAGAATAGTGCAAAAAGTTAAGAAAATCTGGGTTCCTAAGGGATCTTTTGTTGCAACTAACACTCAAGGACCCATCAAAGTATGGGTACCTACAAAGAAAAATTGAAATTCTGTTTTGTAGGTTGAGTTGGACTTAAAAGAGACATGTTCAAGAGCTCAACTCAAGAAGAAACAGCCTTGGTACTTGGACAGTGGCTGTTCACGGCACATGACAGGACATGAAATGCTGTTTGCTCAGCTGGATAAGAGAAAGGGAGGAGCCGTATCCTTTGGAGATGATTTAAAAGGAAGAATCCATGATATAGGTACGGTTTGGTAAGAATTCCCAAACTCAAATTAGTCATGTGTTGCTGGTTAAAGGCTTAAAGCATAATTTACTAAGTATTAGTCAATTATGTGATAAAGGATTTAGAGTGTGCTTTGATTCAACTAAGTGTGAAGTGATTGATATGAGTACAAACAAAATCTCATATATAGGAAATAGATTGAAGAATATGTATGTAATTTTTCTTGAAGATCTTGAAGTAAATAGTGAAGTATGTCTTGTTGCAAATGCTGAAAATGATAGTTGGCTATGGCATAAGAGATTAGGACATGTGAGCATGCACACTATGTCAAAATTAATTAAGAAAAATCTTGTTGCTGGACTGCTTGAGTTAAAATTTGAAAATGATTGGATATATGATGCTTGCCAACTAAGAAAACAAGTTAAGACATCCTTCAAGTCTAAGAAGATTGTGTCAACATCTAGACCTCTTGAATTGCTTCATATTGATCTATTTGGTCCAATAAGCACAACTAGCTTAGGAGGAAAATCTTATGACTTTGTAATAGTTGATGACTATTCTAAATATACTTGGGTGTATTTTCTTGCTCATAAAAATGATGCTCTACAAGCATTCTTAAGTCATTGTAAAAAAGTAGAAAATGAAAAAGGACTAGTCGTAGTAGGCATAAGGAGTGATCATGGAGGAGAATTCGAAAATGATGAGTTTGAAAAATTTTGCAATGAAAAGGAGTTGGATCATAATTTTTTTGCACCTAGAACACCCTAGTAAAATGGAGTTGTAGAGAGGAAAAACTGAACCTTGAAAGAAATGGTTAGGACCATGCTATGTGAGAATAACCTACCTAAATATCTTTGGGCTGAGGTAGTAAATACAGCGGCTTATATTCTTAATAAAGTCTCAATAAGGCCCTTGATTTCAAAAACTCCATATGAATTTTATAAAGGTAGGAAACCAAATATTTCTCACCTTAGGAGTTTTGGTTGTAAATGATTTGTATTGAACAATTGAAAACAGCCCCTAGGGAAGTTTGATGCAAAGAGTGATGAAGCAATATTTTTAGGATATGCTTTAAACTCAAAGACCTATAGAGTTTTTAACAAAAGGACCTTAACCGTTAAAGAATCAATTCATGTAGTTTTTGATAAGTCAAATGCATTACAAAAAGAAGTTCATGATGATGATGATGATGTAGAAGTCCTAAAAAACAAATAGAGGAAATGAGCTTAGAAAACAACAAAAATAATGAAGAAAGCTCACCTAGAAGAGAAAATGGAACTCCACCTCTAGAAGATCTGCAAAGAGTAGAAAATTAGCATGATGATCTACCAAAGAGTTGGAGATTTGTGAAAGATCACCCACAAGACCAAATAATAAGTGAGATTTCACAAGGAGTTAAAACTAGGAAAACAACTAGAGAAACTTGTGAGTTTTCAACTTTTATATCTCAAATTGAACCTAAAAACTTTGAAGAAGCTGAAAAAGAGGAAAGTTGGATAATGGCCATGCAAGAAGAACTTGATCAATTCACAAGGAGTCATGTATGGTCATTGGTACCTAGACCTTCAAATCACCCTATTGTTGGTACAAAATGGATATTTAGAAATAAGACCGATGAGCAAGGAAATGTAGTTAGAAATAAAGCTAGGTTGGTAGCAAAAGGATACAACCAAGAAGAAGTATATTATGATGAAACTTTTGCTCCAGTTGCTAAGATTGAAGCCATAAGGTTGTTGCTAGCTTTTGCATGTTTCATGAATTTTAAATTGTTCCAAATGGATGCAAAAAGTGCATTCTTAAATGGATTAATTCAAAAGGAAGTATATGTAGAACAAGCACCTGGTTTTGAAGACTTTGAAAAATCTGATCATGTTTTCAAACTTCATAAAGCCTTGTATGGATTGAAACAAGCTCCTAGAGCTTGGTATGAAAGGCTTTCAAAATTTTTAGTTGAAAAAGGGTATGATAGAGGCAGCATCGATACTACATTGTTCATTAAGAGATATCTAAATGATTTAATTGTTGTGCAAATATATGTGGATGATATTGTATTTGGTGCAACTAATGAATCTTTATGCAAGAACTTTGCAAAGGAAATGCAGGGTGAATTTGAGATGAGCATGATGGGAGAGTTGAAGTATTTCCTTGGTCTTCAAATCAAACAAAGTGAGGAAGGAATCTTCATCAACCAAGAAAGATACACTCAAGATATGCTCAAGAAATTCGATATGCTGAAGTTGAAATCAATTTCCACACCAATGAGTCCATCCACCAAACTTGACTTAGATGAAAAAGGTAAGGATTTAGATCAAAAGCTCTATAAAGGTATGATCGGCTCTCTTCTCAACTTAATAGCAAGTAAACCAAATATTCAGTTTAGTGTGTGCTTGTGTACTAGATTTTAGTCACAACCTAAAAAATCACACCTAACAGTTGTTAAGAGAATCTTTAGATACCTCATAGACACTCAAGAACTAGGAATATAGTACTCTAGAGACTCAACTCTTAGCTTAGTTGGATATTTAGATGCTGACTTTACTGACAGCAGAACTGATAGGAAAAGCACTAGTGGAACATGCCAATTTTTAGGAAGGATGCTTGTGCCTTGGTCCAGCAAAAAGAAAAACTCAGTGGCACTGTCTACAGCAGAGACTAAATATGTATCATTAGGTAGCTACTGTGCACAAATCCTTTGGATCAAGCAACAATTAAAAGACTATGGAATAACAATGCATAGTGTACCAATATACTGTGATAACACAAGTGTAATCAATATATCAAAAAATCCTGTGCAGCACTCTAGGACAAAGCACATTGAAATTAGACACCATTTTATTAAAGACCATATGGTGAAAAATGATATTAAGATAGAATTTGTGAATACTTTACATCAATTAGCAGACATTTTTACCAAACCTCTAAGTGAAGATAGATTCTGTGAGATTAGAAGAAATTTAGGGATGATTAGTGTGAAGGAATTATAAGAAAACCTTTGGCTCTCACATAGAAAACAGAATGCTTTCAGTCGACTAAGGATTTCTTAGTCAACTAAGAGTGGTCTGACAGCCTTAAATAATAAGACTTAGTGAGTTTAAGAGAAAGAAGAGTAAAATGTGGTAAAAATTTGGATTTACCGGGTGCAAAAAGAATAAAGAAAAAATGTAAAAGGTAAATAACCGAAATTTAAAGGGAAGTTTGAAATTATAAATAAATAAAATAGGGTAGCACTTAAAAGGAAAGTAAGCAGTTTTTTCTAAGTAATAACTGCTAATTGCCTCTCCTTCTCTCTCCCCTGAAACCCGTTGCTTTAAAAACAAAAACCTAAATCTTCCTGTTTGCCTCTAAAACTGACTCAAACCCTCATAAATTTCTGCAACCAATATAGCTAGAACATCTCAGAGCAAAGAGATATCAGAGAGGAAGAAAGGGGAAAGGCTAATGGAGGAAGGAATAGGAACTGAAAGTCTAAAGAAGAAACTGAAAATCATGCCTGGTTCAGTGAAAGATATATCCGAGAAACTAAGAGAAAAGAAGCAGAAAACTGACAAGAAGAAAAAAATAGAGCCTTCACTCCACAAAGGTACCAGTTTTTCTTCTTTGAAATTTAGGAACAAGTTGCATGAATATAGATTCAAAAATATCGAGAATGTAGCAATCTCCTGTGGAAAATTTATTGATTGGAAGAGTTTTAAGGAAAATGTCAAAATCAAAACTAGTTTATCTAAGTACTTTGATGAACTAGAATTAAAAGGTTACAACACCTTTAAGAATAGGTCTTATAGTCCAAGTCTAGTCAAAGAGTTTTATTCTGGAATTACTTTGAAAGGAAAAGAATTAATAGATTCTGATGATTATGTTGAAGATGGTTTGAATGTTTATCTGAATGGAAAAAAGTTTGTTGTGATTGCTGAAGATTTAGGGAACTTGCTGAAAATAAAATGTAAAAAAGGAGAATTTGAGCTTCTTGAAAAATATGATCCATCCTCATTGTGGGAGATCATCATTGAGAGAAAAGAAAAATATTTCTCAAAGAGCAATTCTGGTTTGATAACTAGCCCTCATATTAGAATTCTACACTATTTCATAGCAGCAAATATACAGGGTAGAAGTGGAAGCCTTAGCTACATCAGCCTCCAAGACCTTTGGCTGATGGAGCATGCTTTTAATGGGGTATCTCTAAATCTGGGAAGATATATGACTGAAAAGATGAGGAGTGCCTGCAGACTTGATAAGGTAAATCTGCTGTATGGGAATGTGATTACATCCCTTGTACAGAAGAAGGGAATATGGGCAAAGCGGTATGCTATGGACTTGGTAAAAACTAGAGATCAAGCTATCATTATGGTAGCTTGGTTAAAATGGGGTATGTGCTCGATGGAGAAAAGTTCATTAAAACCTCTAAAACTGGCCCAAGAAAAGAACACAGTCTGCTTGCTAAACCTGAAGAAGCTCTCTCCAAATTTTCAAATGAAGTGATTTTTAATTTTGCTCATCAGGATTGATGGTAAGCTGACTGACCTAGGAGTGAAGCTACAGAAAATGGAAGATAAAATCACTGAGTTAGAAAACAAGTTGAAGGAGAAGGAAAACATGCCATTTGAACCTGTGGCTGCAGACAATTTTGCCACATCTAGAACTGCATCTGCACAATAAGGTGCTGAAAGTTCAGCTAAGTCAGTAGAAAAATCTGCTCCTCATGTTGAAAGTTCTAGCATTCAGGCTGAAGGTTCCACCTACAAATCTGCCAGTCCTGCTCTGCAGACTGAAGACTCTCCCCAAGGGGTTTATCAACCATCCAAGACACCTTCCCTTGAACCTCAAAGCAAAAATGATTTAGAGACAGAGAAACACCAGGCCTCTCCTCCAAATTCAGAGGAAGTTTCCATCATGGATATCTTCCACCAAATGGTTACGGAGGGACAAGCTGAAAAAGACACTGCCAAGATAGAAACTCAAAAGGATGGTGAAGGTATAGGAAAAGGAAGGAAATCTGCATCAGCTACTAGAGCGAAGACAAAAGCAGGGAAAGCCAAAGCCATTGCAGCACCACCATCTAAGGCAAAACCACCAACCAAAGGCGGGAAGACTATGGCAACCAAGACAGCTTTTCTCAAGAGAAGAAAGTTTTCCAAGTTGGTAGAGAAATCCAAACCAGTTTCAGCCTCCTCTCCAATCCCTGTCTCAGACAAGTCTTCACTAGAACCTTCCCTAAGACAGTCATCACCTCTCCGAGAGCCTTTACTTTTCCTCTCAACTCTTTCTACAACACTGAATCCTCACCCTCTAACACATCAGATGAATAGAGGCCCTTCCTTTTGATGATGACAAAAAGGGGGAGTAGAATGGGTGCAAGAACCAGAGAATAAAAGTGCAGGAAGCAGCCAGAGAATAAACTTAAAAAAAAAATTTAGGGTAGAAGAACCAAGAAGGAACCTAGGAAAGAAACGAAGGCAAAATCAGGGGTGAATGAACTTAGTAAAATAGGAGATAGGAAGCAAAAATAGTCTAGGGGCAGTTTCGAAATACTTGTTGATTAACTGTTATTTGTGCCATGGTGGCACTTAAACACTCAGTTTTAACTCTATTATTTATGAGGCTGTATGTGAAAAATTAATGCTGATATGACTAGGTTGCTTAATTGCTAAAAATTGAAGTCTGCTGATATTTTGCTATTTTGGTATTTTGACTGTCATGAACAAAATCTACTGGTGTTATGCTAATATTGATTTACATGCTGATAAATGACTTTTGCTATGGCATTGTGGATAATTTCTATTTGAAAATAGATATAGATGGTGTGAATAGTTTATCAATTGAAACATGAATGATGTGAACAAAATCTGAAATCAATAAACAGTTGACAGCTGTTGGAACATTGATGAAAATCTATCAACACTTAAAGCTGAAAGTTTAATGATGATCTGCTAATACTTACTTGCTACAAATCACTCTATGTTGCTGAACATATGTATATTCTAAATGTACAATATCATTTTCTATATGACGAGAATAAAATTGGCTGAAATAAAATAAGCAAAATATGCACACATTAAGGGGGAGCAATCCTCATTTTCTACAGAAAACAAAAAAAAAAGAGAATTAAAAAGATACTATGCTGTTAATCAAGGAATATTTTGTTATCATAAAAAGGGGGAGATTGTTGGCTCCATTAGTTTTTGATGATAATAAAGCATTTCCATTTATTTGTGTCTAATACCTTTACTTGAGTGTGCAGGGAATTAATATATGAAATTAATTTATTAACTCTTCAAAGAGTATTTTTCAAAGAAAAAGAGGGATAAAATCAACAAGATGTAACTGAATAATAAGGAGGAAGCTTATTGGTGAAACAAGGAAGAATGTTGGTTGATCAAAGTTTTAAATTGGAGAAATGGAAGGCTAAAGAGTTTGAGAAATAGAACCAATTCAGTCGACTAAGTGCTCTCTGCCAGAATTTGCAAACCAGAAATAGAACCAACTTAGTCAACCAAGTTAGTCAACTAAGAGCTTTTTGTCTACAATTTGAACTAGAGCTCTACAAGATAGATTAACGACTAGAACTCATCCTCAACTGTTTCCAACGGATATAAACTGCCAAATTGCCATCAGAGTTACATCTCCAAGTATAAAAGGGTCTTCCAACAATGAGAAACAATTTTCAAGAAGCCTTGAATGAGATTTGAGCTATAAAAAGTAGAAAAACCAGAAAAGCTTCACTGCACTTAAACGCCTACTCTTTGTATTTGTATTTTGCTCTCAATCTTGTACTAATCAGATCAATCAGTGATCATAGGTACTTTCCTTTACTGCTTCTCTTGTATTCTTAGAGTGAGGAAGTCACTCTAAGGGGTTATTCAAGCTTGGGATAGCTTGATTGTTGTAGGTTGTGGTTGAGCCTTGGAAAACCACTTTGGGTTTTAGTTTAGCTCGTGAAAAACTAGTGTAAAAGGTTTTGGCTGAGCCTGGTAAAAGCCATTGTAAAAGCTTGGTGGAAGCTTGTGAATTTCACCGGTTGTTAGTGAATTTGTGAGAAAATCCTTGGTTGGATAATCAAGGTAGTGGATGTAGGTCTTGGACCGAACCATTCTAAATTGTTATACATTTTATACTCTGTTTTTGTTTTCTCAAGTTTTGGAAATTAGTTTCCAATCTTGTCAAGAGCCAAATTGTGCTATTCACCCCCCCTCTAGCACATATTATAGGGACCAACAAGTAAGTCCATTCAAAAAATAAGTTTTCACTTGACTTTAAGGATTAGCTGTATGTTACTTTAAGCTAGGATTTGAGTTAATTTCTGAGGGAAAAATTGAGAAATCATGATTTGGTACTTCTATCTCCCGTTGAAGAATTTTTATGTTTAGTTTTCTTTTTATGATTTTCTTTTGCTCGAGGACTAGCAAAACCTTAAGTTTAGGGGTGTGATAATTCTATTTTATAGAATTATTTTAGTCTAATTTTGTTATTAACTATTAGCTAAGTCCTTAATTTTTAATTATAAGTTATTTTTAGTTGGTTTTATAATTAGTTTATTTTTAAGTGAGTTATTTTAATTTTATGTTATTTCTTTTAATTTGGTTATTATTTATTCATTTTTATATTTTTGTAGGAACTAAGGGAATTGGACTTAATTTTGGAAAGTAAAGTGTTGAAAGACCCGAAAGCCTGCTTGCATATACTTTAGTGTTTTGGCCATAACTCATGCTACAGAATTCCAAGTGATGTGGTTCTTGACCATTGGAAAGCTAAGAGATAGAGCTACAACTTTTATGAAGATCACTTTACCCAATTCTACGTCGAAGATAGAAAAAATCGTGTCGAAAAATGGCTGGATGTACTATAGCAAAAATTGCAATTTTAAAGGTTGACAATTGATGTTAGGTCTTTCATTACACCTTTAAGCCCAATTAGATCATAGGTCAACTTAGGGAACTATAGGTTAAATTTGTTAGTATAAATAGGATATTTTTTAAGAAGCATTAGTTTGGACTTGTCACAGCCCAAATTCCTGGGCTATGATCAGTGCATGGGCCCAAAGGTCATAGCCCACTAAGCCCAAGCAAGCCTCTTTATGCAATTTCGATTATCATTCCCATCCATCATCTTTAAAATGAAGTGCTGTAACTCTCAAAAGTAAATGTTCTAGTAATATTTTATAACAACTGAATATTCACATTTATATTATATCAAAGTACTGTCATTATGAATCCAACATATACATCATTTATAACATGACTCTTAATAGTTTACATTACATATACATGTTCACAAGTAATAGACTCGAGACCATCAGCGGAGTGACTCAGGGTGAAGATACAGCTACTGGGATGCCACAGTACCTACCAAGAAGACGAGCATATGTGTGCGACTCAATCTAGGTCCCAACTGCCTCCAAATCTGAAAACATGAATTGTAAAAACATGAGTACGAAACTCAGTGAGTGAACATGAGAAGGGAACAAGCAATCAATAGGAAGAATTTGGAAATCATGATGCACTTGTTTCAAAAACAATGCAATTGATTTAATTTCTTACTAGAAATCTCTCATTTCAAACTTTGATCAATAACTTCATAGTGTTGCAAAAACCCATGATCAATCCATGAAGTTAAATGGGTGAAAATATGTCAAAAACCGAATAGGGTAGCATGTAGGACAGAATGTTTCTCGCTGCAGTGAGAAACAATATCAGTTTGCATGTATTTTAGTTTTTCAAATATATCTTCCACTACATAAATGCAATTAACCTGATTTTTGGACCCTTAGAAAGCTAAGAGGTAGGCTACAATTTTTATGTTTACCACTTTTCTCAGTTCGGAAGGGAAGGTGGTTATAATCTTCATCAAAGTGAAAGAACTGCACTAGAACCTGAGAGTTTCTCGCTGTAGCAAGATTCAGGGCAGATGACAATTAAAGGGTTTTAACATGCCACAAAATCCATCCCTAACATATTACACATCAAAGTGAACACATTGACAATAATCAAGTTATCAACATTTAAAACAATCACATGTTATAATCCTAAACTTGCTATCCCATATACATATATAAACATATATCAACAAGTACACCACCCCCACTTCATTCATCATCATGTACACCTTCCCATCATCATCAGCTCATGTGCACTCCCCACTCGCACATGGCTGGGTCATCATCGGCTTATGCGTACCCCCACTCTCATATAGCCAGGTCATCATCGGCTTATGTGCACTCCCACTCGCACATAGCCAGGTCATCATCGGCTTATGCACACTTCTACTCGCACAAAGTCGGGTCATCATCGACGTATGCGCACTCCTACTCGCACATAACTAGGTCATCATCGGCTTATGCGCACTCCTACTCCCACATAGCTGGGTCCACATCAACATACAAAAGAAACACCCAATGCATATTATACATATCATCATATTGTGATAACACATAAACCATTTATATAGCATATTTTCACAAGATAAAAATAGTTCACCAAAGGCTTGTTCCTCAAGTACATTTTTAAAGAAAAGCTAGATAAATCATTCAAATGTTTCATATAAAACACAATTATATTTCCTAAAATGATTTTGAAATACAAGTTTACTCACCGATATTTTTTTAGCCTTTAGCCGATCCTAACTTCCCTAATTGTCCAAATGGGATAATGGGGCTTCGTTGGAACCTATCATCACATTAGCATCACCAATTTGTCAATTCACATACTTATAAAGACTAAAGCTTTCTCTTAGTTAGCTTTCAATTGCCATTTAAATGGCTATCTATCTTCACTACCCTAATCACTTTAAAATGAGTGGATAACCTCAACTACAACATTCACAAGCCTACTTACTAATCATTCCCAACAAAAATAAATAAATTCTAATTCACTACTCACCTTGGTAGCTTTTAACTTTGAAATTTTTTCCAATAAATTTTTCAAGCTATTATGGGAGCTTTCTCTCTCTTTCTCTCTCTAAACACCTAGCTAATGAGTGAAAGTATGAAAATGGGATTTTTTTTTCAAGGGTTTTGAAGTAAAAGAATGAAAGAGCACAAGGGTTCCATAAAAAGGTGCACAAAGGCGTGAAAATTAGAGCTAGAGAGAGAAAGTTATGAAGTTTTCATACCATGCTTCCATGGAAAGGGAAACAAACGTGAGATGGAAGGAGGAAGAAGAAGAAGCTGTTGGAAATTGAAGAAGCTGCTAGAAGGAGAACATATTTATAGCTCAAACTTATCCAATTTCCTTTGAAATTACAAAAATGCCCTTTAGCAAGTTAACTTGTTCTTCTCCAATCCTTTGTGCATATTTTTATTCTTTTAACATTGGGACAAGGTCCACAATGATCTAAAATACTCAAGTTTACGAAAACTTAAAATTTTGACTTAGAGTGCAAAATGACCATTTTACCCTTTTTGTTTCCTTCCTTTTTAATTTAGTCCTCCTAACACTCATTTAACTCCAATTTCCTTCTATTACCTTCTTCTACACATGTACAAACAAAGTATGAAGTTTGTACTCCAACACAATGTCGCCATAATATTTAAAATATTTATTTGCACGCGTTATCTTTACTTAATAAAGACACGCGACCCCATTAACATCATTTTTCTCCAAAATTCTCTCATTTTTCTTCTCCCCCACTTAGATTGACCATATACTCCTTCTTCATGAAAAATTTTGATACTGAATAAAATATTAATATTTTAATATTATTTTATTTCAAAAATTTCATCTTGTCTCATCTTTTCTCCTTGGCACCCAAAATACCTTATTATGTCTCAATTGACTTCCGAATCACTTTTTATCTTGCAAATTCTTCTTCGATAAAAATATTATTACTTTCTCGCATGCGAAATATTTTATCACAAACTATTCCTTAGGCTTACTTGGACCTTAATAACATTAGAAAACTACGTTTAGGGGCTCGCCAAGAGAAATGATGAAATTACCTCTAGTCTGCATTATCGCGTCTACTTCTAGTTATGTGCCAATGGAGATCGAGATTTCACAAGTTCACTTTTGAATTACCCTTTTTAACTAAGTAATCAACTTCAATTGGCATCTGTAAACTTTATTAGCTACCATATCAAAATACGAAGTACTACAGTCTCCCTCAATTAAAATGAATTCGTCCTCAAATTCAAATCGACGTAGGGTGAACAATCGAAGTTCTAAAGTTCTACCACATCACTTTCGTTAGGCATTCTTAACATAGCATCTTGGTTTATGCATCATATTGACTTCCAATCTTATAAAAAACTCGACAATGTTATAGTGTATAGTTATATTTACCACTCTTGTTGAATCAAAACAATATCATTCTTTATCTTATGAAAAGAATTCAAATAAGCTATTAATTCTGGTCACACCTCAATCAAATCATCCTTAAATCATCAATTATGCATGTTTACTTAACCATCCACAGCTCCTTTGCCTTGCTCCTTTATCAAACCTTCCAATATTCAAGCATTTGTTCCACCATTGACTATGGGTCTAATTTGTCAACCAATCTCTATTTCATTTTTCATTCTCCCATACAAATTCCATTTAAGCATTTCACAACACATAAGGATCAAACTATCTTTATATATCAAAACTATATATGTTAAAGCTATACCAAAACTGATACATCATTTTCCATTGCCCCTTACAATATTAAGTTCATGTCATACTTCCTTATTTGTGTACTTCATAATAACCTAACAATTTCTAGCTCACAGTTAAGCTAGGTCATATGCCAAGCCTCTCAGGCTATAACAAAACACAAAGTTTGATCACAATATAATAGAATTTGATGAACTCATACCAAAAGTATAAACATTTACTTTTAAGCTAACAGCATTATAATCCACTTGTTCACTACCAAAATCAGTGATAAATTATCTTAACCATTGTCTAGCACTATAACCGTTGATAGAATGTCATCATTGAATCAAATTATAACTAACTCCGCATGAGCTTTTATACCAATATGCAACATACATAGCCATACATATATATATTTCCAAAAATTTTAACTTCAAATAGGCTTAGGCATATCAAGCTCAATAAGCCATTTGTAAAACCAAAATAACCAACAATCAAGTTTAGAGTCATTTCTTCTCTTAATTGGTTAGATCATGCTCATCATTTGTGGCGAATACACAAAGCTGATTTCAATATTGCATTCTCATACAAGAGTCAACCACTAATTGGCACCATCTCTAAACACCACGTGATTTATAAGTCAATTTTCTTAGTCAAAATGCATATTGTAGTATTCCAACTTTAGGTCATGTCTCATTACCAAATCTTTACTCGTATACGAGTACTTGAATTCTCAAATCATCATATCTTTTTTCTAAGTAGATCTCCGTAATTCCCGTAGTGTATTTCTATTCCCTCACCAGTAGTAGTATCGTTTAATCAACCCATGTCACCCTCGTTCTCTAAACATTTGAAACACAATTCAACCTTTGCCTACCCTTACCAAACACTTTACCTTAATAATTAGTCAAATAAATTGGAACTTGTGGAGGAAGCACATTTCACAATTTATGCCTTGCGTCTACAATTATGTTGAGACCAGAACCTCATCGGGCTCACAAAATGGTAGGATAATCATTGCCGCAAACCAACATTTCCAAGTATACTTATGCTTGTGTCATATCTTCTTACTTATGTGACATATCAATCACGAGCCTAACTTGACTATGAAGTCATTTACTCTTTGAGCTTTAATGTTTTCTTATTGTGAAAAATCTTTCGAATTTATCTCATCAGGGTATTCACAAGGTGGATACATGTCCATAACTTACAGTTCAAGGCCTAATGCATTGAACACAATCTCATCATTGATGTTCTACGTTATATCATATAATACAAAATATAATCTAATAACTATGACAATGAAATTCTAAAGTTCCACCTTTATCTACCAATCATAGCTCCCTTTATGAGCACATACTTTACACTGCTTGATTGTTCAAGCCATTCATGGCCATCCAAATTTGACCTCTTATAGCAAGTCAAACTAGTATATTATTCTTATGTTTTCCAATACACTTCCAAAATGCTTAAACACATCCTTTAATAGAATTCTATTGAGGACTCAGACAATCAAAGGCTTACCTTCAAAGCCACGCATAACTTTAACAATTTAATATATATTCGATAACATATAGCTCATTAACCTCATTGAACATTACTTTAAGACCTTTCGAGATGTCCTTACTCTTATTTCAAACCGAACCAATCTAACTTAATATAATTGCATTGATTATCCTTGAGCTTTTTATGCTCGTCATAACAACACCTATGTTTCACCCATTATTCGTCTTAATGACTTTCAACCTTTCGCAACACACTTCTCATACATTTTAAGGCATTCTCAATCTCATACCAAGCCTATAGTCATATAATCACCAATTAGGCCAAATCCTTCTATGGAATATCTCCTTCCATATAATGAATGCGAATCACAAAATATACAACTTTAAGTGTTTGCTTACATATTGGTAACCTCCATATATTTTATGATCATGGAAACCACAATTTGCAAAACTAGCTTTCTATCACAAGTTTGCGATCAGAACATTAGTCTCCACATATCTCACTTTGGACATACTTCATTACTAACATTCGTATACCTTTACCACAATATCCAGTGCAAATTGATTAAGCAATGATCTCCAAATTTACTCTTAGGTACACATATATTAAATTGTACACCACTTAGTGTTAAGATCTTGACTTTACTCATTAATTCTTAACCAATTACATCCCTAAGATAAACAATTCACGTAATTTTTGTATCTTACCTTTGCAGTCATAATATCAAAATTTCTTAAGCTTAGGATGCAGAAACTTCCTCTTAGAGCATATTCAAAAATCCACATGTTTTAAGTCCCTTACCTTTGGAGAAGTCACATTCAAGACTAATCATTTACATCATAGGTTGCATATTGAACCAAACATATTTTTAAATTGACCTTTAAAGCAATTCATATATCGATCTTCATATAGAACTCCATATGGCACTTAGACTAAATTTGTCATTTCCATGTCATTTAATTTCAAACTGCTAAATCCATATCTAGTCCTTTAATCCTTTGGCTCCACCCTAAGCACTAGCCTTTTACTTCATGACCATACATCAATTATAATAATCCGTGATTTTCACCCTTGAGCTTATTCATGCAATTATAACCATAAACCACAATAATTCAATTCAAGCCTTGGAATCTCGCAATTACTTAGTTGAAATCAAAACCAACTCCATTTAAGCTACTATACACATATTCAACACTTATACACTTATAAAATATTTCAAAAACCCACACCATTTCTATAGGGGCATGTCAATCTCAATTAACACAGTGCACTTACCTCCGTCCACATAAACATTGGTTTACACTTTCCTCGATACTTAAATTTATAAACCTCAAGCGAGTCATAACAATCACTATTCATTCCAGTCAAAATACAACTCTTATTACCATTATCATACGTCCCCCCTATATTGACCTCAAATACAATCCATAGTCTCCAAAATTTTAATTTTTTTTATAACCATGGGTTCAAATCATAATTTCACCAAATGATTAAACTATTACGGACCTAACAGTCCGCTCCACCTTCCTCTATCCTTAGTCGAAAGAATATATCATTATATTGACCTTTCATTAGGAGCATTTGCTTAAAAATCTTTCCAATAATGGCTTGTGTCTTGAGTGGCATCTCAAACCCGAGCAACGATACCATTTATGCCCTTTACATGACGATAGCAAAAGGGTAGGTTACTAGGAATAGGAGTTCATATAGCTTCTTGTCTATGACTTGTGCTGCAGTCACAAAACATAGACAGGACTCTACATTAACTCCGACAACTCCGCTGACTGACACGAGAATCCAGAAGACTCGACTAAACTTAGGGCTCTGATACCAACTTTGTCACAGCCCAAATTCCCGGGCCATGACCGATGCATGGGCCCAATGGGCATAGCCCACTAAGCCCAAGCAAGCCCTTTTATGCAATTTAGATTATCATTCCCATCCATCATCTTTAAAATGAAATATTGTAACTCTCAAAAGTAAATGTTCCAGTAATATTTTATAACAACTGAATATTCACATTTATATTATATCAAAGTACTGTCATTATCGATCCAACATATACATACTTCATTTATAACATGACTCTTAGTAGTTTACATTACATATAAACGTTCACAAGTAATAGACTCGAGATCGTCAGCGGAGTGACTTTGGGTGAAGATACAGCTACTGAGATGTCATAGTACCTACCAAGAAGACGAGCATATGTTTGCGACTCAATCTAGGTCCCAACTGCCTCCAAATCTGAAAACATGAATTTTAAAAACATGAGTACGAAACTCAGTGAGTGAACATAAGAAGGGAACAAGCAATCAATAGGAATAATTTGGAAATCATAATGCACTTATTTCAAAAATAATGCAATTGATTTAATTTCTTACTAGAAATCCCTCATTTCAAACTTTGATCAATAACTTCATAGTGTTACAAAAACCAATGATCAATCCATGAAGTAAAATGGGTGAAAATATGTCAAAAACCAAATAGGGTAGAATGCAGGACAGAATGTTTCTCGCTGCAGCGAGAAATAGTATCAGTTTGCATGTATTTCAGTTTTTCTAACATATCTTCCACTATAGAACTCCAATTGACCTTATTTTTAAACCATTAGAAACCTAAGAGGCAGGGATAAAACTTTTATGTTTACTACTTTTCTCATTTCGGACGGGAAAGTGGTTACAATCTTCATCAAAGTGAAGGCACTACACTAGAACCTGAGAGTTTCTTGCTGCGGGGAGAATGCATTCTCGCTATAGCGAGATTCAGGGCAGATGACAATTAAAGGGTTTTAACATGCCACAAAATCCATCCTTAACATATTGGACATCAAAGTGAACACATTGACAATAATCAAGTTATCAACATTTAAAACAATCACATGTTATAATCCTAAACTTGCTATCCCATATACATATATAAACATATATCAACAAGTACACCACCCCCACTTCATTCATGATCATGTACACCATCTCATCATCATCAGCTCATGTGCACTCCCCACTCGCACATGGCTGGGTCATCATCGGCTATGCGTACCCCCACTCTCATATAGCCGGGTCATCATCGGCTTATGCGCACTCCCACTCGCACATAGCCAGGTCATCATCGGCTTATGCACACTTTTACTCGCACATAGTCGGGTCATCATCGGCGTATGTGCACTCCTACTCGTACATAGTCGGGTCATCATCGGAGTATGCGCGCTCCTACTTACACATAGCTAGGTCCACATCAACATACAAAAGAAACACCCAATGCATATTATACATATCATCATATTGTGATAACACATAAACCATTTATATAGCACATTTTCACAAGATAAAAATAGTTCACCAAAGGCTTGTTCTCTAGGTACATTTTTAAAGAAAAGCTGGATAAATCATTTAAATGTTTCATACAAAACACAATTATACTTCACAAAAGGATTTTGAAATGCAAGTTCACTCACCGGTATTATTTGAGCCTTTAACCAATCCTAACTTCCCTAATTGTCAAAATGGGATGATGCGGCTTCCTTAGAACCTATCATCACATTCGCATCACTAATTTGTCAATTCACATACTTATAAAGTCTAAAGCTTTCTCTTAGCTAGCTTTCAATTGCCATTTAAATGGCTATCTATCTTCACTACCCTAATCACTCTAAAATGAATGGATAACCTTAACTACAACATTCACAAGTCTACTTACTAATCATTCCCAACACAAAAAAATAAATTCTAATTCACTACTCACCTTGGTAGCTTGTAACTTTGAAATTCTTTCCAATAAATTTTCCAAGCTATTATGGGAGCTTTCTCTCTCTTTCTCTCTCTAAACACCTAGCTAGTGAGAGAAAGTATGAAAGTGAGATTTTTTTCAAGGGTTTTGAAGTAAAAGAGTTAAAGAGCATGAGGGTTCCATGAAAAGGTGCACAAAGGCATGAAAATTGAAGCTAGAGAGAGAAAGTTATGAAGTTTTCATACCATGCTTCCATGGAGAGGGAAACAAACGTTAGATGGAAGGAGGAAGAAGAAAAAGCTGCTGGAAATTGAAGAAGCTGCTAGAAGGAGAACATATTTAAGCTCAAACTTATCCAATTCCCTTGGAAATTACGAAAATGCTCTTTAGCAAGTTAACTTATTCTTTTTCAATCCTTTGTGCAATATTTTTATTCTTTTGACACTGGAACAATGTCCACAATGATCTAAAATACTCGGGTTTACAAAAACTTAAAATTTTGAGTCGGGGTGCAAAATGACCATTTTACCTTTTCTGTTTATTTCCTTTTTAATTTAGTCCTCCCAACACTCATTTAACTCCAATTTCCTTCTATTACCTTCTTCTACACATGTACAAACAAAGTATGAAGTTTGTACTCCAATGCGGTGTCCCCATAATATTTAAAATATTTATTTGCCCGTACTATCTTTCCTTGATAAAGACACGCGGCCCCATTAACGTCATTTTTCTCCAAAATTCTCCCATTCTTCTTCTCCCCCACTTAGATTGACCATATACTCCTTCTTCATGAAAATTTTTTACACTGAATAAAATATTAATATTTTAATATTATTTTATTAATAAAATATTATTTTATTTCAAAAATTTCCTCTTGTCTCCTCTTGTCTCCTTGGCACTAAAATACCTTATTATGCCCCAATTGGCTTCCGAATCACTTTTTATCCTACAAATTCTTCTTCGATAAAAATATTATTATTTTCTCGCATGCAGAATATTTTATCCCAAACTATTCTTTAGGCCTGCTTGGACCTTAATAACATTAGAAAACTATGTTTAGGGGCTCACCAAGAGAAATGACGAAATTACCTCTGGTCCACATTATTGCGTCTACTTCTAGTTATGTGCCTATTGAGATCAAGATTTCATAGGTTGACTTCTGAATTACCCTTTTTAACTCAATAATCAACCTCAATTGGCATCCATAAACTTTATTAGCTACCGTATCAAAATACGGGTACTACAGGACTACTTTTGGAGATTCAAAAAGCTAAAAGTTGAGGCTAAAACTTGGAGAGCAACGCTGGAGACATTTGTTTTGTTTTCTTCCTTAGTTTTTATTTTTCTTGTTACTTTCAATGGTTGAAATTTATATAATGTTATTTGCCTTTGCAATCATGAGTAGCTAATTTTCTTTTTCTAGGATTGCAATTGAATTCACATGTTATCTAAATTTTTAATCTCTGTTTTACTTATCTTTAATGGGATTTGAATTGTTTATTCCAATTTGTTTTTAATGCTTTTAATTGCCTGATCACCAATTAAATTGATTTAAGAACCTTAACAAACTTGGGAAAGGTAGTTTAGTGTAAGTTAAAATTAGGATAGCATATGATCATAATAATTGATTTACCTATAGGATAGAGATATACCTATAGGCCATATGTAGCAAGATTAGAACCTGAACTTAATGAGTTTGTTTTAATTTCAATTTACGTAGGGATATAGTGTTTTGGTTAAAATAGATATTTTTATAAGATGAGTCGAGAGACCCTTATAAATAATTAAGGACTCTAGATTAGTAATTCAACCTATTGAAATAAGTTAAGGAAGAGAGTTAAGATTTAGATGAAGTGTGAGGGATATTGTAATCCTAGGCTTGCTTGATTTGATTTTTACCCAAGCTATTATTACTTTGATTTTTCTTTTTAGTTTAAATTTTGGTTAATTAGTTTTAGTTAATTAATTTAGTTATTTGAATTTGATTGTTTGGATAAGATTAAATTGTTCTAATTTTAGTACTTAATAAAATTTTAGATCAATTCTCTATGGGATCGATACTCTGCTTACTTATATACTATTTATTCAATATGTATACTTGCGTACTAGAATTTTAACTAACACACGTCAATGCCATGAGGCATGCCACGTCATCATCTTAATGCCATGTCATCAAAATGTGCCACATCAATGCTAACGTCATCCCCTTTAATGGCAAACTTAGATGCCGTTAGCTAGAGGGACTAAATTGAATAAATTTCTAAAATCAAGGGACTAAATTGCTTCAATTTTGAGTTCAAGGACTAAATTGGACAAAATTAAAAAGTACATGGACTGGATAGGTCTTTTGATCAATAACAAAAAATATTGTTTACAGATGATTCAAATAACAAAAAATATTTTCAATAGTTTATCCAAATAACATAAAATATTAAATTTTTTGGTAAAATGTTTCACAAAGAAATTTTTTTTTCTGATTGTTCTTTTTAGGTTATCAAATGGATCCTAGATATGAAAAAAATGACAAATTATACAAGTGAATTTAATCCCTATACAATAACTTGTAAAAATTGAATTCCTATCCTGTTCAAAAATTAATAATGTCAATCTAATCACTAACAGTGTTAAAATTTTGCTATTATTTATGCTTACATAGTATTTAATTGTATGGACATGACATTTTTTATTGATGTGATATTGAATTTGATGATGTGACAATGATAATGTATCATGGTTAGGGATGCAAACAAAGTTGAATTGATGATCGTCAAACAGGCTTTCCTTCAGTTTGCTACTTTTGCATGGGTGAATTCTTGTGACCTAGTGATTGAATCTGAGTCCTTGAAGGCACTTTAGTGGATCACTTCTCCTATTAAGGCACTTTGGAGTTTGAGACATATCATTTTGCACATGTAGTGTTGGAAATCTCAAGTCGATGCTTGGTCAATTGTTCACACTCTGAGATTAGCAAACTCCAACAAGACTTCCTTGCGCTTTCTTGATACTATTTTGAGTAATTGACTGGTTGGGTATGGATGATTGGCTTGTTGATTTTTTTTTTCTCGTTGTTCATTGGCTGCGTTGGATTTTTGCTGGTTCCCCTGTTATGCAGTGATTGATGCCTTATTTTGTCTAGTTCTCTGCTACTTGGCTGTGGTGATTGATGCCTGCTTCTCCCCTGCTTGACTCTACTTTCTGCAAGAGGGGTCGGTTTTTTGTTGGCCGAATGCAGGAAAATGTAAATGTTGAGTTGTTCTATGATGCTGTCAATGGTTTGAGTTGGAGCCTTTGCTCATCCTTTATTTTTAGCACAGACTCTAAACTGTTTTTTTCTTTTGAAAGAATGATACAATTCATTGATTCATCGAGACATCTTACAAAGTGAGCATAACAAAAATTCTAATAAAACATTTTAGTTTATCTTAGACCCCATCCCTATACGTAACTAAGAGCCTTGTTAAAATCCTTCCCATGATGAAACCCAGTAGGAAAAAGCCATAGAAAGGGAAAAAGAGTACTCTATAGTCATATAATCATCGGGAGAATGCATTACCCTCTCCACATCTTAATGCCTTCAATTTAATGAATTATTAATTTTTTAAAACAATAAAAGGAAATTAGTGATTCAATTTTTATAAATTAATTACATATAATGATTGAATTAACAATTTTAATCATGTATTGTAAAGCTCGACCTTATAAAATACTATTCATGACATACATGTGATGATAGCATGATTGCATGCTAGGAGAGTCCCGAAAAATTTATAAAAGTCGGTATTGTACCTAGAGGTACAACAAAGTTGATTTAATCCTCGAACTAGATCAAATAGGAATTTTAAGGTGAGATTAAGATCGTCACAGTCCAAGGATGACTCAAAATGGTAATTCGGAGTTTGAGGATCAATTTGGAGTCGAATCAGAATTTTCATTATCTAGGGGCAAAATGGTCATTTGCCACCTGGGGACAAAATAAGAATTTTAGAAAAGATTTTTTTGACCCCATTTGACTTATTGGAGTATAATTTGACTTATTGGAGTATGATTTGAGGTTTAGAAGTGAAAAATATTAATTTTGGTATAATTTGGAGTAAAAGGGTAAAATGGTAATTTTGCCACCCTAGGGGCAAAATTGTAATTTTTCACCATCAAGACATTTTTTCCAGCACATGGTCTTCCTTTATCTTCATCTTTGACCCTTGACTAATCATGTGGTGGAGATAAAATGTTTAAATTTTTAAAATTTTAAAAATGGACCAATAAGAAAATGCCATGTGTCAAGCTTATGATATTTTATTATTTAACTTAAAAAAATCAGCATAAATCAGCCCATTACTCTCCAAGTATTCGGCCAAGCAAGGAAGAGAGAGAAAGAGAGGAAGAACAAACCCTAGGTGAGGAATTTCAAGAGAAAAAGTGTGGAAAATTAAGAAAAACAAGTGAAAAAGGTAGGATTTTTCAACTTAAGCTTGAAATCTATTTTCCTT
>NC_030858.1:23512662-23517307 GCF_000208745.1 Theobroma cacao
GATATCACTTTTGTATCTCTCTCCTCAAGCAATGCTAAATGGAAATAAAGGCGTAGGAAAGGTAGAAATCAAGCTAAAATCGAAAAATCTTACCGTTAGACGCGTAAACGGTCGAAAATCGTGAATTTCCCTTTTGAATTTTCTTGTTTCTTCTTTGGTTTTTCTTTTTTTCTTCCTTTCCTCTCTATTTCCTCTCTTGTTCTTCCTTATGGCCGGCCAGCACTTAAAATTTGGGTTTAAATGGGCTGACTTTACATTAAAATAATATTATATCATTAAAAAATGCCACATGTCACTTTCCCATTGGCCCATTTTTTAAATTTCATCCATTTGTTTCCAAATTTTCACCATACACTTGTCTCATATATTCATAGCTTAGATAAAATTCTCTAACTCATCCAAAGTCTCGGTGGAGTAATTTTTGAAATTTACACTTTTGCCCCCGTAAAAGTCAAAAATTACATTTTTACCCCAAAAATTGAAAAATTGCCCATAGACATATTTTTCATCCCTTATACTCATACCATTCTCCAATTTGTCAAATTTGATCTAAATTCTCTCAAAATCTCAAATTTTGTCCGTGGGTGGCAAAATTACGATTTTGCCCATACACTCAAAAAATCACCAGAATTAAACTTTTTCACTTCCTATCATTAAATTATACTCCAAATAGTTAATCTTGGTAAAAAAATTTTAATTTTACCCCAAATGAACCCTCGAACTCCGAACAATCATTTTTAGTCATTCTTGGACTATAAAATATTAAATTTCATCATACAATTCCTATTTGAACTAGTTCGAGGTTAAATCAATTTAAGTGTACCGTTAGGTACAATATCGGGTTTCGTCTATTCTTAGGTGCTTTTCTAGCGTAATAACTTGCTACTCAATGCATGTATGTCATGACATGTATTTATAGGGTCGGGTTTTACAAAAGTCGTATTCTCAGAATGCTCAAGACATTCAAATCATTATTTTATTGAGTAATGTTGATTTCTTGTATTTTTTTTTTCTTGAAAGTTAATGATATTTTCCTAACATGTCATTTAGAATTATATAAATAAATCTTTTTTCTTTTTACTTTATGATGTTACATGTTACGAAAAAAGAAATCTTATATTTTAACTTAAAAGCTTTATAAGGAGACTAATGAAGTATATATATATATGCAAGAGATTTTCAACGATCTATGAGAGTATCAATCTAATATTGTTGTAATAATAATGTAACAATCACTATAAAAAAACAGAGTATTTTCGACTGAAAAATTTTCGTTGGAAATTTCCAACGGATTTCCAATGGAGGGCAAGCCAAAATTTTTTCTGTTATTTTTGACGGATTTCCAACGAAAATTTTCCAATGAAAAAATAATTGGTGTATGAATTTTAACGAAAATTATTACAAGAGCGATGGTTAAAGGGAAGCATTCTAAACTGAGACCTAGATCAGCAAATGCCCCTAGAAGTATCTCTTTGCCTACAAATGCTAGTGCGTTAGTTGATATATGCATTCAACAACAGATGCAATAGGAGTATAATGATGTGCCATCTGAGACACCTTCTTTGTTGGGTGCATCTGTAGAGCAAGTACACAATGAGACATCTACTCATGATTCTCGTAGATCCCCATCTACTAAGTTAGGTGTAAGTGTAGATGACACATCCTCAAGGTCAAAGGGTAGAGGCCCGAGTGTGGGATTACAGACTCTTGTAGATCCATCCAACAGATTACGTATAACTCCTATTGGAGAGAGGTATGTTATCTTGTTATATTTGTTATATTTGTTAATGAAATTATTATATTTGTTATAAATTTTAATAAAAAGAATTTTTATTTGATATTTTACAAGTACTTTTTTCGAGTGAGGAGTCACATCTACAATAACAAGGATTATCAAAAATCACTTCAGTGGTCCATGGTCAACATGGAGGAAAGTCCCTAATGATATAAAGGAGTTAATGTTTCAAAAATTTCAGGTACTATGTTTGTTATTCAATTAAATTATAAGTTTTTGTTTTCAATTAATTTGTATAAATGTTTTTAGTGATGTTAATATTTTATTGAAGGAAAAATGTGTTTGGTCTGCAAGTCAAGATGTTTTGGTTCGACGAATATGGGAAAAAGTTTGTTCCGATTGGTTAAGAGATATGCTCTCGGAAGAAAAGAATAAAGCAATGACAGACGCCATAACAAACAATATTGGGGATTGCAAAGGCATGTCAAGGGAATGGATCACAAACGAAATATGGGATGCCCTTATCAATACGGTATGGGGTACAGAAGAATGGCAAAACAAATCTAGAAAAGCAAGGCAAAATCATTTAACACCAAAACAAGGGAGCATTTCAAAGCATACTGGCGGTTCAGTTCCATTTGCGGTCCATGCAAAAAGGATGGTATGAATTAATCTTACTTCACATTTATATGGGTTTAGGTTTTCGTGCAAACTAAATGAAAATTGTATGTTTATTAGTTTTACTTTGGTTTGTCCTTACATGTTATTTATATATATCGATTATGACTGACTATATATAGTTCTAAATAAATGCAGGCAATTGAGCTTAAACGAGATGTTAACTTTTTAGAAGTGTTCAACCGCACTCATAAGCATTCAGGTGGTCATGGTGATTTCATAGATAACAAGTCCAAGTCTACCAGTGTACGTAAAAAATTGATTAATTTTTACGTTAAAGTTGATTATCTAGTTGAATAATCAGCTGATTTATTTTTTTATGTAGGAAATGTATAATTCTGTAATGTCGCAGAAGTATGGTGAGGTTTCATCTTCTCAACCAGAATTTGATTCGCATGCTTGGGCTGAAACAATTGGAGGGATAGAGACTACACGCACTCACGTGTATGGGTTTGGTACTCGAGTGCCTGCTATAGCCTTAATTACTGGAACGCACAGCAATGTTGCAACATTTGAGTCTATGTGTGGCCCTATCAACCCAAACGTGACCAGTCCCATAATTGCATTGGAAGAAAAAGTGGAACATCATTCAGAAAACTTGGGTAAGATACGTGACGAAATACGTGGGGAAATACGTGAAGAGATTAAGAATGCAATGGCGAAAAGCATGAGTGAATTTATGGCACGTATGGAATCCATGATCATGAGTAATGCGAGTTCAAAACAAGGAGATGCAGGACCTTCAAGCTAAAATCTGGACAAGTAAGAACACAACATTTCATGATATGATGTCTATTTTTCACTGCTACACTTGGATACTTTTTAGTATAGTTGTTTAATAATACATATAGCTTTATTTTTATATGTATTTAACCTTTTCACTTATTGTGTGTTAGTTATATGGAATTCGACTTTGAATCTCGATTTTTAATGTATATTTTTGTTTATATATTTTGAAAGTCCAATATAGTGAATTGATAAAATGTAATTGAAATAAAAATGGGTAATTTTAAACAAAAAAGCATCATGAAAAGGGTAGAAAATTAAATTTCCAACGGAATTTTTTAGGTTTTTTCGTTGGAAACTCATTTCCAATGGAATAATTATCTACCAAATTTTCCATTGGAAATGAATTTCCAACGGAATTTCTTTGGAAACCTATTTCCAACGGAATAATTATCTACCGAATTTTTCGTTGGAAATTTCCAATGGAATTTTTCTGTTGGAAACAAATTTCCAACGAAAATTTTCCAACTGATTTTTTCGTTGGAAAGATATTTCCAACGAAAAATTCCATTGGAAACCCGTTTCCAACGGAATTTTCAGTTGGAACACCATTTCTAACGAAATTTTTCCCTCTTATTTCTCTTTCCAATAGAAATTTCGTTGGAAATTTCTAACGGAATTTCAGTATGCAATGTTTTCCAACGGATTTTCTTCCTAGATTATTTTCCAACAGAATTTTAATGTGAGAGATGACCCATCCCTAATTTTTCCAATAGAATTTTTCGCTGAAAATTTTCAATGGATTTCCAACGAAAAGTATTACCGACAAGGTTTTTACAGATGGAGTTTCCAACGGAATTTTTCGTTGGAAATCCGTCGGAAATAAACATTTTCAATGGAATTTTACCTATTTTCAATAGAAAATTCCGTTGGAAATTGTCAAATCCTGTTCTATAAAATAATTACGATGTCATTTACATGCTCAATAGAATGTTTGCATGTTTAGGAAGTTTGAGGAATCGTTAAAAGACGATATTGCCCCTAATGGTACCATTAAGTCGATTAAGCCTCGAACTAGTTCAAATAGGAATTTTGAGGTGTAATTAAGAGTTTCACAGTTCAGGGATGACTCAAAATGGTAATTCAGAGTTCGAGGATCAATTCGGAGTCAAACCGGAATTTTCACTATCTAAGGGCAAAATGGTCATTCGCCACCTAGGGACAAAATGGAAATTTTTAGAAAAGATTTTTTTTGGCCCCATTTAACTTATTGGAGTATGATTTGAGTATTGGAGTATAATTTGAGGGTTTGGCAGTGAAAAAGTTTAATTTCGGTGATTTTTGGAGTGTAGGGGTAAAATCATAATTTTTCCACCCGTGAACAAAATTTGAGATTTTGAGAGAATTTAGATCAAATTTGACAAATTGGAGAATGGTATGAGTATAAGGGATGAAAAATATGTCTATGGGCAATTTTTCAGTTTTTGGGGCAAAAATGTAATTTTT
>NC_030858.1:23517782-23523291 GCF_000208745.1 Theobroma cacao
CTGATCTTGATGTTTATTTGAGGAATTATGATGAATAATGATGAATTATGAGCCTAGAAAAATAATGGGAATTTTCGGAGCAAAAATATGAATTTTTACCCACTAGGGGTATTTTCGTAATTTGCTATCAGGATTGGTAATTTGCACCACACTGAGGGACATTAAGTCAATTTGGGTGCAATTGAGGTATAGAAACTGAAAAAAATTAATTTGGAGTTTAAACGGACACGTATATCGATTTATCGAGTAAAATACCAAAATAGGCTAACATCGCGTTTAGGCAAAATTTAGACATTTTGCACTTCATATCATGCATTAGTACTATAAATTAGTTTATTTTGGTTTAGTACTAAAGTAGTAAACCTCTTAATTTTGTAATTTGTCAAGGTGGCGAATCCTTTGGCAAGGGCAAAGAAATCGCACCCGAGGAGTAATAGTTGGAGTACCCGAATTTAGTTTTCGAAAACTGTGAGTAAACTTATTATCGTCTTAATTATCTAGAGTAGTTTTATACAATTGTGTGATATATGGAAAATGGGTTTAAATGGTAAATTGCTATGTTTTAAGAGAAATTGTGATTTTATAAAATGATTTTATAAATTTTCTAGAAAATCGAATACTGATTTTGAAAATAGAGTAATTGGAGACTCCCTGCTTGTGTTGTAAATTTATGGTTTTAAATTGAATGGCTTATGACAATAAATGAGCATGAATGGCTAAACCGATTTTGGTGTTAGAATTATTTGTACTGTGTATTTAGCCTTGAGAGGCTAGGTTGCGATAAATTGCCATGTCATGCAGAAAAAGATTTTATAAATCAGGTGATAGATAAAAGATTAGCTACTGCAGTGGTGGGGGGGTTCCGTGGGCCAGCCTATTAGAGGGGCATGGTAAACTCCTTTATATTCTCACCTCGGTCGTAGAGGCGCATAGGGTATCTCCTGAGATGGGCTTTTTGAGTGCACTTCACGCGGACCACCGTGTGAGAGTGAGACTCAGCCAACGCCAAGGAACGACTATGTTTCAAAATAAAAATATGATTTATGCGAAATATGAATTTTTAACAGCCTTGGCGGACTCGGTTGGATACCCCTGGTCCAAGTGTCCTCGAGTACAGAATTTGGAATGAGCCAAGTTTTGAGTAATTCACGAGCCATATTGATTATTTGGTTGAAATGAATATTCGTGATGTGAAAAATTTGCTGAAGTTAATTATTTTTAATTGTCTCTATTTACTCGCCTTTAGATATTTTAGATGGTGTCTATTTGCTCACTGAGATTTTATAATCTCACCACCCTCAATTCTCCACATTTCAGGTTCGGGATAGCCGATAGATGGCCGATTGCATCAAGGACTTCAGTTAGCCTTGCATTGTCAAAATTATAGGTTCACAAACTTGCATCTTATTGGTTAGTTGAGAGCCCACGTGTCATTGTAAAAGTAATTTTATACTTTCGTTATCTGATTTAAAATATGTATGAACATATTTAGCTTTTACACCATGTTTTTGGTGAGTTTCGGTATTATCGAAGAAAAATGACGAAAATGCCCCTGTGAGCCAGAAAATAATATTTTATTGTTTTGATTTGGAAACGACTTATGATTTTTTGAAATGCAAGATTTAATAACTGTCGCTCATCGAGGAGATGCGGAAGCTGATGCTAAGCCTTGCGGGATTCCGATCGGCATTCGGGGTAATGAGTGCCTATCGAGACGTCGCGGCGGTTGTCACGGACCCGATGGGAGTTTCGGGTCGTGACAGAAATAGTCTTTTTTTTTTAGTGAATATTATTTTTTTGACGAATAAGAGTGACAAAGGATTGAATCTCAATGGATCTTGGCAGCAAGGCCACTTAACCACTTACAATACCCCGAATTTAACATATTTTAATTATATCAATATCATATTTAACATGTCATTTATTTTTATGATTATCCTATAACAGCAAGAAAGGAAGGCATAAGTATAGTAGGAAAGAAAGGAGCAGATCCATTACATATATATATTCATATCTCAGCAAACTCAACCGTTTTCTTACCGTCATGCGCCTTACGGAAGAAATGTCTGACATAATCCGAGTACAAAACTTGCTTGTAAATTGGCTTCTCACCATTTTCTAGCACTTGAGGCAACGGTCCAATGATATCACTGGGTCTTGGATTGACAAAAATGGGAACTGAAATTCTGTTTTTACTCCCACTGGCAATCACACGGTTCTCGACACTCCTATACCGGCCATTGCTCGGTATCTGCAGTGCGTCTCCAACATTGATCACAAGGGATCCCTTAATGGGTGGAACATGGATCCAGTTGTCACCTTGGTTTCCTTTCACATAGAGACCACCAATTTCATCTTGGAGGAGGATTGAAAGGGAAGAGACGTCGGAATGACGTCCTACTCCCACGGTGAGTTCAGGATTAGGACAAATAGGATAGTAATTTAAATTAGTTCTTACTGAACCCATCAAGAGAGACTTTGTTGTTTCATCAATTTCTTTCACATTTAGTCCATTCATTAGAATTTGGAATAATTGTTAATGACAACTTCAGAGCTCCTCATGTATTCAAGCACTTGTTCCCTGAAAAAAGAATATAATATAGTATTTTCTTAACTAAAAGTAAATATATTTTTAAGCACGCACCTTTTTGCTATATTTACATGCAGAATAATATATAATTATTAAAACTAGTGTTTGAAGAGTTGAGAGTTGTTACCTGCAAACAGGTGGCCAAAACGCACAAGATTCCTCCTCGGATACAAGAAAGAGGCTAAGGAAATCTTTCCACTCGAGAGCCTTTTTCTGCTTTAGGGCTAAAACTTGTGCCAAACCGGACGTTGCTGGAAGCCGAGTGTTCCTTGGAATACTTATTCTTTTCCTCGACGGGTAGCCCAAAGAAGCAATGAGTTGTATCTTGGACATTCTCCAGCACCTGAATGGGCACAGCATGGTTCACGATCTGGAAGAATCCCCACTTCTCTGATGCATCACAAACAGGTTTTGCCACTTTGGGGTCTTCCCAGTTTGAAATATCGATGATGGGAATGGATTCCTCAAGAATGACTTGGTTGGCACTGGCCCACATCCTTTCCTCCAAAGGTTGGATGTAAGCCTTGGGGAGGGCTTTGAGACCCATTTTTGACAAACCCTTCACTCTGTTTCCTTGATTTTTGACAAAATCAGTTAGAGTTGGGAATCAGTGTTGAATTGTTGATCAGCAATTGTTGGAGCCATTGGTAACAGTATTAGTACTTTCTGACAGCCAAGAGAGAGTTGGCTTTCAAAGAAAGTTTAATGAGGTTGAGGTTGAACTTGGTGGTGAAGTACTCTTCATGCCGTTAATGGGTATTTATAAGAGTGCATTGGTGGAGGATTGGCACACCCAAAGGACTTTTCAAATGTGATGTCTATTGTGCGTATCTCAATTCTCACCAACCAACTTAGCAAATGTCATGCCTTTTAGGCCGTGCTACCTCGGAGCCAGGCTTAATTAGGAAAGGAAATTAATGACGTACTACATCAGGCACTAGTACTATGGAGGACGATCAACATTGAATACACGCTGAAGAAAAGATTGTTGTTGCATCATTTAAAGAAAAGTTTGGGTTGAATAAGGTAGATGTTTTACCCCTCCATTGATCATGCAATGAGAATGGTTTGACTTAATTTCAAGTAATGAGGTAATATTTTTGATGATATATATTATAGAGGAAATTGTGAGAAATAACCTTTCTCATAAGCTCAATTCAAAAATATCATTTTTTATAATTTTAATTATTTTTAGTCAATTTTTGACATGACTTGACAATAATACCCTTTAAACAATTTCAGACAAATTAAAATGGTTTCAGTTTTCTCTCTCCCGCTATTCAGATAAAAATTTCAAAATTAAATCTTGATTTCTCTCTCTGTTTAAATATGTCTATCTCGCCATTCAATTCATAGAGATGACATCAAGCTCTTTCTTATTTTGTTTTTTTTTTTGGATGGTGGATCTTGGGGTTCTTATGGGCAATGAACAGCGATTTTGCTCTTTGCAGGCAACGATTTTGCTCAGGGAGAAAGAACAGCTAAAGCATGTTTGATGGGCTTTATGGTGGTTCACAGTTTTGTTGTGGTTGGGATTGGGATGATTGTTAAGCGTGTTTGCTAGGGATTCTAATTTTTTTTAAGAGATTTTGAGTTGAAATTGTTCAAGGAATATTTTGTAAAGAAGGTATATTTTGTTTTTGTATAAGGGCAATGAGCAAGGCCTCCTGATAGGGATATATTTTCTCTTGCTTTTGAGGGTTATGGAGTTTTGTAACCTATCTTTTATGAAATGCACAATTTCATGGCTTAGGAAAAAAGAAAAGTATGTGTTTTAGGTTCTTGAGTTTATTGGTTTATTCATAGAACCCCAAAATTGAGTTTACTGGTTTTTAGGTATTGTGTGACTTAATCACTGTGTGACTAGTTTTTAGGCATTACGTGATTGGTTTCTGATAAGGCATTGCGTGACTAGTTTTTAGACATTGTGTGATTGATTTTTAAGCAATGCCTAAGTCAGTTATGCCTTACTAACAAGTCACGCAATGCCTATCAACTAGTCACGCAATGCCTTATCAGAAACTAGTCACGTAATACCTTATCAAAAACTAGTCACGTAATTTTCAAAAATCACCAAAACTACTGAATTCCATTTAACAAGATCAACAACTTCAAACGATACACCATATTCCATTTAACAGCATAATTAATGAATATGAATGCTCAAAATGTTCAAAAGTTTTTCTTCATATATCAAAAATCACTATAAAATGCTTAAAAATGCTCAAAACGCTCCCAGGTTTTCTTTGTATATCAAAAACTACTCCAAAATGCTCAAAATGCTTAAACGTTTTTCTTTCTAGTAAGGAACACTGTCACGACCCGGAACTTCCCTCGAGCCCATGACAACTGCTGTGACGTCCCGATTGACACTCATTATCCAGAATGCCAATCGGAACCCCGCAAGGCTAACGAATTAGTTTCTTGCCTTTCCTATGAGCAATCGTTGTTAAATATCGAGTTTTAAGAAAATATAAACTATTTTAGATCGAAAACAATAAAAATAAAATTTTCTCCACATAGGGGTATTTTGGTCATTTTTACCAAAAAATTTTGAAACCTGATAAAGATACAACGTATGGTAGAAAAATATCCACGATCGATTAAAAATAAATTTTTGTAATCTAAATCATTCATTTAGAGTGAAAAGTTGGTTAATTAAACTAAATAAAAATATTTGATAATATATTTCATTTTCTTATAAAACAATTTTTATAGAACTATACATAAATAATTTTTGTAGCGTGAGAATAAAATAAATTCATACATACAATAATTTACAAAGTTATAATATACAATAATAATTACACTGACAAGTGGCCCATAAATACACCCAGTATTGGTGATAGTAACCTACTGTCTATGGGATAGAGGGGTCAACTGGAATCCTCGACAAAATCGGATATCTACAAGCTACCA
>NC_030858.1:23524736-23544439 GCF_000208745.1 Theobroma cacao
CTATTTTCTCTCTTGTTCTTTCCTTATGGCCAGCCAGCACTTAGTATGGGGTTTAAATGGGCTGATTTTCCATTAAAATAATATTAAACAATTAAAAAGTGCCATGTGTCACTTTCCCATTGGTCCATTTTTAAAATTTCGTCTTTTAAACTTCAATTTTTCACCACTTAACATACCATAGTTGTTCATACCAAAAATAAATAAATCCTATGATTTTGACAAGTTTTGGGTGGTGAAAATTACGGTTTTTACCTCAAGATGACAAAATTACCGTTTTGCCTCTATGTTTCGAAAATTGCCGGAATTGAAATTTTTCACTTCCTATCATTAAATTATACTCCAAATAGTTAATCTTGGTCAAAAATTTCACTCCATGATCAAATAATTATCTTAGGTGGCAAAATGACAATTTTTGCCCCTGAACATCAAAATTTTCAATTTTACCCCTAATGAACCCTCAAACTCCGAACAATCATTTTTAGTCATTCCTGGACTATAAAATATTAAATTTCATCCTACAATTCCTATTTGAACTAGTTCGAGGTTAAATCAACTCAAGTGTACCGTTAGGTACGATACCAGGTTTCGTCTATTCTTAGGTGCTTTCCTAGCATAATAACATGCTACTCAGTGCATGTATGTCATGACATGTGTTTATAGGGTCGGGTTTTACAAATACTCTATGTGAAGGAAGTCAGAGAGTTTGATTTGATTCATTCCTTATTCCCATAGGCACTAGAGTGTTTGATTTTGTTCTTTCCAAGCTCGACGACACCACAGCAATAATGTCAGTTATCAGTGAAAAGGTCAGTCAATCTAAAAATAAAACTTTCTTCTCATTAATTTTTTGCTGGGTTTGTGGATATGTTCGTGTTTTTTTAATCTTTTTCAATTGTTATGTTTAAACTGTTTTCTTCCCGATTTTATAGTTGTACCAAAGTTTTGAACTACAACAGATATGGCATGTAATCGGTTAACTGCTTTTTGGGGTTTTTAACGTGTCACGACATTGGTTATTTTAGCGCAGTTCATGTAACGAGTTAGTAATTACACTGATTGACATGTCATATGCCATGGGTATTTTAGGCTAGCTCGTGTAAGGAGACAGTAATTATAGTGATTGACGTGTTTATGTTGGCGTGTAACAAAATTTGACTTGATATGCATGGCGTGTAACAACATTTTACTTGATATGCATGGAGTGTAACAACATTTAACTTGATACGTATGGCGTGTTACAACATTTTACGTTATATATATGGCATGTAACAATATTTTACGTTATATGCATGGCGTGTAACAACATTTTACTTGATATGCATGGCGTGTAACAACATTGTACTTGATATGCATGGCGTGTAACAATTTTTGACTTGATACAAATAGCGTGTAACAACATTTTACATTATATGCATGGCGTGTAACAAAATTTTATGTTATGTGCATGGCGTGTAACAACATTTTACTTGATATGCACAGCGTGTAACAACATTTTACTTGATATGCACAACGTGTAACAACATTTATTTCTTTCTTTAGTATACCTTGTTGCACATTATGGGTTAACTCACTCATGCATGTGTGCCATGTTTTGCAGATGCAGTCCAAACAGTATGAGGATCATGACAATTTGCTTATTGTGCCATGAGAGAAATGGGGGTTCAATGTCTCTATTAATACCCACTGTAAATGGTCGCAACTGCATTACATCAACAAGACTCTTCAAAAGAAAGGGGAGTATGATGCAGTGAAGCGTACATGCTTCGGAATGTTGCTGGACGTATATCCACAAGGCTACTTTGCATTGGTCCCCTATATACCATCATGATTCATCAAATCACTATGATAGATTCAATAGAGCATGAGCTATGGTTTGCCATTGGCAAAAGCAAGGCGCGCATATCAAAGCAGGAGTTTTGCCTTATCAATGGACTGAAGTTTGGTTGAATGCTTGATGTGTTCACACGACCGTATGAGGTTGTTACTTATTGAATTCATGCGAGATAATGGAACGGGCAGCAGAGTGTTAAGCTGCAGGCATTGCTTGATATGTTTCGCGGAGGCAACTTTCAGCGACCAGAAGACGCGACCAAGATGGCACTCGTCTTGATTGCGAATAACATTTTATTTGGTTAAGGCTACCGTAGACAGGTAGCACCTTGGCTCTTGTCATTAGTGGAGGACATCGACACTTGGAATGTGTTCCCATGGGGTCATTACGTTTGGAGGCTAACCTTGGACTACCTTTTGAAGGGATTCGAAGTGCTTGCCTCAAACTTGCAGAAGGATAGTTTACAGTACAACATTTATGGATTCGCGTGGGTGATACAAGTGCTGTCACATAACATTTTTCATCTTCCTTTTGACATAATAATTTATGGTTACACTCATTTATCATTTACGGTTTGATAATGGTTACATTTGATTTGCAGTTCTGGGCAATGGAGGCAATTCTGGCCTTGCGAAAGATAGTTGCCCCTCTACTCCGAAGGACAACATCTGCCCACTTATGTGCAAATGGCAATGCAATCAGAAGCCAAAAGATTTTACAAGGCAGTTAAGATGTTGAAGTTATCTCAACATGTGAGTGAACAACTATTAATTTTTACTGTGAATTTGTATAATAATTTTCCCTAAAATTTAATCACAATCCCTGTTTTATAGTTGTGGGCAATTGAGACCTTGAAGCTCACCCCGCATGAGGCCAAGCGGGAGTATTTTGTGGACATCAATGTCCTGTTATCTGAGGGCCACCAATACGTGCCAATAGGACACATGGAGGATCGAGTACATAAGGGCTTAGGTGCGAAGGAGAAGAGGAGAAACTTGAAGCAGAAAAGAGCCACCGGTGCCATGAAACAAAGGTGTACCACCGCTGCTAGAGTCAATGAGCTGTCAAGCCCCGAGTTAATAGAAGAAGGGGACGATCATGGTAATGGAAGTGAAGAGTCGGTAAGGACAGTTCTAACGATTTGTGTTCAACAATTCCATATGTGATTATGGAATAATATATTTGTGTTTGCAGTTGGACCATGCGACAGCTCCACAACCACCGAGAGGTCTTTCACAGACTCACAGTGCCAACAAACCATTGGTAAGATTGGTTCTAACAGTTTGTGTTCAACAATTCCATATGTGATTATCAAATAACATATCTGTGTTTGTAGTTGGACCACGTAATGACAACTTTTCAACCACCGAAAGGTCATCCTCAAACGCACAATGCTAACGAGCCATCAATAAGATCGATTCTAACGGTTTGTGTTCAATAATTCCATATGTGATTATCGAATCTGTGTTTTTAGTTGGACCATGCGACGATAGCTCCTCAACCACCGAGAGGTTCTCCTCAGATGCATAATGCTAACAACCCGTCAGTAAGATCGATTCTAATGATTTGTGTTTAACATTTTCACATATATTTATAGAATAACACAGTAATTTCTATTGTTACAGTTGAGGGAGGCGATGATAGCTCCTCAACCAATGATCGGTCCTACTCAACCACACAATGGTAACAAGCTGTTGATAAGGATATTAAAGTTCTAACGATTAATGTTCAACAATTCCATATATGATTATTGAATAACACAGTAATATATGTTATTGTAGTTGACCTATTCGACAAGATTCAATGATGGAGTAGTCACGAAGCGTCAACTGTGATGGATCATGTGTCACGACCCGGAACCTCCCTCAGGCCCATGACAATCGCCGCAACGTCCTTGATTGACACTCATTATCCGGAATGCCAACCGGAACCCCGCAAGGCTTACATATCAGTTTCTTTCCTTTCCTGTGAGCAATCGTTGTTAAATATCGAGTTTTTAGAGAATATACACTATTTTAGATAAAAAACAATCAAAATAAAATTTTTGCCACATAGGGGTATTTTGGTCATTTTTTTCTCAAAAATTTTGAAATTGGCTAAAACGTAATATACAAGTACAAAACACATAACTCATATTCAAAATGAGTTTAAAAGTCTAAAATCTTCATTTAAAACGAAATTACGGTTATTTGAATATAATAAGAAAATAAAAGAAATATTAAGGAAAATATTCTATTTTCTTATAAAACAATATTTATAGAGTTATACGTGAATAATTTTTATAGCGTAAAAGCTAAATAAATTTATACATACTGAAATACAGTAAGCCAAAATATTTAATTTAATTTACAATAACAAGAGGGCCCCCGAATAAACAAAAGTAAAGAGGACTGTGAACCTACGGTTTGGAAAATGCAGATCCAATGGTAGTCCTCGATGAGATCAGCTATCTACAGTCTATACTGAACCTGAAATGGGTGGAAAGGAGTTGGGTGAGATTTTGCAATCCCAATGAGTAAACAGACATTATCATAAATATCTAAAGGCGAGTAAAATGGAGGCAAGTTTAAACAACAAATTTCAACCCATTTCATAATGTTTTCAATTTATTTCTTAAACCATAAAATATTTGTAATTTACCAAAACAGTTGTTAAGGCTTATGTCTTTTATTAAAACAAGGCTCAAGCCAAAACTAATCCTCGGGGATACCTTGGCCGAGGCATCTAACCGAGTCCGCCAAGGGTGTTAAAATATTCACACGTGAAACACATTTTTATTTTTAAAACCAGCCGTTCCTTGGCGTTGGCCGAGTTACACATTCACGTGGGGGTTCGACGTGAAGTGAGCTCTAATACTACCCCAGGAGTTACCCTCCTCGCCTCTACAACCGGAGTAACTATATAACTGGGTTTACCGTGCCCCTCTAATAGGCAGTCCACGGAAACCCGTCACTGCAGTGACTAACCCACCAATTTTAATAAAATTTCGACAGTATAACGTGGCTTTTATTTATTTATCCAGCCTGCATAGTAAAACAACTTACATAAATTTCCCAATGCATTCACAAAATATAGCCACATATACTCATTTCTCATAAGCCATTCCTAGGAAAATATATATTTTTCAAGTCAATTTGTAGCCTCCAATTACTCAATTTCATAATCAATACAATATATTTTTATTTGTCACATTTATTCCTAAAACATCAAAAATCCCGTTTTAATCTCGTTTTCATTTCATAAAATACATAAAGGGCATTTAAAAATAAACTCTAGATAATTTACAATAATAATAAGTTTACTCACCGTTTGTACAAACTAAAAGCTTTCTAAGCGCCCCGATCACTACTCGTCGGGTACGACTTCTTTGCCTTTTCCGGAAGGCTCTCCTCCTAGACACATTACAAAAATTTACACAATTCATCACATTGATGCTAAATCACTATATAATTAACTTAAATCCTATACTAATGCATGGTATGAAATGCAATAGCCTAAAACGGCTTAAACGCGGTATTAACCTATTTTTGGCACTTTGCCCGATAAATTGCTAACGCGCTCCATTTTAGCTCTAAATCATCCCATTCTCTCTCCAACATTTCTAACCATTAAATATCAGCCAATAACCTTCTAAAAACAACAAAATCAGCTCACTCCCTTCCTTGGAAAATTCGGCCAAAAATGGGACATTAACTCGGTTAATTTTCTACTTTGTTTTTCTATCACGTTTAATCGTTTTTCATCATTTTCTCTTCATTTTCCTTAGAATAAAATCAATTCATCATCATTGTACAGCATTGAGCATCCAGCCAAGAGTGGGTATTGTGAAAATTTAATGATTTCTTGCCCAATTTAATTTCTAAACACATTTAACTAACTAAAACTATCAATTTAACTAAAAATCAAAACCTAAAAATTTCAATTTCTCTCCCCTAGAATTTCGTCCAGCCCTTGATATCACTTTTTGATCTCTCTCCTCAAGCATGCTAAATGGAAATAAAGGCATAGGAAAGGTAGAAATCAAGCTAAAATCGAAAAATCTTACCGTTAGACGCGTAAACGGTCGAAAACCGCGAATTTCCCTTTGAATTTTCTTGTTTCTCTTTGGTTTTTCTTTTTTTCTTCCTTTCCTCTCTATTTCCTCTCTTTTTCTTCCTTATGGCCGGCCAGCACTCAAAATTTGGGTTTAAATGGCTGACTTTTCATTAAAATAATATTATTTCATTAAAAAATGCCATGTGTCACTTTCCCATTGGCCCATTTTTAAAATTTCATCCATTTGTTTCCAAATTTTCACCATACACTTGTCTCATATATTCATAGCTTAGATAAAATTCTCAGACTCATCCAAAGTCTCGGTGGAGTAATTTTTGAAATTTACACTTTTGCCCCCGTAAAAGTCAAAAATTACATTTTTGCCCCAAAAATTGAAAAATTGCCCATAGACATATTTTTCATCCCTTATACTCATACCATTCTCCAATTTGTCAAATTTGATCTAAATTCTCTCAAAATCTCAAATTTTGTCCGTGGGTGGCAAAATTACGATTTTGCCCCTACACTCCAAAAATCACCAGAATTAAACTTTTTCACTTCCTATCATTAAATTATACTCCAAATAGTTAATCTTGGTCAAAAATTTCACTCCATGATCAAATTATTATCTTAGGTGGCAAAATGACGATTTTGCCCTTGAATATCAAAATTTCTAATTTTACCCCAAATGAACCCTCGAACTCCGAACAATCATTTTTAGTCATTCCTGGACTATAAAATATTAAATTTCATCCTACAATTCCTATTTGAACTAGTTCGAGGTTAAATCAATTTAAGTGTACCGTTAGGTACAATATCAGGTTTCGTCTATTCTTAGGTGCTTTTCTAGCGTAATAACATGCTACTCAATGCATGTATGTCATGACATGTATTTATAGGGTCGGGTTTTACAATTCTACCCCCCTTAAAATAAAATTTTGACCTCAAAATTTCACTTACCAGATTCGACAAATAGATGCGGGTATTGGTTCCTCATCTGATGCTCTACTTCCCATGTCATTTCCTCCATTCGAGCACTTTTCCACAACACTTTGACCATTGAAATACTCTTGTTTCTCAGTACTCGATCCTTTCGATCCAAGATACTCACAGGTTGTACCTCGAACTTCAAATCGTCATGCAACTCGATCGGAGGTGCTTCGAGGACGTGAGAGGGATCTGGTACATATTTCTTAAGCATGGAGACATGGAAAACGTTGTGGATCCGATCTAACTCCGGAGGTAATTCTAACCGATAAGCCACTGGTCCAATCCTTTCAATGATTCGGAATGGTCCAATATATCTCGGGTTGAGCTTTCCCCTCTTCGCAAATCGAATCACACCTTTCATTATCCAATAAAACACCATAATTTATCATGATAGTATAATCAATAAGATTTAATACTTCAAAGTATTCAAATTATTACCTTTCCAAGGAGAAACCTTAAGAAAAACTTTATCATCGATCTCAAACTCCAAGTCTTTTCTCCGTTTATCTGCATAGCTCTTCTGCCTATCCTGGGCTACCTTTAGCCTCTCTCGTATAACCTTGATCTTGTCATTAGTTAGCTCGATCAATTCCACACTCACTAACTTTCTTTCACCCACTTCATCCCAACAAAGTGGAGTACGACATTTCCTTCCATATAAAGCTTCGTATGGTGCCATACCAATGCTAGACTGAAAGCTATTGTTGTAAGCAAATTCCACCAATGGCAAATGTCTGTCCCAACTCCCAATAAAGTCAATGACACAAGCCCGTAACATATCCTCCAAGGTCTGGATAGTCCTCTCTGACTGACCATCCGTCTGTGGGTGAAAAGCAGTGCTAAATTTCAATTTGGTTCCGAGAGCTTCTTGAAATTTCGGCCAGAATCGAGAAGTGAATCGAGGATCTCGGTCTGACACTATAGAAACGGGAACTCCATGTAGCCTCACAATCTCATCTATATAGAGCTGAGCCAGCTTCTCAATAGAGTATGTACTATGGACAGCTAAAAAGTGAGCGGACTTAGTCAACCGATCTACGATCACCCAGATCGCATCCTTTCCCCTCTGTGTCCGCGGCAATCCCAAAACAAAATCCATAGTTACATGCTCCCATTTCCACTCGGGAACAGGTAAAGACTGAAGTGTACCTGCTGGCCTCTGATGCTCCGCCTTAACTTGCTGACATACGAGACACTTTGCTACGAATTCTGCTACGTCTCGCTTCATACCCGGCCACCAATAATTCTCCCTGATAGTCCTATACATCTTGGTGCTTCCGGGATGTAATGCATAGGCAGATGAATGGGCTTCTTCCATGATCGCCTGTCTCAACTGGTTTCCCTCAGGAACACAAACTCGATCTTTAAACATCAAGACGTTATCCTCTCCAAATCTGAACTCACTGACTCCCCCATCGGTCAGTTTTTGAATTTCTTTTCTTAACTCATCATCAGACCTCTGAATGTCCTTGATCTGATTAAGTAACGAAGGTCGCACAATGAAGTTTGCCAATAAGGATCCATCCTCACCATTTCTCAACTGGACCCCAAGAGATTTCATCTCTATTAATGCTGGAAAATAACAACTCTGAAGTGCTGCTAAAGACGATGAAGACTTACGACTTAAGGCATCAGCTACAACGTTCGCCTTTCCCGGATGATAGTCTATCACCAAGTCATAATCTTTTATCAACTCCAACCATCGCCTTTGCCTCAAATTAAGCTCCTTTTGGGTGAGCAAATATTTTAAACTCTTGTGATCCGTAAATATCCGACAATGCTCACCATACAAGTAATGCCTCCAGATTTTTAAAGCAAACACCACTGCTGCTAACTCTAAATCATGGGTAGGGTAATTTGCTTCATGCCTCTTTAGCTGTCTAGAAGCATAAGCCACAACTTTTTCATCCTGCATCAATACGCACCCCAACCCCAACTTTGAGGCATCACTATATACTACAAATCCCTTACCATTAACAGGAAGTGTTAAAACGGGAGCGGAGGTTAACCGGTTCTTTAGCTCCTGAAATCGATTCTCACAAACATCATCCCACACAAACTTAACTCCCTTACGAGTTAGACGGGTCAAAGGAGCTGCTATTAAGGAAAACCCCTGAACAAACCTCCGATAATAACCGGCTAATCCGAGGAAACTACGAATCTCCGTCACTGTCTTAGGTTGCTCCCATTGTAAAATTGCCTCTACTTTCTTAGGATCAACATATATTCCAGTTCTCGATACTACGTGTCCCAAGAATACCACTTCCTGTAACCAAAACTCACACTTCGAAAACTTTGCATACAACTGTCTTTCCCTCAAAGTTTGTAATACTATACGCAAGTGGGCAGCGTGCTCATCATTATCTCTCGAGTAAACCAGTATGTCATCAATGAACACAATAACAAACTTGTCCAAGTAAGGGTGGAACACCCTATTCATGAGATCCATAAAAGCTGCCGGTGCGTTAGTTAACCCGAAAGGCATGACCAAGAACTCATAATGACCGTACCGAGTCCTGAACGCTGTCTTGGGTACATCCTGTTCTTTAATCCTCAACTGATGATACCCAGACCTTAGATCAACCTTGGAAAACACTGTAGCTCCCTGTAATTGATCGAAAAGATCATCAATCCTCGGTAACGGATACTTGTTCTTAATGGTCATTCTGTTAAGCTGTCGGTAATCGATACATAACCGAAGTGTACCGTCTTTCTTTTTCACAAATAAAACCGGTGCTCCCCATGGAGATATACTAGGGCGTATAAAACCCTTGTCCACCAACTCTTGCAATTGTACTTTCAACTCCTTCAACTCTGCCGGAGCCATTCTATATGGAGGGATAGAAATAGGTGCGGTACCCGGAAGTAAATCAATAGGGAACTCAAGCTCTCGATCAGGAGGCAGTCCCGGTAAATCATCAGGAAATACATCAGGAAACTCACTTACTATCGGGACATCCTCTAACTTAGGTTCCCCCTTTGAAGTATCAATCACGTATGCCAAATAAGTCGGATACCCTTTCTGCACTAATTTCGAAGCTTTGATGGCCGAGATTACACAGGACGGTAATACTCGACGTTTCCCTACAAACACAATCTCTGCTCCCTCCGAATTTCGAAGAACAACTTCCTTTCGGAAACAATCCACGTTCGCCCGATGTGCAGTTAACCAGTCCATACCCAATATTAGATCAAAATCCAGGATCTCTAGAGGAATTAAGTCACCCCTAAATTCTTCCTCGCCTACCCTTACCCCACAGTCTCTATAACAACTGTTTCTAACTAGCTTTTCTCCTAAAGGGGTGTGAATTACAATTTCTTCCTCTAATGGTGACAAGTTTCTATCAGCAATTGATGCAAATGTGGTGCTCACATAAGACCTATCTGAGCCAGAATCTATCAAAACATAAGCATCTTTATCAAATAAAGACATAGTACCTGTCACTGCTCCAGGTCGGACCTGTGCCTCATCTTCCGTCACAGCGAAAACTCTTGTCGAGGTACGAGTCTGTGGTCTCGAAGGTGGATGTGCCGGGGTATTACTCTCCACACCGGACCGTATGGCCACTCCCTGTCTCGGTGGCAACCCAGAAGAATCTCTCCTCTGTATATCAGTGCGAGCTGGTGAAGATGATGCAACTACCGTGGCTCGTCCTAACCGTGGGCAATTACTCCTAATATGACCCGTCTGTCCACATTGGAAACATCTTGTTGGCTCTCTACATAGCCCACTATGATAATTCCCACAATTTCTGCATCTGTCAGAACCTCCGAAACTCTTCCCAGAACCAGTCATAGCAGATCTGCTAAACCTCGAAGGTCTCTGTTGTGATGGTGGAAATGGAGGTCGAGGAGATGTCACGGAAACAGAAGTAGTACTCCCTGAAATCGCTGAGTCCTTGCCTCTTTTTACTGGCTGACTAGAAGACATACCAGGATTCCTCCTTTTTGCAAACTCAGTCCGAATCCTCCTATTCTCAGTCGCGAGCTTCTCAGCTCGTAAAGCCATCTGTACCACCTCCTTATGCGGCTCCCTACCAGTCACTGTCATCCGCTCTCTAATCTCATTACGGAGCCCTTCCTCGAAATAACTGGCCTGATCCTGCTCAGATTTCACCAGATCCGGCACATATAACATTAACTCGTTAAAACGAGTCTCGTACTCCTCTACAGTTAGATTCCCCTGTTTCAAACTCAAAAATTCTCTCTTCTTTTCTTTTTGATGAAAATAAGTGAAATACTGACCATCAAATTCCCTGAGAAAATCGGACCACGTCTGAGGAGTAGTGGAACGGGACTTCACTGAATTCCACCAAGTACGAGCCCTCTTCTCTAATAATCTCGTAGCCACCATCAGCTTCATGTCGTCGTCTAATCTCATATCAGAGAGAGTCTCTGAAACCTGATTAATCCAGTCCTTTGCCACAGTGGCATCCAACTCACCCGTGAAAGACACACAACCGAGCTGTCTAGCCTCCTTTAGCTTCTTGGAAATGGATACATCTTGTACCGGTGGTGGAACTAAAGGAGTAACTGGTGGTACTATAGGTGGAACTTGACCAGTCGGAGCTCCACCAGCCATTGCGGTAAAGAAAGCTGCCAATGCCTGTGCTGCCTCAGTAGGCATGGTGGGAATACCCGTAGGTGGCGGAGGAGGTGGAGGATGTGGAGGACTATCGGCCTGCTCAGCAGTAGGTGCTGCCCGAATGGTAGACGCAGCCGATTCTTCCCCTACTGCATCTAGCTGACGACGTTGGGAACGACCTTTTCCCCTCCCAACCGATCTAGTGAGAGGTGGGCGTCCGCGTCGAGGAGGCATAATAATCTATAAGAGAAAACGAGCAAGCTTAGGGAACCTTAGGCTCTATATGAAAATGCATGCATTCTATTCAACCTAACTTAACTTAATCCGGGGCCACACTGATATTGTAATTTTTTAAAACCACTTTAAAACCAAAAACTCTTATCTTTAAAACCAAAAGCTCTGATACCAATAGAATTGTCACGACCCGGAACCTCCCTCAGGCCCATGACAATCGCCGCGACGTCCCGATTGACACTCATTATCCGGAATGCCAACCGGAACCCCGCAAGGCTTACATATCAGTTTCTTTCCTTTCCTGTGAGCAATCATTGTTAAATATCGAGTTTTTAGAGAATATATACTATTTTAGATCAAAAACAATCAAAATAAAATTTTCGCCACACAGGGGTATTTTGGTCATTTTTTTCTCAAAAATTTCGAAACTGGCTAAAACGTAATATACAAGTACAAAACACATAATTCATATTCAAAATGAGTTTAAAAGTCTAAAATCTTCATTTAAAACGAAATTACGGTTATTTGAATATAATAAGAAAATAAAAGAAATATTAAGGAAAATATTCTATTTTCTTATAAAACAATATTTATAGAGTTATACGTGAATAATTTTTATAGCGTAAAAGCTAAATAAATTTATACATACTGAAATACAGTAAGCCAAAATATTTAATTTAATTTACAATAACAAGAGGGCCCCCGAATAAACAAAAGTAAAGAGGACTGTGAACCTACGGTTTGGAAAATGCAGATCCAATGGTAGTCCTCGATGAGATCAGCTATCTACAGTCTATACTGAACCTGAAATGGGTGGAAAGGAGTTGGGTGAGATTTTGCAATCCCAATGAGTAAACAGACATTATCATAAATATCTAAAGGCGAGTAAAATGGAGGCAAGTTTAAACAACAAATTTCAACCCATTTCATAATGTTTTCAATTTATTTCTTAAACCATAAAATATTTGTAATTTACCAAAACAGTTGTTAAGGCTTATGTCTTTTATTAAAACAAGGCTCAAGCCAAAACTAATCCTCGGGGATACCTTGGCCGAGGCATCTAACCGAGTCCGCCAAGGGTGTTAAAATATTCACACGTGAAACACATTTTTATTTTTAAAACCAGCCGTTCCTTGGCGTTGGCCGAGTTACACATTCACGTGGGGGTTCGACGTGAAGTGAGCTCTAATACTACCCCGGGAGTTACCCTCCTCGCCTCTACAACCGGAGTAACTATATAACTGGGTTTACCGTGCCCCTCTAATAGGCAGTCCACGGAAACCCGTCACTGCAGTGACTAACCCACCAATTTTAATAAAATTTCGACAGTATAACGTGGCTTTTATTTATTTATCCAGCCTGCATAGTAAAAACAACTTACATAAATTTCCCAATGCACTCACAAAATATAGCCACATATACTCATTTCTCATAAGCCATTCCTAGGAAAATATATATTTTTCAAGTCAATTTGCAGCCTCCAATTACTCAATTTCATAATCAATACAATATATTTTTATTTGTCACATTTATTCCTAAAACATCAAAAATCCCGTTTTAATCTCGTTTTCATTTCATAAAATACATAAAGGGCATTTAAAAATAAACTCTAGATAATTTACAATAATAATAAGTTTACTCACCGTTTGTACAAACTAAAAGCTTTCTAAGCGCCCCGATCACTACTCGTCGGGTACGACTTCTTTGCCTTTTCCGGAAGGCTCTCCTCCTAGACACATTACAAAAATTTACACAATTCATCACATTGATGCTAAATCACTATATAATTAACTTAAATCCTATACTAATGCATGGTATGAAATGCAATAGCCTAAAACGGCTTAAACGCGGTATTAACCTATTTTTGGCACTTTGCCCGATAAATTGCTAACGCGCTCCATTTTAGCTCTAAATCATCCCATTCTCTCTCCAACATTTCTAACCATTAAATATCAGCCAATAACCTTCTAAAAACAACAAAATCAGCTCACTCCCTTCCTTGGAAAATTCGGCCAAAAATGGGACATTAACTCGGTTAATTTTCTACTTTGTTTTTCTATCACGTTTAATCGTTTTTCATCATTTTCTCTTCATTTTCCTTAGAATAAAATCAATTCATCATCATTGTACAGCATTGAGCATCCAGCCAAGAGTGGGTATTGTGAAAATTTAATGATTTCTTGCCCAATTTAATTTCTAAACACATTTAACTAACTAAAACTATCAATTTAACTAAAAATCAAAACCTAAAAATTTCAATTTCTCTCCCCTAGAATTTCGTCCAGCCCTTGATATCACTTTTTGATCTCTCTCCTCAAGCATGCTAAATGGAAATAAAGGCATAGGAAAGGTAGAAATCAAGCTAAAATCGAAAAATCTTACCGTTAGACGCGTAAACGGTCGAAAACCGTAAATTTCCCTTTGAATTTTCTTGTTTCTCTTTGATTTTTCTTTCTTTCTTCCTTTCCTCTCTATTTCCTCTCTTGTTCTTCCTTATGGCTGGCCAGCACTTAAAATTTGGGTTTAAATGGGTTGACTTTTCATTAAAATAATATTATATCATTAAAAAATACCACAGGTCACTTTCCCATTGGCCCATTTTTAAAATTTCATCCATTTGTTTCTAAATTTTCACCATACACTTGTCTCATATATTCATAGCTTAGATAAAATTCTCAGACTCATCCAAAGTCTCGGTGGAGTAATTTTTAAAATTTACACTTTTGCCTCCGTAAAAGTCAAAAATTTGTCATAGACATATTTTTCATCCCTTATACTCATAGAATTCTACAATTTGTCAAATTTGATCTAAATTCTCTCAAAATCTCAAATTTTGTCCGTGGGTGGTAACATTAAGATTTTGCCCCTACACTCCAAAAATCACCAGAATTAAACTTTTTCACTTCCTATCATTAAATTATACTCCAAATAGTTAATCTTGGTCAAAAATTTTACTCCATGATCAAATTATTATCATAGGTGGCAAAATGACGATTTTGCCCTTGAATATCAAAATTTCTAATTTTACCCCAAATGAACCCTCGAACTCCGAACAATCATTTTTAGTCATTCCTGGACTCTAAAATATTAAATTTCATCCTACAATTCCTATTTGAACTAGTTCGAGGTTAAATCAATTTAAGTGTACCGTTAGGTACAATATCGGGTTTCGTCTATTCTTAGGTGCTTTTCTAGCATAATAACATGCTACTCAATGCATGTATGTCATGACATGTATTTATAGGGTCGGGTTTTACATCATGCGTCAGCATAAAAAAGACATGTTGGAGTTGAAGGCTTCAATTCATCATTGACTCTGGCAATGCAAACATTTGAGGACCGTATCATTGCTCAGATTCTAGACGACCTAAAATCACAAGCATGTTATTCTATCTTCGCTCATATATTGGTCGTTTACGTTTAGTAGGTGTAGTTCTATTTTTTGTTCTAGGTTTATGGTTTGTGGCATTATATGAGCTAATGAATTTTCCCATTTGTCTCATTTTGTAGGGTGGTCCTTCATCTCACGATGCTAGTGAGTACCACGATGATGCTGATAATGGGCAGCATGATGAACCTGGTGTTCATATTCACAATGACGTTGTTGGTGCTGACGGAGACCTTGTTCTTGAGGCTGATTTGAATGATGCTGTGGCAGGGGATATGACCATTCAATTAGATGATGCTGAAGGAGACCCTGTTCCTTAGGCTAATTTGGTTATCGATGCATCTGCGGAAAGAGAAAGGGACCTTCATTTAGTTGTGGCTGAAGGAGAGCATCTTCCTCAAGCCGATGCATTAGTCGAGGTAATAGCAGGAGGGGATGGGAACCTTGTATCACTTAAGGCTGAAGGGAACCATCTTCCTCATAGCACTCTTGAAGCTAGCGGGTCAAGATTGTCGTAACCAAAGTTGTCTGATGTCCATCATCTTGTAGTAGAAATTTCATACCCAACTGAGCAGGCACGGTTAAAATGGCAAGCAAATACATGGCAAGCCTGTACGTCGACCCCTCATTGAGCCGTTAAGATCTAAAGAACTCAATGGTGGAAGCGTACGAAACTTTCAAGAAAGACGAGTGTGCGAGGTAAGCTCATAAATAACATTACAAATATTGTTTTTTAATGAAACATTAATCCACCAACACTTTTGAAATTCATTATGTTACATATGCGGCGTAACATTGGGATCTTAGGGAATCAAGGGGCTGACTTCTTCACAACATTAGAGGATCCCAAAGAGGAAATGACAAGTGAACAAATAGACGCATGCCTCAGCGTACTGTGTAAGCGGATGACAGGGCCAAAGTCCAAGCTATACAATACCCATGCATGCGTGGTTGACACAATATTCTTCGTAAGTTTATTTGAAAATTTTTCAATTTTGTAAATACTAAGTTTTTTATTGCACTAAGTGTAAGCTAATGTATACATGTTTCACAAGACACCATCCATATGCTACACACTGCATTTTCAACTGAAGATGGCCGATCCATTATGGAAATTTCATATGTATTACGGGCGTACGTGGAGGGTGAGAGGCCAACATATGACAAAAAATGGGAAGATGTTGATTTCATCCTCGCGCTTTGCAATGTGGGTGGGCAATGGGTGGTTGTGAAGATTGACTTAGTGATTGGACGATCAAGGTGGTGGACTTTGCAAGAACTTCAGATGCTAAGGATAACGGAGTGCGTGCAGCTTAGATGACACCCCTTACGACAATGATGCCAATCATCTACCACTAAGCTGGTTATTTCAACAAAACACGTCGAAAGACATGAGATTTAACACCGATGTCAATGGAAATTCATTTGCCAAAAGCTAAAGTGCATCGGTAAAATGATAATGTCAACTGCGGCATGTTCATGATAGGGTACATTGACGATATTTTGCAATCAAAACAGATTAGAGTTAAGCAGAACATGATTGCAAATATACGTCGCCAATACGCTCTAGAAATTTTTTCCAACAGTTATGAGAGCGAAACTTGAATATATCAGCCTTTGTTTGTACATTTTTTTGTGTATACAATTAATTTTATTAATTTTAATATTCATACATTTTATACATTAATTTCTTAATTCAAACATAGTGCCTATAAATCTCAATAGCTAATGTAAATTTAAATTAATATTGCAACCATGTGACATGTCACCCCATTGGGGCATGGCGTGTCACCCTTGAATACTACAACAAGTCAGCGTGTCACGCCCTGTATCTACTTCCACTCAGCGTGTCACCCCACAATACTACAACAAGTCAGTGTGTCGCGCCATAAATCTGCTTCCACTTAGCGTGTCACCACAATTGGGGTGTGGCGTGTCACCCCACAATACTGCAACAAGTCAGTGTGTCATCCCATAAATCTGCTTCCACTCAACGTGCCAACACAATTGGAGAGTGACGTGTCACCCCACAATATTGCAACAAGTCAGCGTGTTATGCCATAAATCTGTTTCCACTCAGTGTGTCACCAGAAGATGTCATTGACATCTACCAATTATAGCCTAATCTTAACCCCCACACCTTCTAATCAAAATTGCCACATTGGATTTCTTTTATTAGCTTAGCATTAATATATTTTTTTGTTCATTTCATCCTTATATTTCAATTTTTTTAAAATAAAACACTAAATAAACAAATTCCTTTTGCTTATTTGACTTTAGCTTAAGTAAAAAACTAAGTTAAATAACCAATTTCAAATTTGTTTACTATTATAAATATAAGAAAGAAATTATTTAGTCATTTTATATTATTTTTGCAAAAATGATAAATTAATTTTTGTAAAAATGATAAATTAATTTATTAATTAATTTACATATTCTACATTCAAATAATCAAGTAAAAAATATTTATATATATTTTCAACACCCTAAATCTTTTACACTTAAATATATGGCTTATTAATACGTATATCCCATAAGTTATCAATAATAATAATAATCTATTCAAATAGTATAGGGACTTCGCAAGTCTATTCAGTATTCAAAACTACGGACAAAATGAAATGAATAATCAAATAATATATCTACAAAATTAATAAAAAAAATAAAGACTCAGCTATAGGAGGAAACTAACAAACACAAAATCCAAATATGGATTAATGTAAGATACTGCAAGAGCAAATTGTGACAAAAGTATTGCACATGGGTTACACATTTAGTTAGGCCAACAAGCTATCTTCATCCACAAAACACCCTACATTTTCAGACATTGTCCTTCGTATTGGATAGTTGTTGCGTGTACGACCAGTTTGTTTGCAACTTGAACATGTTTCAGTCAGTGCACTAGTGGAGGGGTCGATTGACTTGGAGATGGTGCCGAATTTGTGGATGGAACTACAAATAGGGATGGGCAATTCTGTTTGTTATGCCCGTACCTCTTGCATTGCGAACATCTCCATGCTCGACTATCTCCATCAGCCAATGGAATCCTTCTCCTCTTAAGTCTTCCTGCTTAGCCTCGCCAAGGTGTTGGCAAGATGACAATTTGTTTCACATGATGGGGGATATCCCACTCACTAGGATGCCTTATCGAGTGAATGGCTTCACGTTTGCATTTACTAAAAAATACAATGAACTTAATGTTCAAGCACAATGTAAATACTATGTCAATTAGGGTTCAAATAAGAAATAAAGATATTTTGACCTTATTGCTGCAATGACATGGCTGCATGGTAGTAAATCTGTTTGGAACTCACAACATGAACACGTCTTCCTGGATAGGTTTACAAGTTCATCCATCTTCCCATCTTTAACTTCGAACTCCACTCGATTGATAGGTTTAACCATAAAGCGATGTGCATCATTGAACCATTTGCTCAACTACTTGGCAACCCAAAGGTTGAGGGGCATGGTCACCTTGACGGCCTTCTTGTACCGGTCATGGAACCAATGCTGGAACATGTCTCTGATGAACTCAATCAAAACAATGATTGGCAGTTTTCTTGCATGCTTCAAGTATGAGTTAACACATTTTGCAATGTTGGATGTCATCATTTGGTATCGCCTTGTCAGTGAACATGCACGTGCTCATCTCTTAGGGCCTATTCTCATAAGGTCAACGTGGGCTCCCGCGTGAATCTGCTTGAGCTAGTTCATATATCTATTGAAATCGGAAACCTTATAGCAATCTTGAGCAAGGGTGAAAATCATAGAAGCGTCGTCACGATTGAACTTGTTTTTAAAGTTTTTCTTCAAGAGGTAACCGCATAAACCGTTGTGCACTTCTGGGTATGCATTTTAGATTGCTTTCTTAATGCCGAGATGCTGATCAAAAATGAACATAGTGTTTTTAGGACAACCAACCGCATCACGCAGCTTTATAAGAAACCACATCCACGAGTCTTTGTCCTCAACATGGCCGATGCCAAATGTAATTAGATATACGCACTCGTTCGCATCTTTGTATACAGTGACAAACAGAACACCCTTGAACCTGCCTTTTCGATGTGTTGCATCAATTGCAACCGTAGCACGCATTACATCCCTAAACCCCCGAATACAAGTCCTGTATGATCAGAAATAATATTTGAATCTTTTTGCCTCATCAGTAGCCACTACAGTGACTGTGTCGAGATTTTCTTGTTCCAAAATATAAAAATATGAGGCTAATAGTTAAAATGACTCCTCCGGGGGACCGAAAATAAGCCTCTCCGTATACTCCTTCACTTGCCAAGCCTTACCATACAAGCATTCCAATCCCCACTGAACCCTCATCTCACCAATTATGTCCTTAGGTCTCAATGCTACTCCATTAGCCTGAAGCTTGTGTGACATAAGTTCACCAATTATCTTCGCACTCGCAGTTGCAAATCACCCTTGCAAACCATCAACAATACATTTGTGTATTTTATGGAACATCTGAACTTGCCAATATTCTCCTCCTTCAAGTAACTTTGTTGTGAAATACCCCATACTTTGATATGGTGATAAATAAAATTGATCGAATGCATATTGAAGTCAATTAAAATGTTTAGAAGTGATAAAAGACGAAAGGAGTAGTTTAGGATAAAATGTTTCGCAAG
>NC_030858.1:23547779-23557848 GCF_000208745.1 Theobroma cacao
AAACGATTTGTAATTCTTCGTATTTTGATTATTTGATAACTATTGCTCACCGGGGAAGTGCAAAAGCTGATACGAGAGCCTTGCGAGGTTTCGATCGACATTCGGGGTGAAGAATGTTTGTCGAGGCTTCGCGGCGGTTGTCACGGGCTCGATGGGGAGTTCCGGGTCGTGACAATTTGTTGCATGCACACTGAACTTGCATGCCTTGTCCTTGCAACCAACCTCAAAACGACCTTCACATGACCTTTTTACTCTTATCCTAAACTGTTCTTTTAAAGCCAACATGTTCAAAGCTCGTTTCAACTTGGCTTTCGAGAAAAATATTCTTCCTTTGTATAAGCGATCATCGGCACATGTTGACTCCTCAATTGTAATTGTTTGGAAGAAAAACCTTTCTACACCTGGAATTATCCACGTACGAGATATCCTTGCATTTTCCTTTTCTTGATAATTGTCATGGAGCAATGTATCAGGAGAACAAATCCCATTCTCATCAGCGATGGGGTTATTGTGTATGGGTTCATCACACTGAACATCTCCTACATCAACACCTCCAACAGGTTCCGTTTCACCTTTAACATTATTACAAATTGGAATGTCACTGTCATAAAGCCTGTCATCGTCTGAACTCTCATCATGCCATTCATCAGGCTCATCACCTGAATTGTAATCAAATCTATCTTCACCAGCAGGGAACAAATCCTCATTTCCCTCATCAAATGCGGTATTATCCTCGAGCGTTGCAGTGTCACCCTCCAACGTCGCAGTGGTGTCTTTAAGTGTCGCATTCTCATTTGAAAATGCCATTACACCCTGTACATTTTCACCCGATTATTGCATTTGTTGGACAGAAGTAACTAATTGGTTCGATGCACATCCTGATTAGAATTGTGCAACCAACTGTTCTGTGAATGTCGTGTGTCTACCTAGCTACACAAACTCTTGTGCATAGGTCAATTGCCATTATTATGGGTTACAGACCGAATGTTGTGGTATATGTGAAGCATTGTAAATCTCATTTTGATTAAGTTGATTACCACGTTGTTCAACTTCTTCATGTGACATAACATTTGTTTGGCATCCCTTAATGCTAACATACATAGTTGGAACATTCCTTTGTTCTAGCAGAATTAATGCAACATCCTCATTGTCCTTGATAATTAGCCGTGATAGCTCTCCGGGTGCACTAATCAATGCATGTAACTCAATCTTGTCAATTTTTGAGTTTACACCAACAACATCTTCAACCAGCTTCATCAAGCCAACAAACGATAAATCACTCCTAACCTCCTGCATTCGTGACTCACCACCCTTGTAATTGCCATCCACCCACTAACCACCGTGTCTTATCACAAGTCGCACAATTGGAACCCCACTGAAATTTTGAAAACAAAATAAATTTGTCAATCATTTTACACATTACATGACATGCCATGTTCTAGACTTTATAAGTCATGTTGTTACATGCCATGCATATAACGTAAGATGTTGTTACACGCCATGCGTATCAAGTCAAATGTTGTTACACACCATGTATATCAAGTAAAATGTTGTTACATGCCATGCATATCAAGTCAAATCTTGTTACACGCCAACACTTACACACCAATCACTATAATTACTGTCTCCTTACAAGAAATGGCCTAAAATACCCATGGCATGTGACACGCCAATCAATGTAATTACTGACTCATTGCCCGAACTGCCCTAAAATAACCAATGTCATGACACGCTAAATAACGCTAACACATGTTATAGATGCATGGCGTGTAACAACTTTGGGCAATGTTTCTAATCCATGTTCTAATTTATACAAAAAGTTTTAGAAATTTATGTGTTGCAGCAATAAACCCAATAACATACCTTAATGCCATCTTTGCTATAGGGTCTGTTTATCGATGACAATATGGCAAATGTCAAAAGATAGACTATAGCCCGATGATGATGGTGCTCAACAGAGAGTTGACAAAGATCATATAGTTCAGAGAGTTGAAAGAGCTGATAACGATAGTGCTCAACAGAGAGTTGATACAGTTGATACAGTTCAGAGAGCTGAGAGAGAAAGATGAGCGAGCTCAAACAGTTGAGCATTTATTTCTATTTTCTCTCTAACGGGAGGGAGATATCAGGAGTTTAATTTGCCACGATGTTTTGAAAGGCATTTTGGTCTACTCATGCTGTTTTTGGCTAGAAACAAATAACTTTATATGGGTGGTTATTTCTGAAATCACCTTATAAGGAGGCCTATTTCTCATAATTTCCTCATACATAATAATTCTTTACATGCAATATTTAATGAATCAATTAACTTTACATTGGAATTTTGTATTCATTGATGTCGATTTATTCATTTATTTCATTTAAAGCATTAAATTAAAATTTATTTTATTTTTNAATGAAATCATGGTAATCAACGTGGAAAAGCATTACGCATAAAACCAATGGATATGTGGAAAGACCGTAAAAGGAATTGTTGACTCACTTTCTTAGGCACGATGTATTTAGTCAAACATTTCATGTAGAGCCGGCGGAATCAAGAGGGTAGTGGTCACTACCATTCAATTTTTAATATTTTTATTATTATATATATATATATATATATATATATATGTCACAAAAGACAAGAGATATTTTGCTTTGAACATAAAAGCCAAGAGTCAATAGATTCAATTGCAAGTCTTGAGATCTCTACCCACTTTCTCCTTGGGAGGTATTTAGTCTCACACTGGAAAGGAGAAATTTCGATTCTCACGAGACAATAAACTATTTTTGTACAATTCTACTTCTACCCACCGAAATCTGCCTAAATTATATGCTTGGATAATTCCACGGCTTTGTTTATAGCAATGGCATAAATTATTTTAAACCATATATATTGACTTGAACAACATAGTAAAAAATATAAAGGTGAATGTAAATAATAAATATTTTAATAAAAAATAGGTAAACAGTAGTAGTACTTTTGATTTTTCTCATAAACGTAACATCTCACATGCTAATATATCATATTTAAAAGTTAAAAACAAACATATTAAATATTGTTATTTATGTTATTTTTATTTAATCTAAGAAATTAATATTTGAGTGTTGCATAAGTTGAATTGTTTTTCAAATGCTATTAAATTTTTTTGTTTATATATAAATTTAATTTTTGAATAATAATATCATATCCCCTTATTAGACACAATTGACATGGATATAAAATTTGTATATAATTATGGCATTTTTTACTTAATTTATGCCACATATCTCATATTTTTAAAATTTATATTTGTTAGCCTTGAGTTATATCATGTTTTGATTTGACAAAAATCATATGTTTTGTTGAACTTAATGTCAAGTATTTAAAACTATCTCAAATACATTTCTAATCCCTTAAAGTTTCAAAATTGTTTGAAAAGCCATGCATCCTTAGAAAACATCTTACAAGCTTTCAAACAATGCATTTCAGCTAAGAAATCAAGTGCAAACATGCCTAGAAATGTTTATTTGAATATAGGTATAAGGTAATCAGAAAGTAGGTAGAGAGAAGCATTAGAAGCTAAAGGAACTTCAAAACACAAGTTAAGAGTTCATCATGGCGAAGCTCAAGTTGATTTGAAGGTTGAAAGAGTGCAAAACTTGAAGATCATAAAACCCTAGTTGACTAGAGAGGAAGCAAAGTTGACCTTGTTCCAAAAAGATCAAGAAAATCAAGATGAAGAACAATCATAGTCAACTACAGAGGAAGTATACTCGACCTTGTTCTAGAAAGATCAAGAAAATCAAGCTAAAGAATAACCATATTTGACTACATAAAAGATATAGTCAACCTTGATAAGTCAAAAGCCATAAATAGTTAACTTTAAGAAGCCATAGTCAACTATAAGAAAGGCATAGTCGACTATAGAAGGGTAGATTTGAAGAATACACGATCTCTGGATGTGGATCGACTAGAGAACATGCATGCTTGACTATGGAAACCCTAATTAAGAAATTTGAAGAACATAGTTGACCTTAACAGCATTGTAGTTGACCCTCAAGCTTCAGTAACAACCAAATTTGATTCAAACTTGTGTATAACGGCTCCAAATCATGATCTACCTATAAATAAATGTATTTGAGCCATTTTGAAGCAAGAAAAGACTTGAGATAAAGTTTCAAACCTTAGAGAGACTACCCACAATCTCATATTCACTCTTTAGTATCCTTTAGTCTTCCGTCAAGCTTTCAAAGTTGAAATTTATTTCAATCAAGCTGAAATTTCTTCTTTTACTACAAACAAGCTTAAAATCTCAACATCCAACCTTTGTAAAGGCATTTTCTTGTTGAAATTTGTACATCAATGTGAAGGTTCTAGCTTAAAAACATGTCTCATTCAAATTGTTCATCATATGAGGTATTTGAGATTAACAATTTTCAACATTTGAATTTTGCCAATTTCAAATTTTTGGGTAACCATTTAATTCTATATAGATGGAAACTTGTTTCATATATGGTAAGTATTACTAATCAAAATTAGTAATTTATCCATTCCTAATCTTATTAGGATTAAAATTAAATTTTTATTACAAATTACAAATTAAAACATTTTTAATTTGTGCGCCTAAACATTTTACTTACAAATTACAAATTAAAACATTTTTAATTTGTGCTCCTAAACATTTTACACAACCTATTATTAATCTAAATTAATTAAAGATTGAATGTCTATTATTACCTAATCTTATTAGGAAATAACTTAGACAATTTAATCTTTAAATTTAATGTCAAATTAGAATTATCTTCTTGTAAGAAGTCAATTCAAAACAAAATTTGTTTATAAATATTTAGACTCCCATTACTCCTAGGAATCTAATTCCTAAATTAATGTAGTCTTAAATTATTTAAATTTTGACACCCTTAAATTAAGGAATCACATTCCATAATTTATGAAATAAACTATCAATCTTTACAGAACATATTCCATAAATATTTAATTGGCTAATGAAGAAATTTTAACTTCCATAATTTTAGAAATCACATTTCTTTATTTGTCGAGGTTAATGCATCATCTTTGACATCCTTAATTTTAGGAATCATATTCCTTAAATTAAATATTTCAAAAAATCAGCATAATTGTGGAACCAATTTCATAACTTATCCTCCGCCAATTAAATAATTTAATTGATCATTCATTGGTGTAAAATTTGGACAAATTCTATGTCTTAACCAAGACAGTGTCCTGCTGCAGATAGTAGCAGACATGTCCTAATTACGTGGCATTAGGGTGGTGTATCTTTAGGAATTTAATTTCAATAAAATTTATCATGATAGATAACTCATGGAACTGTTCCAGAATAAATTTTCAGGATTTTATGATTTGATTTAGCTATTCAAAAAATCAAAAACCGTGACCTTTATCTGTAGGAGGCGGAATTGGTTTTTGAGAACTTTTGAAATTCTTTGTGACTAAAACTTAGGAATTTAATTCCTAATAAAATTTATCTTCATATATACTCATGGAACTATTCCAGAATAAATTTTCAGGATTTTAGGAGGTGATTGGCCCATTCAAAAAATTCAAAAACCGAGACCTTTATCTGCAGGAGGCAGAATTGGTTTTTGAGAACTTTTGAAATTTTTTGGGACAAAAACTTAGGAATTTAATTCCAAATAAAATTTATCCTGATAGATAATTTATGGAACAATTCCATAGTAATTTTCCAGGATTTTAGGAAATGATTTTGGCTGTTAAAAAAAAAATCAAAACCATGGCTTGCTGCAGCTGAGGCAGCAACAGTTTTCACTCCACCAACTCAGTTTTATGAAGGCTTAATTCTAGGGATTTAAATCCTTAAAATTCTTGGAAACAATTAGATAATTTATGGAACCTTTCCATAAAAAAATCCTCAGCCAATTGGTGCAACTAATTGCAAAAATTTAGGCCTTTATTGGTTGCCAAGTCAAACAAAACCATGACTGTCACTGTTGCAAACAGCAGCTGTTTTAGCCATGTTTTGGTAACTTTACCTCCACCATTAGCCACACATAATCACCCAACTTAGAACATTTCCAATGTGTATTGATCTCTTAATTTTTCTGCATTTTATGAAGCACTTAAGCCTCACTTTTATGGCTGAAAATGGACCAATACCATGGCTGGACAGAATTGAATTCTACCATTTAAATCACACCATAGTGTCATGAGATCGAATTTTTATTTGCTAAATTAATTTGTGCATCTCATGCACATGTTAATTTGCAATATTTTGACATTAAAATGAGATTAATATTATGACAAATAAATTTTCAAATTTACAATTAAATCTATTTAGAAATCGAAATAACTAGAACCAATTGTAAAATTTTAAAACTTACTAATTTGTGTAGAACAAAACCCGAACATCTCATTTTCCTTTTCAACAAGGCATTAACAACAATAGACATTAAAATGTGTTAAAATTGAACTAAGGAAAGCTTTGATACCACTGATGGGTTTGGCTATAGATGGCATGCTCAAAATACGCAGCGGAAAGAAAATTAAAACTTTATAACTAAACAACAAAAACATGCCTCCACCCATGGATCACCTTGGTGATATTTAACACATAAAAGCACAAAATAAATTATTATTTAAAAAGTTACCTTGCCAAGTAATTTCGTAATCACAATGGTACTTTCCAAAGCAATCCCACGAACACCACAAGGAGCAAAAACCCTAGCCAATCAAATGTTTGGCCTCTAATGGTAGTACACACAATTGCACTTGAACCTTCAACAAAGGAGGAAGTTTTTAACTATACTTTGTGCTAGCAAAGAGGACAACAATTGTCATTTTCTTCTTGTTCACAATCTTAGTCGAACCTCTCTTGAAAATTGCTTCATAAGCAATTTTCTCTTTCACACAAAAGGAGTGGTGGCAATGAAAGAAAACGTTTTTCTTTTTTTGACAAAAACTACGTTTTCTTCAATTGTGAAAAACTCTCATATGAAAAATAGTTAAAAGATGACTTATATAGTTAGGTTAAAATAACTTCAATTTTGCAATTAAGTCCTCAATATTATAACACATTTTAATATTGGGCTCATTACTTAATTAAACTCTTTTAATTAAGTCCTTGAAAATTAAAATCAAAATTAATTTCTTTTATATTTTGCAATCAAGGCCTTATAATTATAACTATTTATAATTATGCCAAAAACTTAATTAAACTCTTTTAATTAAGTTTATAGAAGTTAATTACCTAGCATGTGATTTAAGTCTAACTTAAATCGTCACTCTCCCAATTTAATTCAAATACAATCATTGTGTGTGACCCATTAGGTTCCCAACATGTTGGCAATGGAATTGATTAATGACTTAATTGATTAATATAAATTTCAATCAATTAATTTATATTTAATTCCATAGACCAAAATTGGCATCTAGCAATGCATCATGGCCACCCAATTGTTGAGAGAGTCAAAGGTTCTTTGATAACTTTTCAGTGTATAGTCCATCGGTGTAATTCATTCCTTCATCATATATCCCAAAGATGATAAGAGCTTGGTACAGTGTCTACTCTTATTGACCTTCATATTTGTTCCTACAATTATAGCATTAGTTTTATAGAGCGTTATGAAACCTTTTTCATAATCTCCATGTCGCTTGGGCCAAAGACTTCAATAAGCTAATGTTAATCAAGAACTGATATGATATGTCTTCTAAAGCACTTGAGGAGATGATTCCTATCTTGACCACTCATTTGCCTTCACATGCTTCATACTATACCTAAAAGCATCCTGTTTTGGCATCATTGGTTAGGCACCCGTAGGGATGAAATCAAAGCATAGCACTCCACACGTAAGATAACCTGGTGTCTCAAGTCTAGGGAGTATTTACACAATTAACACATGAGAAGTGTTGCATAGACACTAGAGTGTATTACCAAATGCACTTCCCATGGCGGGTCATGTTCAGTGAACTTGCTCTCCTAAGCAAGCACCTATATTCCAATTCCAAGTATCTCTATACTTCAATCTATGAGATCGATTACTTACTTCCAAAATAAGGAACATATAGTATACCAGTCTCTAAGCATCATTGATGCCCAGTCTCAATGATACATTGACCAAAAACATTTTGAGAATATGCTTTCATGCATAGGAATCTCATAACTACAACCCACTACAGTTTCCTTGCAAGGCATATTAATCTCATGGACTTCATCCAATTAGACATATAACTCATTATAATTAATGTCTTATTGATGAAAGAAAATCTCTAATCATTCAACATGAATGATATTGTTGCATGATTGGAATCAAGCCTCAACCAATCCCAATTGGCTATAAGGCTCATCTTAACATAAGGGTTATCACTTGATCCCGTGAAAAGGCAAGAATCCCATGTGAATTGTGTAAGGGTTATTGCTTCCCATTAAAAAACAAGAATTCTTATTAGTGAATTGAAATTTCTTTGTTACGAAGGGAGTGGATGTAGGTATCAAAAAGTTGAAGCACTATAAATTGTTTGTCTCTCTTTAGTTTTTGCATTATTATTTTGTTGTTTATACTTGCCTTAGAAAATAGGTTTATATTGATTTATTACTTTTCTTTAAGAATAGTATTCTTGCTTGAGTCATTATATTTGTACTTAGATATTTATTGTTAGATATTTGCTTCTAGTGTTAGAAAATATTTTTGGGTAAAAAGGGTTTGTTTTTGATAGATATATTTTTTAGAGTAATTCTTATAAATACCAATTCACCCTTTCTTGGTATATTGTTATTGAGACTTCTACACTAGTAATTGATATTAGAGCTTGGTCTCAAATTTTGTAGATCTAACTATCTTTGAGAGATCCTTTATAAAAGCTCAAATCGACAAAATGGAGGTGATGGCAACCGTGCTTGGTGAAGGGCAATCAATCTAAAGTCCGCCCCTCTTTGTAGGTATTAACTATGCTTATTAGAAGAAACACATGGAAATGTTTATACAATCAATGGACTTATATGTTTGGAATGTAATACTAGATGGTCTACATGTTCCAAGTAAGGAGGTAAATGGCAACATAGTCATTAAGACTAGGCAAGAGTGGAACGATAAAGATACAAAATTAATTCAAATAAATTTTAAGGCTTACATTACTTTTCTTTGTGCCTCAGGTATTAGTGAGCTTAATGAAGTATCTATGTGTGAAAATGTTAAAGAAATTTTGGATTCCGTAGAGATCACTTCTGAGGGCACCAACCAAGTCAAGAAATCCAAGATTGGATTGCTTACACATGACTTTGGTGGCACTGACACACATCCTTTCCTCCAAAGGTTGGATGTAAGCCTTGGGGATGGCTTTGAGACCCATTTCTGACAAACCCTTCACTCTATTTCCTTGATTTATGACAAAATCAGTTAGAGCTGAGGAATTAGTGTTGAATTGTTGATCAGCAATTGTTGGAGCCATTGGTGACAGTATCAGTACTCTCTGACTGCCAAGATAGACTTGGCTTTCAAAGAAAGTTCAATGAGGTTGAGGTTGAGGTTGGTGGTGAAGTACTCTTCATGCCGTTAATGGGTATTTATAAGATTGCATCGGTGGAGAATTGGCACACCCAAAGGCCTTTTCAAATGTGATGTCTATTGTACGTATCTCAATTCTCACCAACCAACTTAGCAAATGTCAAACCCTACTTTGTAAAATAATTATAATGTCACTCACATGCTCGATATAATGTTTGTATATTTAGGAAGTTCGAGAAATCGTTAAAAGACGATATTGCCCCTAATGGTATCATTAAGTCGATTAAGCCTCAAACTAGTTCAAATAGGAATTTTAAGGTGCAATTAAGAGTTTCACAGTTCAGGGATGACTCAAAATGGTAATTAGGAGTTCGAGGATCAATTCGGAGTCAAATCGGAATTTTCACTATCTATGGGTAAAATTGTAATTTTTCCACCCGCGGATAAAATTTGAGATTTTGAGAGAATTTAGATCACATTTGACAAATTGGAGAATGGTATGATTATAAGGGATGAAAAATATGTCTATGAACAATTTTTCAATTTTTGGGGTAAAAATGTAATTTTTCACTTTACGAGGGCAAAAGTGTAATTTTTAAAAATTTGCTCC
>NC_030858.1:23567634-23570501 GCF_000208745.1 Theobroma cacao
GAACTCAAGCTCTCGATCAGGAGGCAGTCCCGGTAAATCATCAGGAAATACATCAAGAAACTCACTTACTATCGGGACATCTTCTAACTTAGGTTCCCCTTTTGAAGTATCAATTATGTATGCCAAATAAGCCGGATACCCTTTCTGCACTAATTTTGAAGCTTTGATGGCTGAGATTACACAGGACGGTAATACTCGGCGTTTCCCTACAAACACAATCTCTGCTCGCTCCGAATTTTGAAGAACAACTTCCTTTAGAAAACAATCCACGTTCGCCCGATGTGTAGTTAACCAGTCCATACCCAATATTAGATCAAAATCCAGGATCTCTAGAGGAATTAAGTCACCCCTAAATTCTTCCTCGCCTACCCTTACCCCACAGTCTCTATAACAACTGTTTCTAACTAGCTTTTCTCCTAAAGGGGTGTGAATTACAATTTCTTCCTCTAATGGTGACAGATTTTTATCAGCAATTGATGCAAATGTGGTGCTCACATAAGACCTATCTAAGCCAGAATCTATCAAAACATAAGCATCTTTATCAAATAAAGACATAGTACCTGTCACTGCTCCAAGTCGGACTCGTGCCTCATCTTCCGTCACAGCGAAAACTCTTGTCGAGGTACAAGTTTGTGGTCTCGAAGGTGGATGTGTCGAGGTATTACTCTCCACACCGGACCGTATGGCCACTCCTTGTCTCGATGGTAACCTAAAAGAATCTCTCCTCTGCATATCAATGTGAGCTGGTGAAGATGATGCAACTACCGTGGCTCGTCCTAACCGTGGGCAATTACTTCTAATATGACCCGTCTGTCCACATTGGAAACATCTTGTTGGCCCTCTACATAGCCCACTATGATAATTCTCACAATTTTTGCATCGGTCAGAACCTCCGAAACTCTTCCCAGAACCAGTCATAGTAGATCTGCTAAACCTCGAAGGTCTCTGTTGTGATGGTGGAAATGGAGGTCGAAGAGATGTCACGGAAACAGAAGTAGTACTCCCTGAAATCGCTGAGTCCTTGCCTCTTTTTACTGACTGACTAGAAGACATACCAGGATTCCTCCTATTTGCAAACTCAGTCCGAATCCTCTTATTCTCAGTCGCGAGCTTCTCAGCCCGTAAAGCCATCTGTACCACCTCCTTATGCGGCTCCTTATCAGTCACTGTCATCCTCTCTCTAATCTCATTACGGAGCCCTTCCTCGAAATAACTGGCCTGATCCTGCTCAGATTTCACCAGATCCGGCACATATAACATCAACTTGTTAAAACGAGTCTCGTACTCCTCTACAGTTAGATTCCCCTGTTTCAAACTAAGAAATTCTCTTTTCTTTTCTTTCTGATGAAAATAAGTGAAATACTGACCATCGAATTCCCTGAGAAAATCGGACCACGTCTGAGGAGTAGTGGAGCGGGACTTCACTGAATTCCACCAAGTACGAGCCCTCTTCTCTAATAATCTCGTAGCCACCATCAGCTTCATGTCATCGTCTAATCTTATATCAGAGAGAGTCTCTGAAACCTGATTAATCCAGTCCTTTGCCACAATGGCATCCAACTCACCCGTGAAAGACACACAACTGAGTTGTCTAGCCTCCTTTAACTTCTTGGAAATGGATACATCTTGTACCGGTGGTAGAACTAAATGAGTAACTGGTGGTACTATAGGTGGAACTTGACCAGTTGGAGCTCCACCAGCCATTGCGATAAAGAAAGTTGCCAATGCCTGTGCTGCCGCAGTAGGCATGGTGGGAATACCCGTAGGTGGCGAAGGGGGTGGAGGATGTGGAGGACTATCGGCCTGCTCAGCAGTAGGTGCTGCCCGAATGGTAGACGCAGCCGATTCTTCCCCTACTGCATCTAGCTGATGACGTTGGGAACGACCTTTTCCCTTCCCAACCGATCTAGTGAGAGGTGGGCGTCCGCGTCGAGGAGGCATAATAATCTATAAGAGAAAATGAGCAAGCTTGGGAAACCTTAGGCTCTATATGAAAATGCATGCATTCTATTCAACCTAACCTAACTTAATATGGGGCCACACTAATACTGTAATTTTTTAAAACTACTTTAAAACCAAAAACTCTTATCTTTAAAACCAAAAGCTCTGATACCAATAGAATTGTCACGACCCGGAACCTCCCTCAGGCCCATGACAATCACCGCGACGTTCCGACTGACACTCATTATCCGGAACCCCGCAAGGCTTACATATCAGTTTCTTTCCTTTCCTGTGAGCAATCATTGTTAAATATCGAGTTTTTAGAGAATATATACTATTTTAGATCAAAAACAATCAAAATAAAATTTTCGCCACATAGGGGTATTTTGGTCATTTTTTTTTCAAAAATTTCGAAACTGGCTAAAACGTAATATACAAGTACAAAACACATAATTCATATTCAAAATGAGTTTAAAAGTCTAAAATCTTCATTTCAAACGAAATTACAGTTATTTGAATATAATAAGAAAATAAAAGAAATATTGAAGAAAATATTCTATTTTCTTATAAAACAATATTTATAGAGTTATACGTAAATAATTTTTTATAGCATAAAAGCTAAATAAATTTATCCATACTGAAATACAGTAAGCCAAAATATTTAATTTAATTTACAATAACAAGAGGGCCCCCGAATAAACAAAAGTAAAAAGGATTGTGAACCTACGGTTTGGAAAATGCAGATCCAATGGTAGTCCTCGATGAGATCAGCTATTTACAGTCTATACTGAACCTGAAATGGGTGGAAAGGAGGGTGTTGAGATTATAAAATCCCAATGAGTAAACAGACATTATCATAAATATCTAAAGGCGAGTAAAATGGAGGCAAGTTTAAACAACAAATTTCAACCCATTTCATAATGTTT
>NC_030858.1:23574173-23580347 GCF_000208745.1 Theobroma cacao
TGTGAGACGAAAAATTAATATTTTATTTGTTTAAAGTTGGAAACAGCTTAAAATCTTTTAGAACACGATATTTGACAATGGTTGCTCACAAGGGAATAGAGAAACTGATAGTAAAGCCTTGCGGGGTTTCGGGTTGACATTTCGGGCAATGAGTGTTACCAGGACACCGCGACGGTTGTCATGAGCTCGAGGGGAGTATCGGGTCGTGACAAAACGAATTTTTTATACTTCAAAATTTAATTTAAATCATGAAATATGTGTTTCCACTTACATATTACATTTTTTTCGAATTTCAAAATTAAAAAAAATGACAAAAATGCCCCTGTGAGCTAGAAAATAATATTTTATTGTTTTGAGTTGGAAACAACTTATGTTTTCTTGAAATGCGAGATTTAATAACTGTCGCTCACCGAAGAGATGCAAAAGTTGATGCTAAGCCTTGCGGGGTTTCGATCGGTATTCGGGGTAATGAGTGCTTATCGGGACGTCGCGACGGTTGTCACGGGCTCGATGGGAGTTTCGGGTCTTGACAGCAAATGTCATGCCTTTTTAGGCCGTGCTACCTCTGAACCAGGCCTAATTAGGAAAGGAAATTAAAGACGTACTGCATCAGGCACTAGTACCATGGAGGACGATCAACGTTGAATACATGCTGAAGAAAAGATTGTTGTTGCATCATTTAAAGGAAAGTTTGGGTTGAATAAGTTAGATGTTTTACCCCCTCCATTGACTTAATTTCAAGTAATGAGGTAATATTTTTTATGATATATATTATATTTCTTTTCCAACTTATTATCCATGACGTGATAAAATGACTTACCAATAAATATATAGTAATTCTTTACATGCAATATTTAATGAATCTGTTAACTTTACATTGGAATTTTGTATTCATCGATGTCGATTTATTCATTTATTTTATTTAAAACATTAAATTAAAATTTATTTATTTTTGAAAGAAACAACTTCATTTCTTTCTTAACTAATTCAATGTTTTCATTCATTTGTATGCATATATATATTTGTCACAAAAGACGAGATATTTTGCTTTGAACATAAAAGGCAAGAGTAAATAGATACAATTGCAAGTCTTGAGATTTCTACCCACTTTCCCCTTTAGAGGTTTGATTAGAAGGAAGTCAATACATCAGATTTGAAATTTCAGTCTCACTCTAGAATGGAGAAATTTCGATTCTCATGAGACAGTAAACTATTTTTGAACAATTCTACTTCTACCCTCCGAAACCTGCCTGAATTATATGCTTGGATAATTCCACGGCTTTGTTCATAGCAAAGTCATAAATTATTTTAAACCATATGTGACTTGAATAACATAGTAAAAAATATAGAGGTGAATGTAAATAATAAATATTTTTAATAAAAAATAGGTACACAGTAGTAGTACTTTTGATTTTTTTCCTAAAAGCTACCTATCAAATGTAAATATATTATATTTAAAAGTTAAAAACAAACACAATAAATATTATTATGTATGTTATTTTTATTTTGATCTAAGAAATTAATATTTGAGTGACTTTTAAAAGTTGAATATTTTCAAGTACTATTAAATCTATTTATTTATATATGAATTTAATTTATCAACAATAATATCATACCTATTCATAGGACACAATTGACATGGACCTAAAATTTGTATGTAATTATGATACTTCTTACCTAATTTAGGCCACATATTTATATATTTTTATAATTTTATAAGTTTAAATAAATTTAAATTTTATACTAATTTTTATTCATTTTATAAAAAAATTTAAGTTTTTTTATCATTGTATTTAACATTTACATTAGGTTTTTATATGGAAGCTAGTTTGAACTTTACATTAACATCTTATTTATTTACATTTATAATTATGATTTCTAGACTTTTTACCCATTTTACCTTAGATGTTGTATATTTTTATTCTTATTTTCACATGTTTATTATAACATTTTAAAAAAAATTTACAATTATAATAAATTATTTCAAGTCGATGAAGATAATTTTTACTCATTTTATGTTAGATATTACGTACTTTTATTTTCATATTTATCTATTTACGTTAAAATTTTAAAAAATATTATTTTTTAAAAACATCAACATTTTATTTAATTACATGAAATTATATTTTTTTCGTGTTAGAAATTTTGTAGCTAGTTTGGGGGATACAAACTACATTAACCAAAAATAGGAGAAGAACAAAAGAGCTCGAGACAAGAGACAACTGTTGATATAACACTAAATATCAAATTTAAAGAAAATATCAAGTTTCATGCTTCAATTTCCCATGGACCACTATTCACATAATGTGTTCTAACAATAAATATTATTAAATATTTGATTGTAGCCTATGTATAATGAAGTTTGAATTTGAGTATGGCATTGTCAACTGAAATAATAATAATAATAATAATAATAATAATAATAATAAATTAATGTACTTCTTGTGATCATACTGAATGAACGATGATACGTATCATCAAAGGTGGAGGGAGGGGAATAGCAGGGCTCCGTCTTCCCTAAACTTTTAAAATTTAATAATTTTTCTTTGTTTATTTAAATTTTATTGTTTTGTTCTTTATTTTTTAAAAATAAAAATTATAATTTCATTTCTACAAATATTAAATTTGTTATTTTCATCATTCAAATATAAAATTTTGACTCTCTCACTTCATATAATAATAAAATATATGTACAAGTAGAGGTGTCAATATGGGTTGGTCCGGCCCAACTCGACCCAAGCTCTTGTGGGCTGAAAAAAATATGGGTTGGGCTAAGCCAGCTCATTTTTTACATGAGCCATCAAAACCTCACCCTAGCCCACCCCTTGCTAGCCCATGGGCTGGGTTGGGCAGCCCATATTTAGTTTCAAAAAAAATCATTTTTATAATTTTACCTAACAAATTTTTAATCAATAAAATTGTTCTATGATTTAATCCATAAATTGAATAATAAAAATATATTACAAACAAATAAATTACACTAAATATAAATAAACAAATAAATTACATAAATAAAGTTTAAATCTTTAACACAAACTACCATCCCATAAACATAAGCATATAACCAAATAATATAAACTTCAAAACTCATTTATATCCTCCTCAATCCTCATCCTCAAGCAAAACATTTAAATCTTGTTTAGACAGCAATGATGTCACGACCCGAAACTCCCCATCGGGCCCGTGACAACCGTTGCAAGGCCTCAACAAACATTCTTCACCCCGAATGTCGATCAAATTCTCGCAAGGCTCTTGTATCAACTTTCGCACTTACCCAGTGAGCAATAGTTATCAAATATCAAAATTCGAAGGATTACAAATCATTTCCAAATCAGAACATAACATATTGTTTTTTGGCTCACAAGGGCATTTTCGTCATTTTTATCGAAAATCTCGAAACTTACTAAAAATGTAGTAGGTAAGCAAAAAATATATATTTAATGATTTAAAAACAAATTAAGTATCTAAAACGTTCATTTGAAGTGAAAATTTGACCATTTGAATATAATAAAAGTATTCAATAAAATAAACTATTTTCTTGTAAAATAATTTTCACAAAACTATCGGTACATAATTTTTATAGCATAAAAGTTAATTATATTCATATATACTATAAAGCAAATAACCAAAGCATAAAATTTCTTTTACAGTGACACGTGGGCCCACATCTAACCAAAATGCATCGGAAGCTGGAAACCTACAGCTTTTATCGATTCGAGTCCAAATGAAGGTCCTTGTCAAAGTCAGCTAACTATAGAATTCCCCGAGCCTGAAAAGTGAGGAAATGAGGGTGGTGAGATTATAAAATCCCAGTGAGTAAACAGATACCATCTAAACTATCTAATGTTGAGTAAATGGAGACAATTAAAATAAGTCATCATACTGTAATTTCATTACCTTTCAACTCATTTCAACCAAATAAAATCAATCCATATAAATTGAGTAATCAACTTGGCTTATGAATTTCTTAAAACTTTGGCTCGTGCCAAAACTCATACTTAGTGATACCTTGTGCAGGGCATCCAACCGAGTCCGCCAAGGCTGTTAAAATTTTTGTATATACTTAAAATATATTTTTAGTTTGAGAAAAATACAGCTGTTCCTTGGCGTTGGCTGAGTTCTCCTTCACGTGGTGGTTTGGCGTAAAGTGAGCCCTAAGCTTTACCCCAGGAGATACCCTACGCGCCTCTCCGTTCGAGGGAAGAATATAATGGAGTTTACTGTGCCCCTCTAATAGGCTGGTCCACGGAACCCCCTCTACAGTGAATAATTAATATATACTCCACCAATCAATAAAATTCATTCTAGCATGACATGGCAATTTATCGCAACTTAGCCTTTCAAGGCTGAATACTCAGTACAAATAATTCTAACACCAAAATTAGTTTAGCCATTCATGGTCATATATTGTCATAAGCCATTCAATTTAAAACCATAAATTTACAACACAAGCAGCAGTCTCTAATTACTCTATTTTCAAAACCAGTATTCGATTTTTCCAGAAAATTTATAAAATCGCAATTTCTCCTAAAACATAGCAATTTACCATTTAAACCCATTTTCCATAAAATCACACAATTGTATAAAACTACTCTAGATAATTAAGACGATAATAAGTTGACTCACAGTTCTAGGAGTCGATGTACTCCTAATCCCAATCTCCAAGCACAATCTCTGTACTTTTACCAGTGTACTTTGCTCACCACCTATCCACAATGTACAATACATAATTCACCACATCAATGCTTGACCATTATAAAATTAATTTAGGCTCAGTATATATGCATGATATGATATACAATTTATCCGACTACAGCTTAAATGCGGTACTGACCTAATTCGGCCTATTATCTCCAATTTAACTCCAAATCAATTCTTCTCACTTTTTACACTCCAATTATACTTAAATTACCTTAGTGACTGTGAATGAGATTCAATTTATCAGTCCCGATAGCAAATTATGAAAATACCCCTAGTGGGTAAAAATTCATATTTTTGCTTTGAAAATTTCCATTATTTTTCTAGGCTCATAATTCATCATTATTCATCATAATTCTTCAAATAAACATCAAGATCATCAGCCAATATTCTCCTAGAAAATTCGGCCAATAATGGTAATGGAGGAAAATGAATTCTTTTCTTGTTGTTTTGTTCCTAAATATGCTAAACTAACTAAAAACACTAACATAACTTAAAATCAAATTAATCTAACAACTTTCTCTCTCCTAACCCATTTTGATCAGCCATTAATTCATCATGAAAACATGTAATTTAAGCATGAAAAATAAGGAGAAATGCTTGGGAATAAGAAAACTCAAGCTTAATAGAAAAAATCTCACATTTTTCACTTAATTTCCTTGAAAATTCAAACTTTTTCTTTGATTTTCTCTCTCTAGGGTTTTGTTTCTATTTTCTCTCTCTTCTTGCTGGTTTGGCCGGCCATGGGGTGGAAGATGGGCTGATTTTTGTGCCTTTTAAAAAGGAAAATAATAAATTAATAAAGGCATGACATGTGGCATCATGTCATTGGCCCGTTTTTAAAACTTTAAAAATTTTAATCCTTTTTATGTCCACCACACAATTAGTCAATGGTCAAAATGAGGAGAAGAGATGACCATGTGCTGGAAAAATGTCCTGGTGGTGGAAAATTACTGTTTTGCCCCTAAGGCGATAAAATTACCATTTTACCCCTATACTCCAAATTATATCAAAATTAAAATATTTCACTTCTAAACCTTAAATCATACTCCAATAAGCCAAATGGGGCCAAAAATCTTTTCTAAAATTTCCATTTTCTCCCCAAGTGGCAAATGACCATTTTACCCCTAGACAACGAAAATTTCGGTTTGACTCCAAATTGATCTTCGAACTCCGAATCACCATATTAAACCATTCTGGGACTTTAAAATTCTTAATTTCATTGTAAATTCTCTATTTGATCTAGTTCGAGGCTTAAATCAACTTTGTTGTACGTCTAGGTACAATACCAACTTTTGTAAATTCTTCGGGACTCTCTTAGCATGCAAACATGCTATCCATCACATGTATGTCATGACAAATATTTTTATAGAGTCGGGCTTGTCATCTTCTCCCCCACTTGGATCAACCATATGATCCTTCTTCATGACTGATTTCGATATCCGGCTAAATATTAATATTTTAATATTATTTCAT
>NC_030858.1:23621738-23639493 GCF_000208745.1 Theobroma cacao
TCCGATTTGACTCCAAATTGATCCTCAAACTCCAAATTACCATTTTAAGTCATCCATGAACTGTGAAACTCTTAATCTCACCTTAAAATTCCTATTTGATCTAGTTCGAGGATTAAATAAACTTTGTTGTACCTCTAGGTACAATACCGACTTTTGTAAATTTTTCGGGACTCTCCTAGCATGCAATCATGCTATCATCACATGTATGTCATGAATAGTATTTTATAAGGTCGGGTTTTACACGATCAGTGTAATTCATTCCTTTATCATATATCCCGAAGATGATAAGAGTTTGGTACAATGTTTACTCTTATTGACCTTCATATTTGTTCCTACAATTATAGCATTAGCTTTGTAGAGAGTTATGAAGTCATTTTCATAATCTCCATGTCGCCTTGGCCAAGGACTTCGATAAGCTATTGTTAACTAAGAACTGATAAGATATGTCTTCTAAAACAATTAAGGTGATGATTCCTATCTTGACCACTCAGTTGCCTTCACATGCTTCATACTATACCCAAAAGTATCCTGTTTTGGCATCCTTGGTTAGGCACCCGTAAGTATAAAATCAAAGCATAACACTCCACATATATGACAACTTGGTGTCTCAAGTCTAGGGAGTATTTACACGACTGACACATGAAAAGTGTTGTATAGACATTAGAGTGTGTTACCAAATGCACTTCTTATGGCAAGTCATATTCAGTGAACTTGCTCTCCTAAGCAAGCATCTATATTCTAGTTTCAAGTATCTTTATATTTCAATCTATGAGATCAATTGTTTATTTCCAAAGTAAGGAATAAAGAATATAATAGTCTCTAAGCATCATTGACGTCCAGTCTCAATGATACATTGACCAAGAACATTTTGAGATTATGCTTTGATGCATAAGGATCTCATAACAGCAGCCCATTATATTTCCCTTGCAAGGCATATTAATCTCATGGACTTCATCCAATTAGACTTATAACTCATTATAATTGATGTCTTATTGATGAAGGAAAACCTCTAATCATTCAACATGAATGATATTGTTGCATGATTGGAATCAAGTCTTAACTAATTTCAATTAGATGCAGGGCTCATTCCAGCAATATCAATATAGATAACAAAAAAATTTTAACTAATTGGATTGATATTGTTATTTTTGAAAAGTATAAGGAATTAATTTAACAAATTATTATATAGTGATTAAATCTATTATTTGAATAAAATCTATACTAGTAATTGATCATTTCATAGACTCATATCGATATTACTATTAAATCATTAGTGAAATGTTACATTATCATCGTTATGTCTTCAGATTTAATACCACATCAACAATAAAATGTCAGGTCAACCCAACCAAACTCCATATCAAAATAGATAACAAAAAAATTTTAACTAAATGGACTGATATTGCCATTTTTGAAAAGTATAAGGATTTAATTTTAAAAATTATTATGTAGTGATTAAATCTATTATTTTAATAAAGTAAAGAAACTAATTGTATAATTTGACTAAATAATTAAGAAGGAGAGAAAACACAGTTTTTCTGTTTTCTTTGATTGCGCATGTGTCTTTTACACATTCCTTGAGCTTGCTGAATATACTAGGTTTGAACAAACAAAAGCAAACAACCAAATGGCAGTCTTTTTCAGAAAATGTCTTCAACTGTTGCCTTCCAAACAGTGTGGCCGTATGCAGCGCATGTGGGAGATGACTATTCTGCAACTGCTTCAGGTTAAGTTATACATGCAAGGAAAAATTCAAAGACATTATAATTCTATAATTTTACTAATTCGACATGTAAATATAATCTTTCGAGATTTTTTTTTAAAAAAAATAATTCTAATTCTTTTTTTCAATAAAACTCTACTTTTAAGAGTCTTGATTACTTAATTTTGAATAAACAAAATTAATCTCTTTTCTTGAGTTGAAATAAGATCTTGAAAAATGATTTCTTGAAAAGTAAATTGACTTTTTTTAAATTTCTTTATTTTTTCAGAATTTGTCAATTCTTCAGAACTTGATTCTTGAGATTTTGAAAAAAAAATTAAGTTTTTAAAATCTTCTTCTTCTTCTTCTTTCTAAATTATGTGTTAATTTAATTAGAGATAAAGTATGATAACTCACAAATAGTTTTTTGATCGATCAAACTTTGAGTTTTTGAATTTTGATTGGTTGAAATTTAGTTTTATCTCTAAATTATCTTAATTATTTATAGATAAATTGGATGACTAATAAGTGAATCTTAATTGATCAAATTTAAGATTTATCTTTAAAATATCTTAATTTATTTAAAAATAAATTGGATGATTCATGAATGAATTTTAATTGGCCAAATTATGTTATTTTAAATGGCCAAATAATGTGTAATTGGATAAATTTTTCTCTTTGTAGCTCATACATATTAAAGTTTCATGAATTAAGTTAAGATGCCATGCTACTGATTTAAGAATAGAATCAAGACACAACATTACAACTCATACATATTGATCCATGTTAAATAGAATGTGCATATCTCCTTGCAGTCTCAATTAGCTTCTTGCTTAGCATCTTCCATATAGCATAGTGTCACGACCTAAATTTTAAGCCATGACTGGCGCATGGGCCCAGTGGACGTAACCCACTAAGCCCAAGCAAGCCTCTTTACGTAATCCCGTTCACCATCCCTACAATTTTCCATCACCATTACTAGACCAACATTTATAATTTGCAATTAGACGTATTTTCATAATACAACATCGATACCAAAAATTTACATTTGTATGATCTCAAAATAAGGTTATTCATAGCCATCTCATAATGGCACCATCATTCCAAACTATACATGCATCTTTGGCAAGTGATTACTAGCAATTTACATTTAACGTACATGTACTCATATAAAAGACTTCGACGACCAGTGGAGTGACTTTGGCGAAGGTACTACTATCGAATGCCATGATACCTACCAAGAGTGAATGCAAGTAGACGCCTTAGTCTCGGTCCCAACTTTTTATGGATATGAAAACATGCAATTTAAAAGAGTGAGTATAAACTCAGTGAGTGAACATAAGAAGGGAACAAGCAACGATAAGGAATGTTTTAGAAAACATGATGCACTTACGATAAAACCATGCAATTTAGTCTAATTTTTGGTTAAAACTCCTCATTCCAAACTTTGAATGTTTAATCCCTTAATGTTACAAGATCCTTGCTAAACCATAAAGTTGAATAGAATGAAAATTTCACCAATGACCAAGCAAGACAAGCGAACAAAGGGTTTTCTCGTTACAATGAAAAGGTAGTCTTGGCTTGCATATGCTTCGGTTTTTCAAGCATAACTCCCACTACAGAAGTCCAATTGACATGATTTTTAGGTCACTTGCAATCTAAGAGACTGGGCTACAACTTTGGTGTTTACCACTTTGCCCAATTCTGACTGAAAGGTGGTCAAAATCATTATCAAAGTGAAATCACTACACTAGAATTTTGGAACTACTCGAGAGTTTCTCGTTGCAGTGAAAAACTTCAGCAAATTTCTCACTGCAATGAGAATACATTCTCTCTGCAGTGAGAATCAGGCCAATGCAACCCCCTCCAACCCGAGAGTTTCTCGTTGCAGTGAAAAATAGAGCAACTTAGTTAAAAAAAGTCTTGTTACAATAAAAGCCATTTTCTTGCTAAAATGAAAAGTAATTTGGGAGCAATTAACAATGCCAACATACAACACAATCACAATTATTTTCATAAACTTTCTATAACATATATATATATATATATATATATTTGAATATACATATATCATCATGCATACCATCCCGCCCACACACACAAGGCAATATCATCATCATGTGCACTCCCTACTCGCACATTTCAATATCATCATCATGTGCACTCCTTACTCGAACATTTCAATATCATCATCACACGCACTTCTGCCCACATCATTATCGGCATGGGCTCTCCCACACCACACATGCACGGTCATACTTATTACACAATATTATCTATCAAGGCACAACACATATGTATGTATACCAAAGAAATAGAAGAGTACATGGACTCATCATAGTCACATTTCACAATGCAAAACATTTCATTAAAAGCTTGTTCCCGTATACATTTTAAAGAAAAAGATAATTAAAACCTTTCAAGTAATTCACTCAAACATTTACACATTTATCCCAAATGATTTTAATGCAAGTTCACTCACCAGTATTTGTTAAATCTTTACCCAACTCCAACTTCCTCTAATGGTCCAAATGGGGTGGTAGGGCTTCGTTGGAACCTATCATCACATTAGCATCACAATTAACTAAATTCAAATAACCATAATTCTAAAAGCTATCTCCTAAATCATGTTTTACTAGTTATCCCTAACTAGCTTCCAATTGCCATTAAGCGACTATTTACTTTCATTGTTCTAATTACACTAAAGATGAATAAATATCCTCAACTATAAAAAAATTTACAAATCTATCTACTAGCCATTTTCAATAACTTAAAAAAAATCAACTCTAATTCACTACTCACCTTGGTAGCTTTGTAATTGAGTTTCGTTCCAAAAATTTTCAAGCTATTATAGAAGCTCCCTCTTTCTCTCTCTAAAACACCTAACTAGTGAGAGGAAGTATGGAAGTAAGACTTTTCAAGGGTTTTAAAGTGAGAGAGTGAAAGAGCACAAAAGGTTCAATGAAAAGGTGCACAAAAGCATAAAAATTGAAACTAACTTGAGAGAAGTTATGGAGGTTTCAAAACAAGCTTCCAAGGAGGATGAAAGAAACGTGAGATGGGAGGAAAAAGATGAAGAAGCTACTGGAAAAATGAGAAGAAGTTGCTGAAAAATGATATTTATAGCTAAAGCTTATCCAACTCCATTTACATTACGAAAATGCCTTTAACAAGTTGGCTTTGTTTTCCTCCAATCCTTTGTGCAATCTTTTTACTCTTTTGGCACTAAGACAAAGTTCATAATAGTCTAGAAACACTCGGGTTCACGAAAACTTAAAACTTTTGACTTGAGATAAAAAATGACCATTTTACCCATACCTTGGAAATCATCATTATTTCTATTTCCTTTGTCATTTTATCCTTATTTTCATCATTCATTTATGCCTTAGGCCTACTTAGGCCTTAATATTGTTTGAAAGCATACTTCTAGGGGCTCACTAAGGAAATGATGAAATTACACCTAGTCCGTGATATCACGTCTACTTCTAGCTACGAGTCTATAAAGATCAAGGTCTCACACATAGCTTGTGCCTTGGCCATTTTATTTGAATCATTAGTAACTGACCTTTTTTGTTCTTACTTTGTCAGAACGAAAACCTAGATTCTTTTTTTTCTACTTTCTATCGACTTTTTCATATAAAATCCATTTTGTCGGTGCCCTGAGTAGAGAAAGATTTTGGAACATGGTATCTTCTTCAAGAAGGATTGTAGCCACTATTATATGAGGTTGCATCATTACTTATTTTCTTAACTTTTTGTCTTCACACTTTGCAACTTTTCTGGTCTTCTTTTCCTTACCACCGCTACAACATTTCTTTACTCTTATACTTTTCATCATTGCAATTATTCTTGAAACATTTGTTTTCTCTACCGAACGTAGGAGAGTCACTCTTCTTTCCATAGAAAGGGTCTTAGATTTCCATGTCACTAGTCGAGCTTCAAATTTCTCAATAATCAGATCCCACATTCAAATCGAATTGGCAGCAACACCTAGTGGGAGTCCTAAATAGGTAGATGGATAATTCTTTGCCTTACATAGGATTTTATTAGCCCACTCACCAATTCTTCCGTGCTCTATGTTGATGCCATAAATACAACTTGTATGGAGATTGATTTGCAGCCTGGAGATGACTTCAAAATACCTCAAAATCCTATTAGCATTTAAAAGAGAATTGAACTCAAGTCTAGAGAAAAGTACCGTATCATTAGTGAATTCTTGAAGATGACATGAAAATACCTCAAAATCCTTTTAGCATTTAAAAGAGAATTGAACTTAGGTCTAGAAAAAAATATCGTATCATCAAATACTTGAAGATCCTTTTCACAACAGCCAAATGTGATTCATTGGGATATGGTCGGAATCTTCCACACAAGTATACACTAAACAGTATGTTAGGTTTATTGGCAGTTAAGTAGAGTAATGCACCAATCATACCTTTATAGAGCTTTTGGTCCACATTCTTTCCTTTCTCATCTTTATCAAGCTTGGTGGAAGGACTCATTAGAGTGCAATTTGATTTAACTTCATCACATTAAACTTCTTTAGCATTTCTTTTATGTATTTTTCTGATTAATGAAGATGTCATCTTCACATTGTTTGATTTGAAGGTAGAGGAAAAATTTCAATTTGCCTATCATACTTATTTCAAACTCACCTTACATTTCTTTAACGAGATTCTCACACAAAACTTCATTAGTAGCACCAAATATAATATCATCCACATAAATTTGAGCTACAATCAAATAATTCAAGCATTTCTTAATAAATAATGTTGTATCATCACTTTTTCTAATGTAACCTTTTTCAACCAAAAATTTTGAAAGTCTTTTGTAACAAGCTTTAGGAGCTTGCTTTAGTCCATACAAAGCTTTGTGCAATTTATAAACATAATCAAATTTCTCAAAGTCTTCAAAACTAAGGGGTGTTTTGACATAAACTTCTTCTTGAATAAAACCATTTAAAAAAGTACTTTTCATATCCATTTGAAATAGTTTGAAATTCATGAAACATGCATAAGCAAGTAATGATCTAATAGCTTTTGGTGTGGTGGTGAATTAATTACAATTCACTAGGAGTCAAGAATCAACAATCATACAAAAGCAAGATCTGTTTTAGTAATTTGCATATAACTTTCGCTCTGAAGGTCCAAATATTATGATTCTAAAGGCATTGGAAATATAAGAAACAGGGCTACAATTTTTATGCTTACTGTTTTATCCAGTTTGAATGGGATCAAGGACAAATTTGTCACACATTGCTTGTTAATGTAATCAAATTTGAGGAACGAGATCAGGGAAAGTTGTGCTCATCATTCTTTATAGATTCTTGATTTTTATGGATGTGATTATAGTATTTGTAATAAGTATGATGTGCAAATTCCATTTACGTATTTAGATTGCTTGTTTCCTTAAAAGAATTTTTTTTTGAAATCCATGGCTTACACAAACACATCTAGGCACAAAGATCCGATCTCCAACACAAGTTCACATTGATTTGTGCGAGAATCAAAACTAGATAATGATAATGCATTCCAAGAAATTTCTTTTTTCAGCTGCTTATTTTCTCTCCCTAATGTTGGAAAATTTATTTCATCAAATGACAATCGTCAAACCTTGTTATGAATACATCTCCTTTTAATGGTTCTAAATGTTTACTTATAGACGAAGATTTGTGTCAAACATATATTCCTAACCTCCTTTGAGGACCCATATTTGTATGATGTGGTGGAGCAATTGAGACATATATTGCACATCTAAAAATTCTTATTTGAAAAATATTTGGTTCCTAACCAGAAACCAATTATATAATAAAGAATTTATGATAACTCGTTAGCTTGATACGTACTAGTGATGTTGCATGCAAAATGGCATACCCCTAACCAAAAATCAGGAGTTTAGATTTCATCAACATTGGCCTTGCAATTAGTTGAAAGTATTTAATAAACGATTCTTACTAGATCATTTTGTGTATGAATATGAGTAATAGGTTAATCAATAGTTATTTCAACTAATATACAATATTCATTAAAAGGTTGAGATGAAAATTCACCAGCATCGTCAAGACAAATAGTCTTGATTGTATAATCAGGAAAATATGCTAGCAAATGAATGATTTAGGCGAGTAATCTTAAAAATACCAAATTGTAAGTTAATAATAAACACACATGTGACCATCTAGTCAATACATCAATTAAAACTATAAAATATCTAAATAGTTCACATAGTGGATGTATGGGTTCACATATATGAACCTTAAATACATTAAAAAAATGTCAAGGATTCAACCCTAACTTTGGCTAATGATGGCCTTATAATTAATTTACCTTAAAAGCAAGCGGTACATGAGAATTCATTAGATTGAAAAATATTTTGAATTTTCAATGGATGGCCACATGAATTTTCGAAAAAATTTCACATCATTATTGATTTGGGATGGTAGAACCGGTCATGCCAAACACTAAAATTATTAGTAAACTTTTGGTTTACTATTCCATGAGTTTCAATAATTTTAATTTTTGTGTAGTACAATCTCGGAAAGAAAGTGGGTAATTTTTCCCACACATACTTTTTACCTAAGATAATAGATGTAATATAGAGGTATTAAGTATCTTTTTCATTCGTTGTCTTAATATGATATCCATTCAAACAAATATCTTTAAAACTTAATAAATTTTTTTGAGACTTAATAAAAAATAATGCATCATTTATTATGAACTTTGTTCCTCTAGATAGTAAAATATTGCCTCTTCTAGAGCCTTTAATTAATCTTTTACTATTGGATAAATATCAATATATGTCTTCAATAAAATAAATACATAGAGTAAGAAACTTACAAGTTAATATAAGAGAACATTAAATATAGAATTAAAATACATAATAATCACATATCATTTATATATAATGAAAAACATATAAAAGCATCTTCATAATAGAATTGTACTACTAAAATATACCAACAAACTATAAAGCAATTTCATTCTTGGATATTTTTGTCACTGATCAAATGATCAATTCCTCCTTCACGGTGGATGAAAAAATTAGCAATGGCCTAATAGGAAATATTTGGTTCTTGACCATAAACCAATTGTATAAGAGACAATTTATGATAACTCGTTGGCCTGATGTGTACAAGTAATATTGCATCCAAAATGGCATGCTTGCAAGTAGAAATTAAGAGTTTAGATTTCATAAGTAATGGCTTTGCAATCAGTTGGAAGTATTTAATAAATGATTCTGCTGGATCATTTTGTATATGAACATGAGCAACAAGATGTTTAACAGTTGTTCCAACTAATATGTAATATTCATTAAAGGCTTGAAATGTAATGATGCAGGTGCATCTAGAATTTAGAATTCTATTTAGTATTTTAGTTGGTTTAAGATTTTATTTTCTTTATTTTGTTTAGTTCATGATTCTTTTTCTATCTTTATTAGGATTTTAGTACATTAAGTTTTATTTATTAAGAGGAGGATTTTTATTAGGAGTAAGATTTTAATCTTTTTATTTGATTTGGATTTATATTAGCTAGTATAAATAAGTGGTCCTAGATAGAGGATTATTATAATTTTTGTTTATTCTAAATTTTTATTCAAGAGATTTCTTTAGAATGCAATTATCTTTCTATTGTTCCAAACACAATCAAACATATTCAAGCCTAATTGTTGAGTTCTAATTGCCCTAAACTTTCCAACTACATCAAATGGTATAAGAGCAAACGATCTCACTATCTTATAAGGATTTTTTTATATAGGAGACTATGGTTGACCAAGGCAAAGGTCGAATTAAAGGCAACTAGCCCCAACGAACTGAGTTGGCTGAGATGCGAAGAATGATTGATGACTTAACTCGAGCAATGTGTAAGCCTTGTAACATTAGGAACTAGTGGGAGCTAAAATGAAGAATCCGGAGGATGACCACAACCCTTTTGAGATTTAACATCTTGAGGATGATGATGAATTTGAGATTAAGAACTCTTTCATGAAGACGGACCTACAAATCAAGTGACAAGAGTTGGATTGGAAGGCCAATTATTAGACGCACTTGATTTAAATGGTGGACGAATCATGATCGAAGTAACTAATTTACATGAGAAGTTTCATGCAAAGGATTATTTGGATTGGGAAGCCAGTTTGGAAAATTACTTTGAATGGAAACTTATGGTAGAAAATAAAATAGTATTATTTGTAAAGCTAAAATTGAAAGATATTGCACTTCAATGGTGGAAGAGAGTAGAAGAGCAACGTGCACGACAAAGGAAGCTTAAAGTTAGTACTTAGGAGCACATGAAATGTAAATTATGAAAGAAATTTTTACCTGTTGATTCTACTATGGAATTATATGAAAAGTTTCATTGTTTGAAGGAAAATAACATGACTATTGAAGAGTATACATTGAAGTTCAATAACCTATCAATTCAAGCTAGGTTAACTGAGAGTAATGAACAAATTACTTCTCATTATATGTCACGACCCGGTACTCCCCTCAAGTCCGTGACAACAGTCGCGGTGTCCCAGTAGACACTCATTGCCTGAAATATCAACCCGAAACCCCACAAGCCTTTACTATCGGTTTCTCATTTTCCTTGTGAGCAACCATTGTCAAATATCGTGTTCTAAAAGATTTTAAGCTGTTTACAACTTAAAACAAATAAATTATTAATTTTTTTGTCTCACAGGGTATTTTGGTCATTTTTCTCAAAACTTTCGAAACTGGCTAAAATGTAATATACAAGTACAAAACACATAATTCCTATTTAAAATGAGTTTAAAAGTCTAAAATCTTCATTTAAAACGAAATTATGGTTATTTGAATATAATAAGAAAAAAAAAATATTAAGTAAAATATTCTATTTTCTTATAAAACAATATTTATAGAGTTATACGTAAATAATTTTTGTAGCGTAAAAGCTAAAAAAATTTATACATACTGTAATACAGTAAGCCAAAATATTTAATTTAATTTACAATAACAAGAGAGCTCCTGAATAAACAAAAGTAAAGAGGACTGTGAACCTACGATTTGGAAAATGCAGATCCAACGATAGTCCTTAATAAGATCAGCTATCTATAGTCTATACTAAACCTGAAATGGGTGGAAAAGAGGGTGGTGAGATTATAAAATCCCAATGAGTAAACAGACATCATCATAAACATCTAGAGTTGAGTACATGGAGACAATAAAGTAAATTATCATAAACTGGATCACATCATTAGAATACATTTCATTCAAAATACGTAAAGAGGCTTATGAATTTCATAAGAACTAGACTTGTACCATATATCCATTCTCAGGGACACCTTGGCCGAGGCATCCTACCGAGACCGCCAAGGCTATTAAAATTCACATTTCACATAAATCATGTTTTTGTTTTGAAAACATAGCCGTTCCTTGGCGTTGGCTGAGTTCCCCCTCACGTGGTGGTTTGGCATGAAGTGAACCCTAAGCTTTACCCCAGGAGATAGCCTACGTGCCTCTCCATTCGAGGTAAGAATATAATGGGGTTTACCGTGCCCCTCTAAAAGGCTGATCCACAGAAACCCCCTACTGCAGTGATTAATTAATATATAATCCACCGTACAATAAAACTCAATAACATGATATGGCAATTTTGTAATTCGCAGTCTTTCAAGGCAACCAAACAATTCGTATTTCAATACAATTGCCAACTAGCCAATCATGCCCGATTTATCATAAGCCAATCAATTTAAACAATCAAATTGCCACGATTAATAGTCTCCGTGTACTCTATTTTTTTCAAAATCACTATTAATTTCAAAACAATTTATAAATTAATTTCATTGGAACACCTTTATTCATAAAACATGAAAATTTACCTTTTTAAAACCATTTTTCCACAGAATTAATGAAATCATCTAAAAATCATCCTAGATAATTAAAATGACAGTAAGTTTACTCACAATATCTAGAGTGCAAATTCTCGAAATACTCAGGCTACTGGTCCTCAGGTGCAATTCCTTTGCCTTTATCGGAGAACTCACCACCTTGACATAGTACAAAATCAAGAAATTCACCACATTGGTACTAAATTGAAATTAAACTAATTTAGACTACTAATGCATGATATGGAATGCAAAAATGTCTAAATTTTGCCTAAACATGGTGTTAGCTTATTTCGATCTTTTACTCGATAAATCGATATACGCATCTGTTTAAACTCCAAATTAATTTTTTTCAGTTTCTATACCTCAATTGCACCCAAATTGACTTAATGTCCCTCAGTGTGGTGCAAATTATCAGTCTCGGTAGCAAATTAAGAAAATACCCTTAGTGGGTAAAAATTCGTATTTTTGCTCCGAAAATTCTCATTATTTTTCTAGGCTCATAATTCATCATTATTCATCACAATTCCTTAAATAAACATCAAGATCAGCAGCCAATATTTCCCTACAAAATTTGGCCAATAATGGTAATGGAGGAAAATGAATTCTTTTCTTGTTGTTTTGTTTCTAAATATGCTAAACTAACTAAAAACATTAACATAACTTAAAATCAAATTAATCTAACTTCATTCTCTCTCCATAACCATTTTGATCAGCCAACAATTCATCATAAAAACATGTAAGTTAAGCATGGAAAATAAGGAGAAATGCTTAAGGAAAATAGCTTCAAGCTTAAGTTGAAAAATCATACCTTTTTCACTTGTTTTCCTTAATTTTCCACACTTTTTCTCTTGAAATTCCTCACCTAGGGTTTGTTCTTCCTTTCTTTCCCTCTCTTCCTTGCTTGGCCGAATATTTGGAGAGTAATGGGCTGATTTATGCTGATTTTTAAGTTAAATAATAAAATATCCTAAGCTTGACACATGGCATTTTCTTATTGGTCCATTTTTAAAACTTAAAAAATTTAAACTTTTTATCTCCTCCACATGATTAGTCAAAGGTCAAAAATGTGGATAAAGGAAGACCATGTGCTGGACAAATGTCCTGGTGGTGGAAAATTACAATTTTGCCCCTAGGGTGGCAAAATTACCATTTTACCCCTATACTTCAAATTATACCGAAATTAAAATTTTTCACTTCTAAACCTCAAATCATACTCCAATACTCAAATCATACTCCAATAAGTCCAATGGGACCAAAAAAATCTTTTCTAAAATTCTCACTTTGTCCCCAGGTGGTAAATGACCATTTTACCCCTAGATAGTGAAAAATTCGGTTTGACTCTAAATTGATCCTTAAACTCCGAATTACCATTTTGAGTCATCCATGGACTGTGAAGCTCTTAATCTCACCTTAAAATTCCTATTTGATCTAGTTCGAGGATTAAATCAACTTTGTTGTACCTCTAGGTATAATACCGACTTTTGTAAATTTTTCAGGACTCTCGTAGCATGCAATCATGCTATCATCACATGTATGTCATGACGAGTATTTTATAAGGTCAGGCTTTACATTATAAGTATTTTAACTGAAAGGAAATTGATGTTTATCCTTCACAAGGTGAGTCTTTAGTGGTACGAAGAGTGATGACAATAATAATAAATGAGAAAGCAAGAGATTGGAAGAGGTGAAGTATTTTTTGCACATGAGTTGTTTGTGAAGGTAAAGTATGTGATCTTGTCATTGATGAAAGAAGCATGAAAAATATTATTTCAAAAGAGGCAGTAGACAAATTGAAGCTTCTTGCAAGCAAACAACCTCATCCTTACAAGATTGGGTGGCTAAAGAAAAGACACGAGGTACTAGTAACTACTCAATATTTGATGAAATTCACTATAGGAGGTAACTTGGATGATGAGACTTTGTATGATGTTGCTGTTGTTGATTTTGCACACACAAGTATACATGTCGAATAAGTAATATAGACAATAAGTCTAGATTATCATTCCCATAAGGATTTGTTTCTAAAGTTTCACTAAATACTAAAATTATATAACAAATTAATCTTATTTAAGCTAACCGACAATTGAAAAGCTAATCAAAGATAAAATTAAAACAAATAAACAAGAAATTAACCAACAGAAACTAAATATGATGAGAAGAGCAATAAATTAAAGACTTAGGATCATGGGTTTATTCAACATTTCATCTCATACCAGCTTATTTTGTTATTTATCTTTCTTGAGAGATTTTTGTCAATTAAAATTCTACTACACAAGCGTAAGTATTGTGTCAAACCCTGTTCTATAAAATAATTACGACGTCATTTACATGCTCAATAGAATGTTTGCATATTTAGGAAGTTCGAGGAATTGTTAAAAGACGATATTGCCCCTAATGGTACCATTAAGTCGATTAATCCTAGAACTAGTTCAAATAGGAATTTTAAGGTGAAATTAAGAGTTTCACAGTTCAGGGATGACTCAAAATGGTAATTTGGAGTTCGAGGTTCAATTTGGAGTCAAACCGAAATTTTCACTATCTAGGGGCAAATTGGTCATTTGCCACTTGGGGACAAAATGAGAATTTTTAAAAAATATTTTTTTGGCCCCATTTGACTTATTGGAGTATGATTTGAAGTTTAGAAGTGAAAAATTTTAATTCCGGTATAATTTGGAGTATAAGAGGGAAATGGTAATTTTGCCACCTCGGGGGCAAATTTGTAAATTTTCACCCCGACACTTGTCAAGACCAAGGGATTTTATTTATCATGGAAATGGATAAACATGAGAAATGTGTGGCGGAGAATTAAAGAATTAAAAATCAAATATTTAAAATTTGAACCAATAAGGAAATGCCATGTGTCATGTTTTTATTATTTTATTATTTCTTTCTAAAAAGGCAAAAAATCAGCCCATTTCTCCCATAGTGATCAGCCAAACCACNGGGTGAAATGGTAATTTAGCCACCTCGGGGGCAAATCTGTAAATTTTCACCCTCGACACTTGTCAAGACTAAGGGGTTTTATTTATCATGGAAATGGATAAACATGAGAAATGTGTGCTGGAGAATTAAAGAATTAAAAGTCCAATATTTAAAATTTGAACCAATAAGGAAATGCCATGTGTCATGTTTTTATTATGTTATTATTTCTTTATAAAAGGCAAAAAATCAGCCATTTCTTCCATAGTGATCAGCCAAACCAGCAGAGAAGAGAAACCAAGGAAGAACAAACCCTAGGTGGGAAAATCAAAGAGAAAGTGTTGGAATTCAAGGGTTTGATCAAGCAAAGGTAAAATTTCTTTTATTTTGCCTAGTGATTTACATTACCCATGCATTTTCCCTTAATTCCATGGTTAAATTACATGTTTTCATGATGATTTCAATTCTGAAAAAATGGGTATTGAGAGAGAATGATGTTGGATTGGTTTGATTTTTAGGTATGTTAGTGTTTTAGGTGATTAATGATGTGTAGCATGAAAACAAGTAAAGAAAACCACCAAAAGTTTGGTGCCCATCAATAGCCGAATTCTCTAAGCGAATAATGAGGAAGAATGGGATGTTATTCTAGGTGATTTGATTAAGAAATAACAGTTTTTGGTGTAGGAATTAATGAATTATAGAAAGAAAATCAAGTAGGAAAAATTATGACAATGATGCACCATTTTGGCCGAATTTTTCCAAGAAGGAATATGAATGTGGCTTTGCTGATTTTTGGGTTATTTGGCTGGACATTGGTGATTTGAAGCATTAGAAAAAGAAATGGGATCAATTGGAGCTAAATTGGATGCGTATTTTAATTTATCGGGTAAAAGACTGAAATAGGTCAATACGGTGTTTAGGCAAAATTTAGACCTTTTGCATTTCATACCATGCATTAGTGATCTAAATTAGTTATTTCAATTTAAGGGCAACGTAGTAAATTCCTTGATTTTATACTGTGTCAAGGCGGTGTGCCCTTCGACAAAGGCAAGGAAATTACGGCTGGGGATCACTAAGCTGAGTACACCCGAGGTCTGAACTTTTGGAACCTGTGAGTAAACTTATTTTCGTCTTAATTATCTAGAGTAGTTTTATACAATTGTGTGATTTTATGAAAAATGGGTTTAAATGGTAAATTGCTATGTTTTAGGAGAAATTGTGATTTTATAAAATGATTTTATAAATTTTCTGGAAAATTGAATACTAGTTTTGAAAATAGAGTAATTGGAGATTGCCTGCTTGTGTTATAAATTGTGTTTTAAATTATATGGCTTATAACAATATGTGAGCATGAATGGCAAAATCGGTATTTGTATCAAAATTATATATACTATGTATTCAGCCTTGAGAGGCTAGATTGCAATAAATTGCCATGTCCTGCAGATAAGGATTTTATAAATCAGGTGGTAGATAAAATAAAGATTAGCTACTGCAGTGGCGGTGTTTCGTGGACCAGCCTATTAGAGGGGCACCGTAAACTCCTTTATATTCTCACCTCGATCGTAGAGGCGCATAGGGTATCTCCTGAGGTGGGCTTTTTGAGTGCACTTCACGTTAACCACCACGTGAAGTGAGACTCAGTCAACGCCAAGGAACAACTGCTTTTTTTTTCAAAATAAAAACAAGTTTTATGATTAAATAAAATTTTTCACAGCCTTGGCGGACTCGGTTGGATACCCCTGGTCCAGGTGTCTCCGAGTACAGGATTTGGCATGAGCCAAGTTTTGAGAAATTCACGAGCCATATTGATTATTTGGTTGAAATGAATATTCGTGTTGTGAAAAATTTACTGAAATGAATTATTTTTTATTGTGTCCCTTTACTCGCCTTTAGATAGTTTAGATGGTGTCTGTTTACTCACTGGGATTATGTAATCATAATCTCACCCCTCTTCCTATCCATTTTTCAGGCTAAGGACAATTTGTTGATAGTTGAGTAAGACGAGAATTAATCTCGGAGTTGCATCCTAGAAAGTAAGGGTTCGTAACCCTACACCTTCTTGATCAGTTGGGGGCCCACGTGTCACTGTAAAAATAATTTTATACTTCATTTATCTGATTTAAAGTATGTATGAACATATTTATCTTTTACACCATGTTTTTGGCGAGTTTCGGTATTTTTGAAGAAAAATAACGAAAATGCCCCTGTGAGCCAAAAAATAATATTTTATTATTTTGATTTGAAAACGACTTATGATTTCTTGAAATATGAGATTTAATAACTATCGCTCACCGGGGAGATGTGAAAGCTGATGCTAAGCCTTGCGGGGTTTCGATCGACATTCGGGGTAATGAGTGCCTATCGGGACGTCGCGACGGTTGTCATGGGCCCGATGGGGAGTTCCGGGTCGTGAGAATTTTATTGGTATTGGAGCATGGTTTAAAGATCAAAGATTTTGATTTTAAAACTTTGGATTTTAAAGTTTTCGATTTTAAATTTTAAGAAATCCACACTGACACTGCGTGGCCCCGAGTTAGGTTAATTCAGGTTAGATTGAATAGGATGAGATGAATTTGAAAATTTCTATTTTACTTATTATATGTGATAAGCACAAGAGGATATAAATGGTTATGGAAATTGTGACGTAAGCTTGAAGGAAAACCAAACGGTTGAGAATGATTTGTGTAGTAACCTTAAATATAGATGAATAACATTGATCAAGTAAACCCCAATAGCCACTGTGCCGCGTTGCTAAGAACACTTCATGTCTAGGACGCATGAATAAAATGAGACAGATGTGAAGTTGAATTCACGAGTTGACCTAAGGTCATTAAACTTGATTCTAAGTTTTGGTAATTGGAGTTTTAAGGTTTTGGAAGGTATCAATATGAATGAGTTAAAGCTGAAATGGTTAAAGGCGTTCCCTTCGGGGGAAGTAAAAGGTTTGGGGTTCGATACTTGGTGTATGCGGTCTTGTAGGGCCGAGAAGCCAAGGGGATCGATACAGATATAACAATACCTTGGAGTGGGCCCCGGATGGGGAGGCCACATGGGTGGGCCTCAAAAAGAATGCCGCATAAATGGTTAAGTTACGGGTTAAGTGATCACATGTTGTGAGACATAAGTTTAAAATAGATATCCCTAAGGAAATACTTAAGAGAAGTTCTGCCGTGGATCTTGTAAAAGCAAGCACTAAGTTATGTGATTATAAAAAGGAAGCTATCTGCTGAAAGTGATATTAGTATTAATATTGAAAAGTACTTGAGGAGAATCTAGTTTTAATTCTTGCAA
>NC_030858.1:23639593-23664965 GCF_000208745.1 Theobroma cacao
GATACGAGAGCCTTGCGAGGTTTCGATCGACATTCGGGGTGAAGAATGTTTGTCGAGGCTTCGCGGCGGTTGTCACGGGCTCGATGGGGAGTTCCGGGTCGTGACAATCTCGTACCTACACTAATCCTAATACTGGAATAATTGAGTGGACTTCAAACATAAAGTGATTGTCCCCCTTTGTTGAAAACTAATACATAGTAGAGTATTTACATATATAGTAGATTCGTAAACATTTTAGAAAATCCATTGAGTAAATCACATCACAATCATTATCAATTTATTTTCTTAGAAAATCATTTTTCCTTTTAGAATCTCAAATCCTTTGATAACCAATTTTGGAGATAAAATTTCAATATGCATAAATAATCTTTTTCATCGATGTCATGCTAGCTTTACCTATCAAAATAGTTGAAAATGGTGTATCCACTCACCTAATTGGAGAGTAGATTCCTAGCTCCAACAACAACTCCCTTTTAGCGTTATCCATGGAGTTTTCAAGTGTTCCTATCATACAACAATCATCACAATCATTTCCTAGAATAAGATTTTCGTAATAATCATTCTATGTACTTTCGAAAGTACTCAACTTTGGCTGAACTAATTTTCTTGCTAAAACCCATGCTTAGAAACCCATAAATATTCCATCCTTACCTTAGGTAAGCTTAGATGCTTAAGCAAATCATAAAACCTTTAAACTTAAATCACCAGCAGAAACTTTGGGCAATAACACAACTATTTAGGTTATGAAAATCCAAAGCTAAAAAGATTTAAAAGCTAAAAATGTCATATTTTTCCAAAAAAACCCAAATATAAGCCTTAGAATCATAAAAACGAAATTTTGGATTAAATATGTGTTAAAAGAGCTTAAAATAGGTGTTTTACCTTGCAAATGCAACTAAGGGTTGCTAACCCTTGAAAAATGTGATATATTTATAAGCTAGGGGGTGAAAAAACATTTTTACCTTTTTTTATTTTTCTGAAATGGACGAAATGTATCGATACATTGGCCCATGTATCTATACATTTGGTTTTGGGGAAAATGTATTGATTCATTATGAACATGTATCGATACATGTTCATCAAAAACCCTTTCTGGGCTAAATGTATTGATCCATCATGACTGCCTATAAAACCTGCCTAGCTTATTTACATTAAATACCATTTAAGTAAATGTCCTCTTTGCTTTTTACTTTCCATTCACTTAAGATATTTAATGTAAATTGGCAAACAACCCCCCTTTTGGATTCAATAAGAATATCAAAAAGATCAAAATTCAAAAGAATCAAAATCTAAATTTTGCTTTCAAGAACAAAATCGAAAAAGTTTGACCGAAATTAAATTTACGGTTCCTATTTACCCTAGCAAACATGCTCAAAAAATTAAAAAAAAATAATTTTTGATCATCTAAAAGCCAAAGGAATCATTACCGCCATTTTTTTATTTCCAAAAGATGGTTATACAAAAATCACATATTTTGACCCCTTCCAAACTTAGAAAAGTTTTCTGCTTCAAAAGTGACAGACAACAAAAAGTATCAATAATTCTTTTGGAAGGTTCAATCTAAGTTTGATATTCAAAACATGTAATCTATATGCTCACCTAAGGATTTCCTAACTTATCATCTTACTCAAGGTGAGATTTCACAACTGCGGCGCCTAACATTTTGTATTGCCTTCCTGGTTCTGCTACATTACTTTGACTTGTGACGTGATTTTCTACTTTTTTCAAGTTGAATTGGGCAATGTCATAAACATAAAAGTTGTAGCCCTTAACTTTCCAATGGCTTAAGAATCGCGTCAATTAGACTTTGATAATGAGAGTTATGCCCACAATACTAGAACATATACAGAAGAAGCATGGACCTTTTATGCACTTTTCTTCATCAATTAAAGCTTTTCCAAGTGCACACATACCAGAATAACAAACAAACTTAAATAACAACTAAACTTAAAACAAATTGTCATAAAATAACTTGAATTAAATCGACCCAACATGATTTACTAAAATAAGATAAATAACTAAAAATAACTAATTTTTTAAACTAAATCTCTATAACTTAGCCCATTTAATGCTTAAAATATAACAAAATAACTCTATAACGTAGAGTTATCACTGCGGATCCTATGTCACATCTGACTCTAAGAAAGATGAGGGTTTCACCTTAAGAAAGCCATTAAGCAATACCTTTCCTTGTATTTGTACCAACTTAGTCTATTAGTGGTCTTCTTTCTCCTGAAAGTTAGATAAGGCATTCATGGCTTGATAGCTTTCGATCTACCTTTACTTAGCATCCATCCTATTAGCCATCATCTCAATGGCTCATTGACCCCTTTCAATCTTCCAACCATCATCTCTATGGCACTATCATTTACTTTGTTAATAGTATAAGCTTAAAGCAATATATACCAAGAGGGGGTAAATTGGTAGTTAAGAAAAATCTTTTTAAAACAAATGAAAAAAATCAAATCTTTTGGCAATTAAAAATTCTTTTTGTGTCAAAACAAAATAAAGAGTTTTCTAAAAAAAATGCAAGCAATAAATTACAATGCAAAAAATATAAATCAAGACACAAAGATTTTATAATGATTCGGTGTTTGCTAGTGCCTACATCCACTCCCTTGAAAACAAAGGAATTTCAAATTCACTCAAAGAAATGTGCCTTTTACGAGATCAAGCATTAAACCATCACAATGCTTTTTCACGGGAGCAAGCAGAACCCTCAACAATGCTTTATCATGAAAGTAAGCAGCACCCTTAACAACGTTTTCATGAGAGCAATGGAACCCTTACAATGCTTTTTCATGAGAGCAAACGGAACCCTTCATCAATGGTTTTTAACCGGTTCAACCACAAACCCACCAATAGCTTTTCAAGGTTAAGCTAGAACCTTTACAAGATGAGTACACAATATAGCAAGAATGTCTCTACAAAGGTTGGGTGCTAAAGGTTTAAGCTTTATGTACAAAGAGAAAAAGTAATTTCAAGAATTTCAACTCAAGGATTTTCAAGTAAGTGAATAAGCTTCTATGGCTTTTTGTATTCTTATTAGAACACTAAGATGAAGGCAATAGAGAAAAGATAGGCTTGAGTGTCTCTCTAAGGTTTTTAGATATAGTGCTAGTCTTTTCTTACTTTAGAATTACTCAAAGGTTGCATTTTATAATCACAAAGGTGTTTGGAGCTATTAAACACAAGTTTGAACTAAATCTGGCCATTGTTGAAGCTTGAGGGTTGACTACAATGCTCTTAGGGTTGACTATGCTCTTCAAAAATCACAAATTAGGGCTTTTATACTTAACTCTTAAGGTTTGATACTCGATCTTCTTTCAAAAGCTTGTGATTTTGAAGTTTGCTCAAGTGTAGTCAACTATGATGCCTTCAGGGTCGACTATGGCTCATTAAATCTTCAAATTTCCTAAGTGTTTTGCCTCAAGGTCGACTGCATCCTTCTTAAGGTTAACTATGGCTTGCCAAAAGTTGAATTATTCTTTGCAATCTGCCTCAAGGTTGACTATACCCCTTATAGGGTTGACTATGTTTTCTTTGTTTCACAATTTTTCATTCGTTCTTCAATCATTATGCCATTGGATCGACTTGAGCTTCTCTAGGTTTGACTTTTGCCTTGTGTCTTCAAGATTCCTTGACCTTTTGGCGCCTTTCTTCTGCTATTTCTTCCTTGCCTCTTTCCTGTAATCAAATATTAATTCAAGGCATGTTTGCTCTATATTTACTTAGTTGAAGATTCATTATTTGAAAGCTTTTGTGATGTTTTCTAATCATGCATGGCTTTTTAAACCAATGTGTGACCTTAGGGGATGAAAAACATGATTAAGAAAATTTCAAATGCTTGACATTAAAACCAAGATATTATATAATTTTTGTCAAATCAAAACATAATATAACTCAAGTCTTACAATCTTCCTTTTTTAGATATGACAAAACCATGAGCATATTGCATTTGAAATTTCTTGAAAGTTCCCCTTAACTAAATTAGTCTTTAAGCCCTTATTTTGAAAACATTTAAGTTTAAGTGAGAAAGGTATAAGAAATGAATAAGAGCTTTAAAAATTCTCCCCTTCAACTTATGCATGAAGTTCAAAATGTTTTAAAAATTTTCAACTTTATAAAGAGTATAAGAGTGAGTACAAGAGCATTTCAATGTGCTCATAAACCTTCTCTCCCTTTTTGTTGTATAAAAAAGGAAAAAAAGTGTGAGCTTTAAGCACGTAAACTCAAGAAACAATGGTTAGTGAAAATCATCAACTATAGATAAGCATTAAGGCTAATTAGAATATCTAACCACCAATCTAGAGTAATGAGATATATTTCCATGCAAGATATTCAATTTAGAAATCAAGAAATATATCCATTTATCATAGTTATAAAGTAATAGATCAAGATATATTTCCAACTAATACATATTCAAGGAAAGCATAAGGAAATATATTTCCATTAAACATATTTAATCAAGGCATAACGAAATATACGTGTGAGACCTCAACCTCTATAGGCTTGTAACTAAGTATAGATGTAATAATATGAGCTAAGGGTAGTTTCGTCATTTTCTCTAATAAGCTTCCATAAGAAAGTTTTATGATATTTTAATTCCTAAATAGGCATAAGACAGTATAAATGATGTGTGCTGATGAAAACACGAAGAAACTAGAAGTTTCAACAATTTTCATAACAGGGGCAAAATGGTCATTTTTCACCTCAAGTTAAAATTTTAAGTTTTTATGAACCCGAGCATGTTTAGACCATTATGGATATTGTCCCAGTGTTAAAAGAGCAAAAAGATTGCATAAAAGATTGGAGGAGAGTAAGTTAATTGGTGGAGGGGCATTTTCGTAATTTTAAAAGAAAAGATAAGATTGCCTATAAATACCTTGAATTTCTAGCAGCTTCTTGAATTTTCCAGTAGCTGGTCTTCTTCTTCCCTTCTCCTCTCTCACGTTTCTTCAAACTCCATGGAAGCTTGATTTTCAAACTTCCACAACTTTCTCTCTCTAGCTCCAATTATCATGCTTTTGGTGCACCCTTCCATAAACCCTTGTGCTATTTCATATTCTCACTTCAAAAACCTTGAAATATCTTGTTTTCATACTTTCTCTCACTAGTTGGGCATTCTAGAGAGAGAAAGAGAGAATCACTCCATTGATTTGGAAGCTATTGGAAGAGAATCCAACTACAAAGGAACCCTAGGGTGAGTGATGCACCAAGTTTGATTTTTAGCTGCAGAAAATGGCTAGTAATTGTGATTTATGAGCTGTTTTATTGTTTAGTATGTTCATTACTTTTTAGTGATTAAGATAGTGAACATAGATAGCCATTTAAAGTGGCAATTGAAAACTAGCTAAGAGATAGCTTTTAGAGTTCATAGTGTGTAAATTAATCTATTGTTTATGTTAATGTGATCCTAGGTTTTTAAGGAAGCACCATCATTCCAATTGGATCATTAGGGGAATTTGAGTCAATTAAAAGTTCTACAATCAATTGGTGAGTGGACTACCTTCAAAATTGATTTTGGGAATATGATGGATTTGACAAAGTGTTTGAATGATTTTATACAATTTTTCATGAAAATGAATGCCTTGGGAACAAGCTTTTGAGAAAAGGTTTATGTTATGAAATGTGATTATTATGGATTTCTATGTGGCTGCATTATGTTGATATACATATATGCTTGAGTATAATGTTGTGTAATTATATTGACTCGGCTATGTGCGAGTAGGGAGTGCGCATAAGCCGAGGATGACTCGGTTATGTGCGAGTAGGGAGTGCGCATAACCCGGTGATGACCCAGCCATGTGCGAGTAGGGAGTGCGCATGAGCTGGTGATGATGATGATGGGATGGTGTGATGATGATGATGGGTATATATGTATATATATATATGTAAATATGTGTGTTATAGGAAATTGATGGATAATGGGTTATGGTTGTAATGCATGTGAAACTTGACATGTTAAACCTTGAGAAATTGTTATGTGTTTTCATGTTGGTTTAGACCTTTTGGTAGGGTGGTTTTTCCTTTGGGAGAAAGGTAAATTTTGCATTGATGCCCTGTATTTTGCTGCCTCGACAAACTCTCGAATTTGGAGGGGTACACTGGTCGAAAACTCACTACAACGAGGATGCATTTTCGCTACAGTGAAAATGACACCGAAGCTTTTCGCTGTAGCTAGAAACTTTCTATTTTTTGGGTTGCAATTTCGCTGCAGTGAGATTCAATCTCCTTGCAACGAGAAACATTTTGTTTTTGGATAAAAATTTCGCTGTAGCGAGATTTAATCTCGCTGCAGCGAAAAACTTTCTGTTTTGGTCTCTTATCTTGTCCAATTGCTGCCGTATCTTTCACTTCTTTGCTACCATATGGGAGCATGGACTTCCAACATTAAGGATTAAAAGAGTTAAGTTTAAAATGAGGAGGTTTAGTGAGAAACCCTCAATCAGTTAAGGAACCCTCGTTCGGTTAATAACTAAATCCCAACGTCGCTGCAACGAAAATTCATTTTAGCTACAGCGAGAATGCCTTTCCGCTGCAGTAAAGATTCGTTGTCGTATTTGACTTGCTTGTGCAATATTGAAGCTTTCATTCTTCGAATGGTTCACTATGTATGGGTTCAAAATTTTCAAATGATTAATCATTTAAGGGCTTGATGAGGGGCTTTAAATAAGAATAGAAACAAATTGCATTGTTTTCAAAAAAAAATGCATCATGATTTCATTAAAGATTCCTTATGGTATGCTTGTTCCCTTCCTTGTTCACTCACTAGGTTTATACTCACCATTTTCAAATTCATATTTTCATATCACAAGGCAACCGGTAACTAGGACGAGGTGTCCTTGTAGACCTGTGTCCATTTTTTGGTAGGTGTCTCGGCATTCAGTAGTTGTACATTCATCCGAGTCCCTCTGCTGGAAGTCGAGTGTTATTTTGTTTTGTATAGACAAACTTAATGTAAATTATTAGAATACATGTTGTATACATTGTATGTAAATTTTTAAGGAGTAATGCCAGTACGAGTTGGCAATGTATATCACTATTTTGATTCAAAAGTATGAAATATGACTCAGCAATATTTGATGGAATGATGAGTAGGATAAATCGATAGGCTTGCTTGGGCTTAATAGACTACGTTTGTTGGGCCCTTGCACCGATCATGGCCCGGAAATTTGGGTCGTGACAATATGTATCCATTTAGCATAGTCAAGAAGCAACGACATATATATTTTCAATCATGGATGTTATAAATATATATAAAGGGAAAATATTAGTACTATAATCCTTTCATTAGTATTGCATTGAGATGAGTGTGGTGGGATGGTATGCATGATGATGTATGTATATACAAATATATATATGTTGTAGAAAGTTTATGAAAATAATTATGATTGTGTTATGTGTTGGTATTGTTAATTGCTCCCAAATTGCTTTTCATTTCAACAAGAAAATGGCTTTTGATGTAACAAGACCCATTTCACTTAAAATGCTCTGTTTCTCGCTGCAGCGAGATTCATTTTCGCTGCTGCGAGAAACTCTTGGGTATTGGGGGTCACACTAGCCTGATTCTCGTTGCAGCGAGAAACTCTCATGTTCTGGTGCAGTTCTTTCACTTTGATGAAGATTTTGACCACCTTTCCGTCCGAACTGCGAAAAGTAGTAAACATAAAAGTTGTATCCCTGCCTCCTACTTTCTAATGTCCAAAAAACAGATCAATTAGACTTCTGTAGTGGGAGATATACTAGAAAAATTGAAACACATGTAAACTAACACTGTTTCTCACTACAGCGATAAACTTGCTGTCATGCTTGCTACCTTGCTTGATTTTGACATATTTTTCACCCATTTAACTTCATGGATTGATCATGGGCTTTTGCAACACTATGAGGTTATTAATCAAAGTTTGAAAGGAAGGGCTTTTGGTAAGAAATTAAATCAATTGCATTGTTTTTGAAACAAGTGCATCATGATTTCAAAATTCTTCTTATCAATTGCTTGTTCCCTTCTTATGTTCATTCATTGAGTTTATACTCACTTTTTTCAGATTCATGTTTTCAGATCAAGAGGCAGCCGGTAACTAGGTCGAGGTGTTCTTGTAGATTCGTATCCTTGGTAGGTATCTTAGCATTTCGTAGGCGCACCTTCACCTTGGTCACCCCGCTAGAAGCCCAAAGTCATTTTTGTTGTAAATACGTACTTGTGATGTAAAGTACTAAGATGCATACCTTAGACCATATATGTACATTTTGATTGGTAAAGCTACCATGAGTGGCAATAGTTAATGTTATTTTAGGATAATATAAATGCAGTTTTGATTGTTATAATTTACTATTAAAATGCTTAAAGGGTTGAGATTATGAGATGTAAATGTAAAAATAATTGACGGGATAATGAGTACGATTATATAAATAGGCTTGCTTGGGTTTAGTGGGCTTTGTCCATTGAGCCCATGCGTTGGTCATGGCCTAAAAATTGGGTCGTGACACACTTGGTATCAGAGCCCTAGGTTGTTTAGGTCCTAGGACTTCCTTTTTGTTGATCCAACAGAGTATCGGGTCTTTATCTGGAAACTTCAGTTGTGAAGTGTGAACCGTGACACATTTTACAACCAAGGGACTGCATAGATTCCCTATCTTAGAAACCACTTTTTCCTTTATGTATGATTATAGAAAAATGTGTTTAATAATAGGTGTTTGCTCTTGTCTAGGTAAGACTGCTACCTAAGACATGAGCTGCCTCAAGACAAATGGAGGAGCAAGATGCCCCTAATGAGATGACAAATAGGCCATGGGCATTTATCCATAGGGGGTGAGGTAAACTTGGCTGGGCCATTAGGCCGATGAGGGAGGATACGCTTGTGAGCAGACACAAGGAGGGACAGTCTTCAGGTGATATGGGTAGACAACAAACCGGGGGTATTACCAACGAGGACTTGGTGACAGGCCTACAAGAAGTTAATCGGGTTATAGAGATGATGGCAACCCGTATGGATGATATACTGAGGATAGTGGAAAGGAGACCTACAGTACAAGAATCCCCCAGCTCCCAAGGACAGGCCGATCACCAACATCATGAGGTTGAGAGGGGTCATTTAGAAATTTTCCTTCCTAATTTCTTGAAGATTAAGCCTCTGTCATTTTCAAAGTTTGATGCGTCGGAGAAACCCCAAGTTTTCTTAGATAAGATGGAGAAAATTTGTGAGGCCTTGGGATGCTCAGTAATAGATCAGTAGAGTTGGTCGCCTTCCGATTAGAGGACGTGGCGTAAGAGTGGTATGGCTTGTTGCATAGAGGTGGGCCGGCAGATGCAACACCACTAACTTGGAAGGAATTTAGTACAACCTTTTTAAATGATTCTTACCACTTAGTGTACGTAATGCACAGGCTAGGGAGTTTGAGGCCTTAGTACAAACCCCAAGTATGACGATGTCAAAATACGACATCAAATTCATGCAGTTGGCTCGGTATGTGCCGTATCTAATTTCTACTGAGGAGATGAAGATTCAGAGGTTTGTGGATGGGCTAGTGGAGCCACTGTTTAGAGTTGTGGCATCCCGATATTTCAAAGCCTACTCCGCAATAGTGGATTGCGCTTAGCGGATTGAGATGAGGACTAATGAGAGTAAGGCTACGAGGGATAGAGTAAAGAGGGCCAAGACAAAAGGCTATCAGGGTCGCAAGGACTTCAATAGCGGTGTTTCATCTTCTAGCCGTCAAGGCCCATAGTGTTGGTCCCAATAATATGTGCTAGAGGGGGAGTGAATAGCACAAATCGGCTCTTGACAAGATGAGGAACTAATTTCCAACACAAAGAAACTAAAAACAAAGTAGACAATGCATAGTAATTTAGAGTGGTTCGGTCTAAGACCTACATCCACTACCTTGATTATCCAACCAAGGATTTTCCCAACAAATCCACTAAGAACTGGTGTAATTCACAAGCTTTCACCAAGCTTTACAATGGCTTTTACAAGGCTTTGCCAAAACCTTTCACAATAGTTTTTCACGGATTAAACTAAAACCCAAAGTAGTTTTTCCAAGGCTCAATTACAACCTACAACAATCAAGCTATCCCAAGCTTGAATAACCCCTTAGAGTGACTTCCTCACTCTTAAAAATACAAGAGAAGTAGTAAAAGAAAGTACCTATGATAACTAGTTGATCCGAGTAGTACAATATTGAATGCAAATTACAAATTCAAAGAATAGGCGTTTAAGTGCAGACAAGTGCGTGAAGATTTTTTGGTTTTTCAACTTTCTATAGGTCAAATTTCATTCAAGGCTTCTAAGAACTACTTTTTAATTGTTGGAAGACCCTTTTATACTTGAAGAAACATTTCTGATGGCAGTTTGACAGTTTTTTAGCTGTTGGAGACAATTAGAAGTTGGTTCTAGCCGTTACTCTGTCCTTTAGTGCAACTTTCAAACTTCCAGGCATAGTGCTCCTAGTCGACTACCTGATATCTTAGTTGGCTAATTTGTCTCTGTTTTTTGCTCCCTGTCTCTGGCAGTTTTGGCAGTAATTACTTAGTCGACTGACTAATTCTTAGTTGACTAAGTTGTCTTTGTTTCTCAAACTTTTCAGCCCGCCATTTCTCCAATTTGAATCTTGGCCAACCAACATTCTTCCTTATTCAACTAATGAGCTTCCTCCTTGTTAATTAGTCATGTCTCATTATTTTTATCTCCTTTTTTCTTTTAATATACACTTTGAAGGATTGATTTATTAATTTCATACATTAATTTTCCTGCACACTTAAGTAAAGGCATTAGACACAAATGAATGAGAATGTTTTACTATCATCAAAAACTAATGGAGTCAACAATCTCCCCCTTTTTGGATAATGACAAAACATTCCTGATTAACAACATAGTGTCTTTTTACTCATTTTAGTTTTTTGCAGAAAATGTGGATTGCTCGCCCTTAATGTGTGCATATTTATTCCATCCAATTTTATTCTTGTCATATAGAAAATGACATTACACATTTAGAGAATACATATTTGCAGAATTTTGGGTGATTTAGCAATGAATGTTGATATTTTTTCATAGAACATTCAGCAGGGTCTGTCAACAGCATATAGTCATCAGATTTTGTCTATTTCCTTCATAATTCAGTCAACACTCTATTCACAACATCCATAATTATTTGCAATCCCAAGTTGATCAATTATCAACATACAGTAGCAGTTATTAACATGCAGTTCAATATGGTTCAGCAACAAATTTTGTTAACAATAGTTAAAATATCATGGATAGTAGAGTATCAGCAAACATTCAATTTTCAGCAAACAAACATCTTAGATATATCTGCATTCACATCTCACACTACCATATAAACAACAAAATTAAAATTGAGTGTTCAAATGCCACCATGGCACAAATAGCAGTTAATCAAAAGATGTTCTATAATTGCCCTTGAACTGTTTTTGCTTCCTATCCCCTATTTTTCTAAGTTCCTACTCATAATTCATTTTCGCTTTCTTTTCTTTTCTAAGTTCCTTCCTGGTTCCTCCACCCTCACATTTTTTTTTAATTTATTCTCTGATTCTTGCACCCTTGGTTCTGCCATTCTACTCCCCCTTTTTGTTAGCATCAAAAGAAGGGGCTTCTATTCGTCTGATGTGTTAGAGGGTGAGGATTCAGTGCCATAGAAAAGGTTTAGAGGAAAAGGAGAAGGCTTTCGGAGAGATGATGACTTTCTAGGGGAAGGTTCTGGTGATGACTTGTTTGAGACAGGGACTAGACTCTAAGGAAAAGAGGTTGAAACTGGTCTGGATTTCTCTGCCAACCTAGAAGGCTTTCTTCTCTTGAGAAAGGATGTCTTGGTGGCCATAGTCTTCTTTCCCTTGGTTGGTGGTTTTCCCTTTGTTGGTGCTGTAGTGGCTTTTTCTTTCCCAAATTTTGTCTTTACTTTAGGAGCTGATGCAGATTTCTTCCCTTTTCATATATCTCTATCGTCCTTTTGAGTTTATGTTCTAACAGTATCTTTTTTCAGCTTTTCCCTCTCTAACCATTTGATGGAAAATATCCATAATGGATATTTCTTTTGAGTTGGGAGGGAAAGGTTGATGTTTCTCAAGAACATGTTCATCCTCGGAAGCTGTCACTTCTGTCCCTTGATCAGATTTGTTCTTGCTCTGTGATAATTCTATTTTATAGAATTGTTTTATTCCAATTTTGTTATTAAATATTAGCTAAGTCCTCAATTTTCAATTATAATTTAATTATTTTTAGTTGTTTTTATGATTAGGTTACCTTTTAGTGAGTTATTTTAATTTTATGTTATTCCTTTTATTTTAGTTATTATTTATTAGTTTTTATATTTTTTTTGTAAGATTAAAAGTGATTGGGCTTAATTTTGGAAAGTAAGGTGTTGAAAGACCCAGAATCTGCTTGCATATATTTTAGTATTTTGGTGATATCTCAAGGTATAGAACTTCAAATGATGTGATTCTTAAACCATTGGAAAGCTAAGAGACAGGGCTATAACTTTCATGAAGATCACTTTGCCCAGTTCTGTACTGAAGATAGAGAAAATCGTGTAGGAAAATGGCTGGACGTACTGTGTCGGGAATGAAAATTTGTAAAGACTGATAATTTATTTTTGGGCCTTTTATTACACTCTTAAGCCCAATTAAACCCTAGGTCAGCTTAAGGAACTTTAGGTTTAGTCTATTAGTATAAATAAGATATGTTTAACAACATTAGACACACAACTTTTGAAAGATTCAAGAAGTTACAAGTTAAGGCTGAAACTTGGAGATCAAGGCGGAAAATATTGTTTTGTTTTCTTCCTTAGCTTTTATCTTTCTTGATACTTTCAATGGTTGAATTTTATACAATGTTATTTTATTTTGCAATTATGAGTAGCTAAATTTCTTTTTCTAGGATTGCAATTGAACCACATGTAGTCTAAATTTTTAATCTCTTTCTTACTTATCTTTAATGGGATTTGAATTGTTTATTCTAATTTGTTCTTAATACTTTTAATTGCTTGGCCATCAATTAAATTGATCTAGGAACCTAAACAAACTTAGGAAAAGGAGTTTAGAGTAAACTAAAATTGGGATAGCATATGATCATATTAATTGATTTGCGTATAGGATAGGGATATACCTATAGGCCATATGTAGCCAGATTAGAGCCTAAACTTAATGAGTCTATTTTAATTTCAATTCAGATAGGGATATAGTGTTTTGGTTAAAATAGATATTTTTATAAGATGAGTTAAGAAACCCTTATAAATAATTTAGGACTCTAGGTTAGCAATTCAACCCATTGAAATAAGTTAAGGAAGAGAGGTAAGATTTAGATTAAGTGTGAGGGATATTGTAATCCTAGGCTTGTTTGATTTGATATTTTCTAAAGTTATTATTATTTTGATTTTTTCTTGTTGGTTTTAATTTTAGTTAATCATTTTTAGTTAATTAATTTTGATTATTTGGATAAGATTAAATTGTTCTAATTTTAGTACTTAGTAAAGTTTTAGATCAATTCCCTGTGGGATCGATACTCTGCTTGCTAATATACTATCTATTCGATACGTATACTTGCGTAGTAGGATTTTAACTAACACTCTGGTGTTCAGAAGATGGTGCCTTAGTTGGTTGCTACACACCAGGATGAGAATCTTCTGCTTGAATGCCATGACCATGAGCAGAAGACCCTCTTGCTTGCAAGGCTGAGCTTTCAGCACCTTGTTGTGCTAGTGCAATACTTGGAGTTTCAGATGAGTCTGCAGCAGCGGGTTTTGAGGACACTTTCTCCTTTCTTTTCAATTCATTCTCAAAATTTGCTATCCTTTCCTCAATCTTCTGCAGTCTCATTCCTTGATTAGTGAGCTTACCATTTATCCTCATCAAAAGATTAAAGATCATTTCACTAGAGAATTGGGAGGATGATGCCTCGGTAGGTGCTGGTATAGTAAAGACTTTGGGTGTTCTAGTGAATTTCTCACCATCCAGCTTGTATCCCATTTTGATCAAGTTGCCATAGTAAATGGCTTGATCTCTGGTCTTCACCATGTCTATTTCACACCTTTTGGCCAAAAATCCCTTTTTCTGGACAAGGGATTTTATGACATTTCCATAAGGCAGGTTGACTTTATCAAGTTCGCAAGTTCTTCTCATCTTTTATATCATGAACCTGCCAATATTCAGAGCAACCCCATTAAAGGCATGTTCCATCAACCAAAGATCCTGAAGGCTGATGTAACTCAAACTTCCACTTATACTTTGAATGTTTGCTACTATAAATAGTGTAAAATCCTAATCTAGGGGCTGATTATCAGACTTGAATTGCTCTTTGAAGAATACTTTTTCTTTCTCTCGGTGATGATTTCCCATAATGAGGATGAATCATACTTTTCTGGGAACTCATACTCACCTTCTTCACACTTGATTTTTAGTAAGCTTCCTAAATCTTCAGCAGTGACAACAAATTCTTTTCCATTCAAATATACATTCAGACCATCTTCGACATAATCATCAGAATCCTCTAATTCCGTTTCTTTTAAAGCAATGCCAGAATAGAATTCCTTTACCAAACTTGCACTATAGGATCTATTCTTAAAGGAGTTATATTTTTTCAATTTTAGTTCATCAAAATAGTCAGATAAACTAGTATGAATCTCTAAGTTCTCATCAAAACTCTTCCAGTCAATATATTTTCCACAAGAAATTGGTGCATTCTCAATATTTTTGAACCTCAGTTCATGCAATCTATTTCTGAACTTAGAAGATGAGGAACTAGTACCTTTCTTGAGTACAGGTTCCTTGTCCTTCTTCTTTTCTTTTAGTTTCTCCGATATCTCTTTTACTAATGCAGACATGATTTTCTGTTTCTTCTTCAGACTTTTCGTTTCTGTCCCTTCTTCCAGTGGTCTCTTCCCTTTCTTCTTTTCTACGATTTCTTTGCTCTGTGGAGATCTCCCCATTTTGATTCAAGAATTTGTTTGACAGGGGTTTTGTCTAAATGGCAAAGGGTTTGAATAGATTTTAGAAGAAAATGTGAAGAGATGGGTTTCAATTTCAGAGGCTCGGGTTTCAGGGGAGAGAAAAGTGGAGAAAAAGAAGTTGTCAGCCATTTTTAATTCCTCTTAGAGAAACCGTTCAACTCCCTCATAAATATTGCCCTATTCTATTTGCCCAAAATTTCAAAACTCCCTCTAAATTTTAGTTATTCACCTCAAGCAACATTTCTCTTTTCTTTATTACCCGGTAGGTAGTTTCTTCCCATTATTTTATTCCTCTTGCCCTTATTTTAACTGAGTCTTATTATTTAATGCTACCAGAACACTCTTAGTTGACTAAGATTCATCTCAGTCGACTAAATGCATTATGTTTCATGTACGTGAACCAAAGAGTTTCTCACAATTCCTGCTGACTAATCATACCTAAATTCCTTATAATTCCACAGAATCTATCTTCATTCAATGGTTTAGTAAAAATATTAGCTAGTTGATATAAAGTGTTGACAAATTCAATCTTAATATCATTTTTCATTACATGGTCTCTAATAAAGTGGTGTATAATCTCAATGTGCTTTGTCCTAGAGTGCTGCACAGGGTTTTTTGATATATTAATTGCATTTGTATTATCACAGTATATTGATATGTTATGCATAGTCTTTCAATTGTTGTTTAATCCAAAGAATTTATGCACAACAGCTACCTAATGATATATACTCTACTTCAGCTGTAGATAAAGCTACTGAATTTTGTTTCTTGCTGGACCATGACACAAGCATGCTACCTAGAAATTGACATGTTCCACTGGTGCTTTTCCTATCAGTCTTGCTACCAGCAAAGTCAGCATCTGAATATCCAACCAAACTAAAAGTTGATTCTCTAGAATACCATATGCCTAAAGTTTGAGTTTCTAAGAGGTATCTAAAGATTCTCTTAACAGCTGTTAGGTGTGATTCTTGAGGTTGTGACTGAAATCTAGCACACAAACACACACTAAACTGAATATCTAGTCTGCTTGCTGTTAAGTAAAGTAGTGAACCGATCATACCTCTATATAGCTTTTGATCTACATTCTTTCCTCTTTCATCAAGATCAAGTCTTGTGGATGAACTCATTGGTGTTGAGATTGGTTTTAGTTTCAGCATATCAAACTTTTTGAGCATATCTTGAGTGTACCTTTCTTGGTTGATGAAGATCTCTTCCTTATTTTGCTTAATTTGAAGACCAAGAAAGTACTTCAACTATCTCATCATGCTCATCTCAAATTCACCCTGCATTTCTTTAGCAAAGTTCTTGCATAACGCCTCATTAGTTGCACCAAATACAATATCATCCATATATATTTGTACAACAATTAAATCATTTAAATATCTTTTAATGAATAATGTAGTATCGATGCTACCTCTAATATAACCTTTTTCAACTAGAAATTTTGATAGCCTTTCATACCAAGTTCTAGGAGCTTTTTTCAATCCATACAAGGCTTTATGAAGTTTAAAAACATAATCTGATTTTTCAACATCTTCAAAACTTGGAGGTTGTTCAACATACACTACCTCTTGAATGATTCCATTTAAAAATGCACTTTTTACATCCATTTGGTACAATCTGAAGTTCATAAAGCATGCAAAAGCTAACAACAACCTTATGGCTTCAATTCTAGCTACGGGTGCAAAGGTTTCATCATAATTTATTCCTTTCTCTTGATTGTAACCTTATGTTACTAATCTAGCTTTATGTCTAACTACATTTCCTTGCTGATCTTCCTTATTTCTAAACACTCATTTGGTGCAACAATAGGGTGATTTGAAGGTCTAGGTACTAATGACCATACACGGTTTTTGGTGAATTGATCAAGTTCTTCTTGCATGGCCCTTATCAAATTTTCCTCTTTTTCAGCTTCTTCAAAGTTTTTAGGCTCAATTTGAGATATAAAGGCTGAAAACTCACAAGTTTCTCTTGTTGCTTTCCTAGTTCTAACTCCTTGTGAAATGTCACCTATTATTTGGTCTTGTGGGTGGTCTCTTACAAATCTCCAACTTCTTGGAAGATCATCATGTTGATTTTCTACTCTTTGAAGATTTTCTAGAGGTGGAGTTTCATTTTCTCTTCTAGGTGAGCTTTCTTCAATATTTTTATTATTTTCTAAGCTTATTTCTTCCATTTGTCTTTCTAGGATTTCTATATCATCATCATCATCATGAATTTCATTTTGTAAAGCATTTGACTCATAAAAAACTACATGGATTGATTCTTCTACCGTTAGAGTCCTTTTGTTAAATATCCTATAGGCCTTTGAGTTTAATGCATATCCTAAATATATTGCTTCATCACTCTTTGCATCAAACTTCCCTAAGGGTTGTTTTTCATTGTTCAATACAAAACACTTACAACCAAAGCTCCTTAGGTGAGAAATGTTTGGTTTCCTACCCTTGTAGAGTTCATAAGGTGCCTTAGATAACATGGGTCTTATTGAGACTCTATTAAGTATATATGCTACTGTGTTCACTGCCTTAGCCCAAAAATACTTTGGTAGGTTATTCTCACATAGCATAGTCCTAGCCATTTCTTTTAAGGTTCGGTTTCTCCTTTCTAAAACTCCATTTTGTTAAGGTGTTCTAGGTGCAGAGAAGTTGTGATCCAACCCCTTTTCATTGCAAAATTTCTCAAATTCCTCACTTTCAAATTCTCCTCCATGATCACTCCTTATGCTAACTATGGCCAGTCCTTTTTCATTTTCTACTTTCCTACAATGACTTATGAAGGCTGATAAAGCATCATTCTTGTGAGCAAGAAAATAAACCCAAGTATATCTAGAATAGTCATAAACTATTACAAAGCCATAAGATTTTCCTCCTAAGCTAGTTGTGCTTATTGGACCCTTTACTAGTAACACATGACTAATTTGAGTTTGGGAGTTCTTACTAACCGTACCTATCCCATGAATTCTACCTTTTGAATCATCACCAAAGGATACAGTACCTCCCTTTCTTTTGTCCAATTGAGCAAACAACATTTTATCTCCTGTCATGTGTCGTGAGTAGCCACTATCCATGTACCAAGGCTGCTTCTTCTTGATTGAGCTCCTGAACATGTCTCTTTTAAGTGTAGCTCAACCTACAAAACAAAATTTTAGTTTTTCTTTATAGGTACCCATGTTTTGATGGGTCCTTGAGAGTTAGTTGCAACATAAGATCCTTTAGGGACCCAAATTTTTCTAACTTTCTGCACATTTCTTTTCTTAAAAAATCATATAATAAATGACCATATTTACCACAATTATAGCATTTAGGTAATGCATTAGCAGAATTTTTATTGTGGTATGCATATCCTTTTGAAGATTCATTTTTCAAACATTTGAAAGTTGTGTTTTCATCAAGTAATTTTTGCATAACATCAGACTTATTATCCAGCTCTAATTTTAAAACTTCAAAATATGTTTTTGAGTGTTCTAACTCAATTTGCAAAATATTTCTATTCTTAAAAACATAATTGAATTATTGTCTCAACTTATCCAAATCATTTTCAAGAGATGTAGCCTTTTTCTTTAATGTTTTGTATTTTGAAAAAGGTTTTTCAAATTCATCATAAAGGCTCTCATATTCATCTTGTAAATCATCAACAGAAATGTCACAAGGGGATGAAGATACCTCGGTTTCATCATCTTGTGCCATCAAGCAAAGGTTTGCTCTTTCCTCAAATTTTTCATCTTCAGCTTTAGAGCTTGAAGTTTCACTGTTCGACCACGCAGCTGCTACCATTGCTTTCTTGGATTTCTTATTTTTCTTTGGTGTCTCATCTTTCAACAATGGACATTCTGACTTGAAGTGGCCAGGTTTTTTTGCATTCGTAGCAAATTAACTCCTCATTTTAATAGAGTCATTTTTGTTTTTGAATTTCCATGAAGCACCTTGATATTTTCTAAACCCTCTTCTAGCTAATCTTTGATTTTTTCTGCCCATAAGCTTTATGAATTTTCTTGCAACCAGAGCTAACTCATCATCATCATCGTATGACAGCTCTTCCAGCTCTTCTTCAAAGATGCTGGCTTTAAGTGCAATGCTTTTTTTCTTTTTCTTTGCTTCCCTTTTATCTTCTTCTTCTTCCTCTTTAAGCTCCAACTCATGAGTTAGGAGAAAGCCACAAATCTCATCTAAGGTGATAACATTTAGATCTTTTGCCTTTCGAATTGCAGTCACTTTAGGCTTTCAATTTTTTGGTAGACTCCTATGCAGTCTCTTTACTAATTCATGTTCAGGAATAGGCTTACCTAGCTGACTCAATTTATTTGTGATGTTTGTAAACCTATCAAACATGCTGGTGATGTCTTCACCCGGCTTCATTTTGAACATTTCATAGTTATGTGTTAAGAGGGTAATTTTGGACTTTTTTACTTGAGAAGTCCCTTCATGGATTATTCTAAGTTTCTCCCACACTTGTTTAGCTATTGTACAGCTTGAGACTTTATTAAATTCAATGGGGTTCAAGGCACAATGTAATCTGTTGATGGCCTTAAAATTTACTTGAACTTTCTTAGTCTCAGCCTCGGTCCATTCAGAATTTGGCTTGGGCATCAACTCATTTGTTATCACATTCACGGTTGAGGGAATAAAAGGTCCATCAGTTATGACGTCCCACAATTCATAGTCTATAGCTCTAATATAGATTGACATCCTAGTGTTCCAATAAGGGTAATTAGAGCCATCAAACAGAGGTGGTCTGTTTGTTAATTGTCCCTCAGCCACTACTGATCTTAGTTAAGCCATTTGGATCCTCCCAAAGGGTGTTAGACCTTAATAACAGGGAACTTGCTCTGATACCACTTGTTGGTCCCAATAATATGTGCTAGAGGGGGAGTGAATAGCACAAATCGGCTCTTGACAAGATGAGGAACTAATTTTTAACACAAAGAAAATAAAAACAAAGTAGACAATGCACATCAATTTAGAGTGGTTCAGTCTAAGACCTACATCCACTACCTTGATTATTGAACCAAGGATTTTCTCAACAAATCCATTAAGAACCGGTGAAATTCACAAGCTTTTACCAAGCTTTACAATGGCTTTTACAAGGCTCAGCCAAATCCTTTCACAATAGTTTTTCATAGGCTAAACTAAAACCCAAAGTGGTTTTTCCAAGGCTCAAACACAACCTACAATAATCAAGCTATCCCAAGCTTGAATAACCCCTTAGAGTGACTTCCTCACTCTTAAGAATACAAGAGAAGTAGTGAAAGAAAGTACCTATGATCACTGGTTGATTTGAGTGGTACAAGATTGAATGCAAATTACAAATTCAAGGAATAAGCGCTCAAGTGCAAACAAGTGCAGTGAAGATTTTCTGGTTTTTCAACTCTCTATAGGTCAAATTTCATTCAAGGCTTCTAAGAACTACTTTTTAATTGTTGGAAGACCCTTTTATACTTGGAGAAACATCTCTGATGGTAGTTTGATTGTTTTTTAGCCGTTAGAGATAGTTGGAAGTCTGTTCTAGCCGTTACTCTATCCTTTAGTGCAGCTTTCAAACTTGTAGGCAGAATGCTCTTAGTCGACTACTCGATATCTTAGTTGGCTAATTTGTCTCTATTTTTTGCTCTCTGTCTCTAGCAATTGTGGTAGTAACCACTTAGTCGAGTGACTAATTCTTGGTTGACTAAGTTGTCTCTGTTTCTCAAACTCTTCAGCCCACCATTTCTCCAATTTGAATCTTGGCCAACCAACATTCTTTCTTATTCAACTAATGAGCTTCCTCCTTGCTAATCAGTCATGTCTCATTATTTTTATCTCCCTTTTTCTTTTAATATACACTTTAAAGGATTGATTTATAAATTTTATACATTAATTTTCCTGCACACTTAAGTAAAGGCATTAGATACAAATGAATGGGAATGTTTTACTATCATCAAAAACTAATGGAGTCAACACACAAAGGGACTCACGATTACCCTAATAGGGGAGTGACTTGACTAATGCTAGTGTTGGATCAAGGCATAAAACTTTTAGTCGGGAAAGGTAGCAAGATTCAAGATAGAGTAGTCAAGCTATTGATTGTTACAATAATTGTGGAGTACGGCATAATGGACGATGTTTCCATACTACGAGAGCTTGTTATGGGTGTGGTTAACTTGGGCATATTAAGAGGAATTGCCCAATGGCTCATCAATCACAAGATTTTGCTCGTAACTTTACTCAGCCAGTTTTATCTGCTCCTTTAGTAGCCCCCTCATCTGATCGGGGGGCTAGTGAATCGAGGGGTAGAGGTGCTATTACTTCCTCCTAGAGCAGGCCGTCTGGGTTTGGACGTCAAAGTTCTGCTGGTAGGGGCCAAGCGAGGGTATATGCTTTAACATCCCAATAAGCCTAGACATCCAATGCAGTGGTCTCAAGTACTCTTTCTGTTTGTAATATGGATGCTCGAGTATTGTTTGATCTTGGTGCTACCTATTCTTTTTATTTCTCCATGTTTTACACTTCGTCTGGGTAAGGATCATGTCAGGAGAGAAGAATAATTAGAGGTGTCTGCTCCTTTAAAAGGGTATTTGTAGCCGAATGGAAATATGAGTCTTATGTAGTTTGAGTCAAGGACAAATACACTTTGGTGAATCTAGTGGTGTTAGACACCTTAGACTTTGACGTGATCTTGGGAATGGATTAGCTATCACCCTACCATGCCAGCGTGGATTGTTATCATAAATTGGTTAGATTTGATTTCCTGAATGAGCCACCATGTAGTATTTAAGGGGATAGAAGCAGTGCTCCAACCAATTTGATATTGGTCATGTCAACCAGAAGGCTCTTACGATAGGGTTGTTCAGGTTATTTGGCTATGGTAAGGGATACTTAGTGAAGGTTGGAGATATAAGCCAAGTGTCGATGGTGAACGAGTTCATGGATGAATTTCCCGAGGAACTACCAGGTTTGCCTCCCGAGCGAGATATTGAATTTTGCATAGATTTGATTCCTGACCCTAGACCTATATCCATACCCCCATATAGAATGGCACCTGTGGAGCTTAAAGAGCTTAAGGATCAGTTAGAAGATTTGTTGGATAAAGGCTTCATCCGTCCTAGCATCTCACCACGTGAAGCACCGGTGTTATTTGTAAAGAAGAAATATGGGTCACTTAGATTATACATTGACTACAGACAGCTTAATAAAGTGACGGTCAAGAATAAGTAACCCCTTCCAAGAATAGATGATATATTTGATTAACTACAAGGAGCACAATGTTTCTCTAAGATAGATCTACGGTCTGGGTACCATCAGTTGAGGATTCGAACAAGATATGGGCATTATGAGTTCCTGGTGATGTCTTTTGGGCTTACGAATGCCCCTACGACCTTTATGGATTTGATGAATTGAGTGTTCAAGCCCTATTTGGACAAGTTCATGGTGGTGTTTATAGATGACATCTTGATCTACTCGAAGAGCTAAGAAGAGCATGAGTAGCATTTTAAAATAGTGCTCCAAACTTTGAGAGAACATCGATTGTATGCCAAGTTCTCCAAGTGTGAGTTTTGACTTGAAAACATTGATTTTTGGGTCACGTGGTATCCAAGGATGGGGTACAAGTCGATCCAAAGAAAGTTAAGGCAGTGGAAAAGTGGCTAAGGCCAACATCAATTATAGAGATTAGAAGCTTTTTAGGTTTGGCTGGTTATTATCGTCGCTTTGTGAAGAACTTCTCCAAAATAGTTGCCCCTCTGACTAAGCTGACACGTAAAGATACAAAATTTGAGTGGTCAAGTGCTTGTGAGGATAACTTTGAGAAGCTTAAGGCATGCCTTGCCACAGCTCCAGTATTAAGCCTACCATAAGGCATAAGGGGTTATACGGTATTCTGTGATGCATCGCGGGTTGGTTTAAGGTGTGTATTAATGCAGCATGGGACGGTGATTACGTATGCATCAAGGCAACTAAAAAGGCATGAGTAGAATTACCCCGCACATGATTTGGAGTTGGCAGCAATCATGTTTGCCTTAAAGATTTGGAGACATTATTTGTATGGTGAGACTTGTGAGATATATACGGACCATAAAAGTTTAAAGTATATATTTCAGCAGAGGGATCTTAACTTGCGACAATGTAGGTGGATGGAGTTGCTAAAAGATTATGATTGTACTATTCTCTACCATCCCGGTAAGGCAAATGTAGTGGAGAATGCCTTGAGTCAAAAATCTATGGGGAGTCTGGCACATATCTCTACAGATAGGAGATCCTTGATTAGAGAGATCCATAGTTTGGGAGACATGGGTGTGCGTTTGGAAGTTTCAAAAGCAAATGCATTGCTAGCACATTTTAGAGTGAGCCTATTTTAATGGACAAATTTAAAGAAGCACAAAGTCAAGATGAGTTCATAGCTAAGGCCTTAGAGGATCCTTAAGGAAGGAAAGGAAAGATGTTGACTAAAGGCACAGATGGAGTATTGAGGTATGGAACCAGACTTTATGTGCCCGATAGTGATGGATTGAGGAGAAAAATATTGAAGGAGGCGCACATGGTAGCCTATGTGGTGCATCCAGGAGCTACAAAGATGTATCAAGATTTGAAAGAGGTATATTGGTGGGTAGGACTTAAGAAAGATGTAGCTGAGTTTGTCTCCAAGTGCCTAGTTTGTCAACAGGTTAAGGTCGAGCATTAAAGGCCTACAAGGCTACTACAACCATTACCAGTGCCTGAATGGAAGTGGGAGCATGTCGCAATGTACTTTGTAATGGGCTTGCCTCGAACTAGTGGGGGCTATGACTCAATTTGATCATAGTAGATCGGTTAACAAAGTCAGCCCATTTTTTTTTGGTTAAGACTACTTACGGGACTACGCAGTATGCTCAAGTTTATGTGGATGAGATAGTACGACTGCATGGTATCCCCATTTCTATAGTATATGATAGAGGAGCACAATTCACCAGTCGGTTCTGGGGAAAGTTGTAGGAAGCATTGGGCACTAAGTTGGATTTCAGCATGGCTTTCCACCCTCAAACTGATGGGCAATCTGAACGGATGATACAAACATTGGAGGATATGTTGAGGGCCTGTGTAATAAACCTTGGGGTCAACTGGGATCGATATCTACCCTTGGTGGAGTTTGCCTATAACAACAATTTCCAAGCTAGCATCCAAATGGCACCATTTGAAGCATTATATGGACGGAGGTGTAGGTCACCTATTAGATGGCTAAAGGTGGGAGAAAGGAAACTCTTGGGGCTTGAGTTGGTGTAGGACATCACCGAGAAAATACGCATGATTCGACAGAGGATGTTGTCAGTACAAAGTAGATAGAAATCATACGCTGATAACAAAAGAAGAGACTTGGAGTTTCAGGTAGGAGATCACATATTTTTGAAGGTCTCACCAACAAAGGGGGTAATGAGATTTGGCAAGAAGGGAAAATTGAGTCCTCGGTATATAAGACCCTTCGAGATCTTATAAAGGGTTGGAGCAGTGTCTTACTGTTTGGCGCTACCACCAGACCTCTCAAACATTCACCCCGTATTCCATGTGTCAATGCTTAAGAAATATAACCCAGATCCATCTCATGTAATACGGTATGAAACTATCAAGTTGTAAGATGATTTAACCTATGAGGAGCAACCAGTGGCTATCCTTGATAAGCAAGTCAAAAAGCTCCGTTCTAAGGATGTAGCCTCAATGAAAGTGTTATGGCGAATCCACACCAGTGAAGAGGTAACATGGGAAGCCGAGGAGGAGATGCTGACCAAGTATCCACACCTCTTTAATACATAAAGGTATGCTACCTTATAGTTTGATTTAAATTCGGAGACTGAATTTCTTTTAGTGGGGGAGAATGTGAGACCTCGACCTCTGTAGCCTCATAACTAGGTGTAGACATGATAACCCGAGCTAAGGGTAATTTTATCATTTCTTTAGTGAGCCCCTAAAAGTATGCTTTCAAACTTTTTTAAGGCCTAAGTAGGCCTAAAGCATAAATGAATGATGAAAATAAGGACTAAATGACGAAAAAAATAAAAATAATGATGATTTCCAAAGTAAGGGCAAAATGGTCATTTTTCATTTTGGGTCAAATTTTTAATTTTTTGTAAACCTGAGTATTTTTAGACCATTGTGGACTTGGCCTCAGTGTCAAAAGAGTAAAAGATTGCACAAAGGATTAGAGAAGAATAAGCTAACTTACTGAGGGTATTTTTGTAATTTAAGTGGAGTTGGATAAGCTTGAGCTATAAATATCATCTTCCAATAGCTTCTTCTCACATTTTCCAGTAGCTTCTTCTTCTTCTTCCTTCTTCCTTCTCACGTTTCTTCATCCTCCATGGGAGTTCTCTTCAAGCTTCCATAACTCTCTCAAGCTAGCTCCACTTTTCATGCTTTTGTGCACCCTTTCATAGAACCTTTGTGCTCTTTCACTCTCTCACTTTAAAACC
>NC_030858.1:23665765-23693663 GCF_000208745.1 Theobroma cacao
GTTGTGTGTTGGTATTGTTAATTGCTCCCAAATTGCTTTTCATTTCAACAAGAAAATGGCTTTTGATGGAACAAGACCCATTTCACGCTGCAGCGAGAAACTATCGGGTTTTGGGGGTCACACTGGCTTGATTCTCGCTGCAGCAAGAAACTCTCGGGTTCTAGTACATTTCTTTCACTTCGATGAAGATTTTGGCTATCTTCCCGTCTGAAATGGGAAAAGTGGTACACATAAAAGTTGCAGCCCTATCTTTTAGCTTTCTAATGGTTTGAAAATCAGATCAATTGGACTTCCGTAGTGGTAGATATGATAGAAAAACAGAAACACATGCAAATTGACACTGTTTCTCATTACAGCGAGAAACTTGCTGTCATGCTTGCTACCTTGCTTGATTTTGTCATATTTTTCACCCATTTAACTTCGTGGATTGATCATGGGTTTTTGCAACACTATGAGGTTATTAATCAAAGTTTGAAAGGAGGGGCTTTTCATAAGAAATTAAATCAATTGCATTGTTTTTGAAACAAGTGCATCATGATTTCCAAATTCTTTCTATCGATTGCTTGTTCCCTTCTTATGTTCACTCACTGAGTTTATACTCACCTTTTTCAAATTCATGTTTTCAGATCAAGAGGCAGTCGGTAACTAGGTCGAGGTGTTCTCATAGATTCGTATCCTTGGTAGGTATCTTGGCATTTCGTAGCCGCACCTCCACCTTGGTCACTCTGCTAAAAGCCCAATGTCATTTTTGTTGTAAATACGTACCTGTGATGTAAAGTACTAAGATGTATACCTTAGACCATATATGTACATTTTGATTGGTAAAGCTACCATGAGTGGCAATAGTTAATGTTATTTTGAGATAATATAATTGCAGTTTTGATTGCTATAATTTACTATTAAAATACTTAAAGGGTTGAGATTATGAGATGTAAATGTAAAAATAGTTGACGGGATAATGAGTACGATTATATAAATAAGCTTGCTTGGGCTTAGTGGGCTATGTCCATTAGGCCCATGCGCTGGTCATGGCCCAAAAATTGAGTCATGACACCTCTTTTAGAAAAGTGTTATGCAAAGTGAGTCTCTAGGTTTCTTGATGCTGGAGCATGTGTTGGATTTACTGATCAAAGCTATCAAAGTATGCAACCATGATATCAAGTCGCTTCAAGTTTTCATCCAATGTGGCTATAATAGTATCAAATTTGATGTTTGACGAGTTAAATGGCATAATACTAGAGGATGGTTTAGCTAAAGTTGGTGGAAGAACATCTTCCTAATCATCATCATTATCATCATCACCATCACCGTCACTTTTTTACAAGCTCTTTTATGTACCCAAGTTCCTATATCAGCATAGTTTATATAACCTATTCTACTTAACATAATCTTCTCAAGTTTTTTTATCTTGGTTTAAGAATTAGCATCATCCATGGAAGAGACATCGATGTTAAAATGAGCAAGTATCTGAGTGATAACTTGGCCATACATAAGATTGGACTTAGTCCCTACCACAACTTTTATCATGTCAGAAAATATGAAACTTCCAAGATCAATAAGAGTGTTATGGTGTAGGAACCAAAGATTTTCCTTAGACACGAATGAGTGTTTACTAGACACTGGTCTTAAGGTCCAAGAAATGATCAAGTGTAAAATCCTATCCATCATGGACAGCCTAGTGCATGAATCAAGGGCACCTATATTATTCACATACAACTATTTCTTTAGTTCTTGACCTAACAACTGATCACTAATAGAAGTCATTACACTTGGTACACATTGTAACCCAAATACTTCTCTAACCAACTTACGGGTTCTTTTGAACATTCTACCCATAATGCAAGTAGTAAAGGCACCATCATAAACCTTTAGCTCATTATTCTCATTCCTATATTCCACAGTTGCATTGCTACAGAAAACTCTTACTAGCTTCTCAAATATAAGAATATTAAGACTTAAATAATTGTACCATCCCAAGGTTCTAAAATTCTCAATATATGGAAAACCAAATCGAGAAAGTCAAGATCTATTACTTGGCCCTGGTAGATGGTTCTCAAAGTAAAGAGATTCTTGTAGCGTTGTTGAGCAACATTGTTAGGCAAGTTCAAAGCCTGGAACCTTGTGACGCTAGATGGATCCAAATTACCTCTTTGAGATGGAACTTTGTAGTGCCTTTGAGGTGGAGCCATGGATAAGTGATTTTTCGAGTGAGAATCGACTAAAAGATGTGGAGAGTCAATCCTAAAAACCTATGGTCAAATATTGATTTAGAGGACTAGACTTTGCTCTATAGACAGTGGGTTTTTAGGTTTTGAATGATTTGAAAATGAACCAAAATACTCAATTTATAATGGAAGGAATTTAAGGGTTTTGAATGGGTTCAATGAATCTAGAAATTCTAAAGGAAATGAACTTGAAAGAGGTGATGAATCTAGGAAAGATTAGATGAATTGGGAAAAAGTCAACAGTTTAAGTGATTTAAATCCTGTCGAGCATAATCGACTATATATTGTGCCATAGTCGACTCTGGTTTCTTAAAAACATGGTTAGGCTTTTTAAAACAAGTGACTAGTTGACTTTTCAAAGGGTATAGTCGACTACGTCTTTCTTAAAACCATTTTTGAGCAAATGAAACCCGAACCTAGTCTACCCCATTTACAAAAGTAGTTTACTATGACTTTTAAATTTTGACTTGATAATTTCATTTTGGCTTTCAAAACACACTTAATTGGATTTTGGCTTTTTGAGAAAGCTTGACAAACAAATGAAGCATATTTGATACACAATTATGAGTGATTGAATATATATTTTTAAAATTCAAAAATCATTTTCAAAGATTATGATGAATGATTAGGAGGACTTTAGTTTGAATGTCTTGAATGCATAGTGTATGCATGTATGATTTGAACAATGTGTGGTGTAACATGCCATAATTAAATATACGATCATATATGCACATGATCAATCAAACAATATAATCAACTAATACATATATATGTACATACAAATATATTCACATGAATACTTAATCAAATAATTAACAAACTATACTAAGCACAAATTTCAAAAATATAATAACTATAGTGACGAGCATAATGATTCTATGTTTCAATCATTCAAGCATAAATTAAGAGTATCATTAAGCACAAGAATGATATGGTGTTTGAGAGACAATACTAATAACTTAGAACACCATTTGTTGAGATCTCACCAAGCTCATTGTTGAAGATTTCAAGTGCTCAAACATCATAGGACAATGTCAATGATCAACTCCCCTTTAATCATTCATTAGACTGCTTCCAACAAAGAGAAGGAATTAAATGGTTAATCACATTAAAGCATAATCTTACCTTCCCTTGAATGAATGTTGTTGAACCATTTGGGGATAAATCTTCTCATATGATAAATTAGTATTGAAGTGAGTATTCAATATATTAATCAAATACACAAATATTCATGAAACTAAAAGGTCATAAGCATTTAAATAAATATTCAATATGTGCTTCAAATGCTCCTAATTCTAAGAATATATGCACATTAGCTCCAATGTATGTCCAAGATATCATCAAGAATTAATTTTCAATTTCATCATGCATTGTCCATGCATTATCAATCAATCATTTTGAAAGAATTCTTTAATTCATATATGAATAATACTTCACGAAAGAATTTCTTCAACAAGAGTATATCATCAATTGTCAAAATGATATCATCATTAAGTACCTTTGGCAAGCTTATTTTTCAATTTTACAAGACATGTACCAAATCAAGTATATAATGATTGATAATTGATTTTATATGTGCCATACCTCAATGATCTTCATCACCGATGAATGATTTAATTTACCTTTTTCTTGTGCTATTGGCTTATATCATGTATGCTCTTTCTCCAAAATGAAAACTCAAACTTTTGTTTTTGGTACCCAAATTTTCTTGGGTCCTTTACAGTTAACAGCCTTGTTTCTCTTGTGAACCTTATCAATTTTTATCACTCTAGAATAAGTAAAAATAGTTCATTTTTTAACCCATGTATGCTTTACAACTTTGTCGTTAGGTGAGACAACTCTCAAAGGGAAAGATAGAGTGGAATGTCCAAATTTAAAACAACAAATACATCTAAAGGATCCATCTTACTTCTCATTATCTTTAACAAAGAAATTTTTAAGATGGGTTTCTTTTTAGGTAAAGTCATAGCCTAACCCTTTTTTGTTAAAGAAGGCCTTTCATAACTCCAACATGTCATTCAATTTTTATTGGCTATTTTGAAATCTAGAGAATATGTCATGCAAACTTTTGTCTTTCTTTTCATCTCATTCATTTCAACTTGCATGTTTTTCACATTATTCTCTAACTCAATCCTAGTTTTAACTAGGTTCTCTTTTCAACCTTAAGCTTTACTATGATGCCTTTATATTTCAACATTTTCTTTTCAAACTCAAAGATAAGATCATAAGCATCTTGCAATTCATCAAAGGTGTGCTCATTTTCATCATTATCATAAAAATCACTTATAGTCATCAAGTGCCATGGGATAAAGATTTGCAATTTCATCATCTTCTTCATCTTGTGAATCATCACCATCACTCTAAGTCACCATCATTCCTTTTTTTTGAAGTTTCTTGAAGTTGTTCTTTTATTAGGGCATTCATACTTGGTGTGATCGAGCTTCTTGCAATCAAAGCATATTAAGGGACCTCTTGAATACTCTTCCTTAGCCACATCCCTCTTTGTAAGTTTTCTAGCTCTAAAGTTCTTCTTCATGAACCTATCAAATTTTCTTGCTAACATAGCCATATCTTATTTATTTTCACTATCACTTTTAGTGTTTCTCTTATCCTCTTTAGCTAAAGATTTAAGGGCTAACCTTTTTTCCTTGATCTCTTCTTTCTTAGGTTTTTTTTCCCATGCTCATGTTTAAGTGTCATTTCATAAGTGAAAAAAGAACCTATAAGCTCATCTAGTTTAAAATCATTTAGATTTCTAGCCTTTTCTATAGTCGTGATTTTAGGTCTCCAAGACTTTGGTAGGCTATAAAGGATTTTCTTTACGAGTTGTGCGTTAAGGAAATCCTTTCCTAAATCTTTTAGACCTCAAACTATGTTGGTGAATCTCTCAAACATTTCATTAATTGATTCACCCTATTTTATCCTATAAAGCTCATAATCATGTGTAAGCAACTCAATTTTAGATTCCTTAACTTGGTTTTTTCCCTCATAGGTAGTCTTCAAGGTGTCCTAAATTTGTTTTTCATTTTCATGCATAAACACTTTGTTAAAATCACTAACACATAGGTAGTAAAGGAGAGTGTTATATGCTTTGTAATTGATTTGAATAAACTTCTTTACTTTATCATTCTATTTCTTTCTAATTATAATCACTACCTTGCTATCTACCTCTTTACAAAACACATGTGGCCCATTTATGTCACGACCCAAACTAAGGAGCCATGACTAGTGCAAGAGTCCAACAGACGAAGCTCGCGAGACCCAAGCAAGCCTAAAAAATTCATATCAAATCCGATCATACACAATTAACCAAGGGTTTCCACATCAAATATATTTATAATATAACTTAAATTCAAATGCATACAAGTTGCCCCTTGGCTCATAGTTCATACATGTTGCTGAACATATACATAAGCCATACATTAGCCAATAAGTGGGTTCATCTCATACAACCCTTAAGAAAATAACAACATACCACAATGCAATGCAACACATATTGAAAACTAAATTAAAAGTAGAAGACCTAAAGTTAGACTCAGCATTGTGGACCCATCAAATAAGAGACCTATCGGATGCTAAAATTGGTTTGTCAAAGGATAACCTTAGCCACACATTGTCCAATGACCTATTTATTTGCACATGGTACTACAAATGGGTGAGTCATCTAATACTTAGTGAGAAGTGCAGATAATTCAAACATATTAATGTAAATGATCAAATACACAATTGTATATACATATATTGCATTATTGTGCAACCAAAATATTCTAACAAAGATCTCTAAACATTAAGGGCATATCATTCATCCCTGGTGGTCATTCCACAAATCTCACAAATCCTGTTCATGTCATTATGTCTCCACAAATAGTGCACAAAAAATTAGGCCTACCTTCGAAGCCATTACAAATTGAACCTTCATAGGCACAGCATAGTTGCCAAAGCAACACATCAAATCTAAACTTATCTTTGCCTTCTTGAGGCTATAACATATCACTCATAGTTCAAATCATAATTGTAGAGTGGTCCTCTTTAGACATAGTTAAAATCACGCTCGGTTGCCAATCGACAGAATCAAATAACGCTTAGGGCTAAGTTGCTAGTAGAGCATCAAATCACGCGAGTGCCAAAGCAACAGGTAGAAAGTCAAAGTCATCATCTAGAGATACTTGATTGATGGCATTGACACAATTCAGGTAGGAATCATAGGTGAGACTAATACCACCATCCTTACTTGCCACCATTCTTGCAAGCACAGAACAAAGTCACAAGGAATAATACTCCACTCAACCTCAAATCAAATCAATGTCCGGAACTCTCATTATCGGACGAACACAATTCCATAAATAAGGCCATCATGCCTTTGATACCACGTATGTAACATTTACAACATAAATCACACTTAACGAGCTTCAAACATTACTACGCTTAATATAGTTCTAAATACCCTTAACTCTCCAAGGCATCAATTATTCATAATTTTCTAAGAGATCAATCGTCTTGGGTAAGCTACTCCTAGATGTCATCATTCTCACTAGACCTCCTAGTCTAGGCTTAGATATACACCATTGTGTAGCTTACACTATAGCACACATGCACATCACATATAACATATATACATATACATAGTTTACTAGCTTAGACATATTCATCTAGGCATACATACACCATTCAAGCACCATGGCAATGCATTAACAACGCGATAAGCATTACATGCTTTTATTCAAATAATTAAACCCACTCATAGTAACAGTCGAAGGTTACTTCACAGCCAAATCGAGCTTTTCTTACCTGCAATGATTCTCTAGCTCACCAACGTGCTACTAGCCTTATTCTTCCCTTGAACAAATCCAAACAATAATTATTTCTTAGCTTTCGAAAGTTCTAAACTTTTTAAAATAGGCTTTTCTCTAATCATTCATGGTTATAAAACCTAGATTTCAAATATTAAGTTCAAAGGGTGTAAATCCTTACCTTAGATGCTACGTTACCCAAATCCAAGCTCCTAATCTCTAACAAACTCAAAGAAGAAAAATCACCCAAAGCTGGGGCAAATAGATTTCTAAGTTATTAACCGACATAACAAAAAATCAATTTGTAAAAAGGTGTAATCTTACCTCAATAATGGTTTTCCAAGCTCAGATCTATTCTAAACAAGCTCTAACATCTACCGGACCCTCCACTCCTATCCCAGCATGCTATTCACTCCATTTCCATGTCGCAGGGGTCCACCCAAGACCATACAACAGCCACACATGTGAAACCTTTAGTCATCAATGGCAACGGGCAAAATATGGAGTCTAACAATCAGCCGCCTTTATCCCCACATGTTCAGAAGAAGTCTTTTTTGGCAATTACGGCGGGAGAAAAGCAACTCGTGATCCCTCTATCCCGTGAACCTTTGTGATACTTGTCAAAAAGTATCAATACTTGAGGTGAAAAGTATGAAAAAAGAAAGCCTTGAGCTAAATGCTTAATTAAGGCCATCTCTTCTTCCTCTTTCCCAATTGCTATCAAAACTAGTCTAAATTTGACCTCAACTCAAGTTTTAAATTGATTAAGGTAAGGTTTCCAACCTTTCAAGCAATTTTTTCATGTTTCCTTATTTTTTTGCTTTTTTATTAGGAGAAAAGACAAAAAAAAACTACTCTTTTCAAATTCTAAAAAAAAAGAAAAGTAAAATAATGAATATCAAAAGCTTTGTTTCTTGTTTTTCTTATAAAAGAGAAAAAGGAAAAATTTTTTCTTTTTTTATGTCTTTTCATTTTTTGTTTTGGAAAAAAGTCACGTTGACAAAAACCTATGCTTTATTTTTTTGGTTTTATCAATAATTAAGTGCTAAGACAAAAATGGTTCCTTCGTGTGTCCTAATTCAAAGAGTCTCTATGAAAGAGATTAGCATGGCTCTACTTAAAAGTTGGCTTCTTATTGTTTTCTATATGCTGAGTTCGGTTTCACTCAAAGCTAAAGGTTCTCGAGCTGTTCCTCATTGTCATCCCACTTGGACTAGCAAGGCACGCTAGCCTTTACCCAGTACAGGCTTCAAATAGACTAGGTTCAATATGAGTGGCAGTATTTTACTAGCTTATGTGAAGATTATCACCTCATGAGAGCGCAGCTACTTAACCCCATCCTAATGAGGACAGAGCTCGAGTATAAGGCTCATGCATGAATTCAATGTGTCATGTGTGTGAAGGAATGGTCTAACCTTTAATCACTCATCTCATGCCCTCTATCCTAAATGCCCACAATTATTTAAGCGAATAAATAACATGCAATCACAAAGAAAATGGGTAAAATAATAGTATTTAAGATTAAGGAAATAAAATATCATCAATTAATTAGGTTTTGTATAACTTATGATTATTTAATGGCTGGACTCTCAAAAAATCCCTAGTGGACTTGCCAAACTGTCATAATGTGTGGGTTCAAGAACCCATTTGCCTCGACATGAAAATTTTAAGGAGTTGCCACTAATCTTTTTTATTAGGTGTGATTGGCCACTTATTAAATTTTTTCTATTCAACGAGGTTCTAAATTGATTTTAGGTTCGTATAATGAATAGAGATCGGTTTACATAATTAAGGTTGGGCTCGAGAGTACAGTTACACACAAGGAAGGTTTAACATCCCCGTGACGCCCATTGAATGAATGGTAACAAATAATCAATTATTATCCTATTTTGACTTTAACCTTTAATTTTATTCCTATATTTCCTTAATCATTATTCAATTTTTTTATTTTTGATTTTATTCACGACCTAAAGTCCATTATTCGATTTTGTGGAGGTGACTTTCACATGATGCAATTGTGAAATGCATGACATAAATCTCGATAAATTTCAAGGGAAAACCTTTTCTTGAGAACATCTCCCAAAACCACTCGTCATATTGGTGGGATTCGAGGTTACTTTTTTACCTAGGGAATTACTCAGGGAAACCCGTATTTGCAAGCTTATCAAGCAAATCCCAACATCGAGGTAATCATTTACAAGTAAAAACAATATTCTCATGAATGCAACCCTAGTACGAGTAAAGGCTTTTTACTAAGAACATTCCCCAAGCCTTCCCATCATATTGGTGGAACTCGGAGATACTCTTTTAGGTCCAGATTGTGGGCCTTAACAAGCCCCATTCTCATTTTTCCCTTTTCTTCCTTATTGGGCTCCCCTTTTTCTCTTTTTATTTTTTTTTTGGACCACCTCTCTCCTATGTTACACCTTCTCCTTCTTTGGGTTTTTTCTTTAGGTTGTGTGCCCACTTCCTCTTTTCTCCTCTTTTCTTTCTTTTCCAAAAATGAAATACACTTGTTAAGGTTCGAACCATGGACTTTACAACAAGTTAGTATAGCCCTTACCATTGCACCAAGTCTTTTTTCTTTATTTTTTTCTCTTTTTCTTATTTTTCCCTTTTTTTTCCTTTTCTTTTCTCTTTTTCTTATTTTTTGCTTTCCTTTTTTTATTTTTTTATTTTTATTTTACTCTTTTATACCTAAACGGTTCCATTTAACACTTTCTACCCAAACCCTAAATATAAAAATAAAAAATAAACATTTTAATTCATTTTCTTATTTCATTTTCTCTCACTAGTTATATTTCTCTCCCCTTTCTCTAAAACAAATCTGGTCTCCTCCCAACTACCAACAAGTGGACACCATCCTCACTGCTATCATCGATCACCATCGTCACCGACCGTCATTCGTCGTTATATCTATGAAAACCTTTTCCTTCTCCTCTTTCATTTGAACGTTTTCCCAAAAACTCACTCTATTTTCCTATATCTATAAAAAACCCAAAACCCAAAAAGAGAAAGAAATAGAACAAATAAAAATAATAGCACATTTTCTTTTTGTTTTCTATTTTTTTTTACGCTTGTAATGGTTTTGGTTTTTAGTATGGTATAGGTTGCTAGATTTTTTCCCTAGGTTTTTTTTTTCTTTTGGGTTTTCTTATAGTTTGTAAGCTAGTGGTTGTTTTCCAAGTTTTTTTTCAAAACCAAAAATGTTTTTTTTTTTTTGCTTTTGGTTTTTTGGGTTCTTATAAAACCTGGTTGTCTGGTTTTTTGGATAATAAGGGAAGGGGTACTCGTGTGTTTTAGGTTAAAGGTGGGTTGGAGAGAGTGTTGAGGTGCCTTTAGGCAAATAAAGGTGGCAGTCGCCTAGCGGGCTACCATGACAATCTATCAAGCAATTGCCACAGCTTTTCTTTCTTTTATTTTTTTTTTGAAAATTTTAAAACAATTTATATTATTACATGTTAATGAATTTACGTTCATATATTTACCAATATGAATTAGTAAATTTATGGGTTGTTTAAACTTTTCTTCTAGGTTGCGTTGTTTATAATCTTGGAATTAGCTGTGGTACATTATGCTTGAAATGGTTACTACTTTTGAGAAAGCTTCTGGAAAGGTAAATGTTCTCTTTCTCTACCCATTTTCTCTCTCTTTCTCTCTCTTATTTTTGAATTATTGTTGCTGAAAATATTGTAGAAAATCCCTACTAAACTATGGCCAAGAAGGTTAAGAGATGTTGTAGCTGTTTATGCTTTTATTGAGAAAGCTCAAAAAGAACTTGGTCGAGAGTATGTTTAGAATTCCCATCTCTTTTTCAAATTTTATTCTTTATAGTATAAGATAGATAAAAAGGAAAAAAGAACATAAGATAACTCCTCTTTTATATATACATTAGGTATATATGTTTTAGGGTTTTTTTTTTTTGGCTCAATATATATGTTTCAAGTTGTGTTAGCAAATGTCCATCCATTTATTGACACAAACAACCATCCATCTATTAATAACGTATAATTCATAACCTTTTTTTTGTAAGAAATGTGTAATTCTACATTATCACAAAAGTATGGTGAAGATTCATCGTCTCAGCTAGAATTCGATCCGCATGCTTAAAATCTTAAAATCTTTTCCTTTGTTGGACTTTGATACTTTTTTAGTATGGCGTACAATAACACATTTAGTTTTATGTTTATATTTGTTTGACATTTTTAGATATTGTGTGTCTATGACGATTTCTAATTGCATGACCTTGACTTTGAATTTTAGATTTTAATGTGTATTTTTTTTATAAATTTTGGATGTCAATTATGGATGTCAATTGTTAAGTTATTACCGAAATTTTAGTTGGTAATTTCCGTTAGAAAGGCATTATGGATCTAGTTCCAATGGAATTTCCGTGGGAAATGCTTCTCCAATGGAAAATTCATTAGAAATTTCCAAAGGAATTTCATTGGAAATGCTTATCCAATGAAAAATTATGTTGCAAAAGCATTTCCAACAGAACTGATATAAGACAGCCGACGGATTTTGTAATTTTTTAGACAAAATTGTTTGTCAAAAATTTCTGTCAATTTTCAATGGAAAATATTTTCGATGATGCTTTTACCAACAAAATTTACAATGAAATTTTTTCGTTGGAAATCCATTGATGAAAGGTATTTCCAATGGAATTTTAACTTTTTCCAACAAAAAATTCCATTGAAAAAAGCTTTTTTTTGGTAGTGACATGTTCAAACAATCATAGCATTTTAATAAATTCAACTTCACCACTTCTTTGAGGATTTTCTATATATTCAAAAATATCTTTTATTCATTTTCAAAGCTAATTAAATTCAATCAATCTTGTCATTTCAAAACAAGAATGAAGTTAACACACTTCATGCCTCAAATTTGGACATTCCACTTTATCTTGCTCTTATAGAATTGTTACACAAAGAGATAAAGTAGGTAGATATGTATGGATTCCCAAAGGAACCAAACCTCCACAAGATAAGATGATAGAGATTAATGTGGTTAAAAAAGCAACAGAGATCACTAACCTAAAATGACTGAAGAGAGTTTGGGTACCAAAAACAAAAGTTTGAGTTTCTTTTTACAAGAGAAGCATACATGGTCTAGGTCAACAGCACAAGAAAGAGATAAATTAAATCATTCATTTGTGATGAAGATCATTGAGGTATGGCATGTGCAATATTGATTATCAATTCTTACACATTTAATTTGACACATGTCTTATGAATTTGAGAAAAATACTTGCTAAGGGTACCTAATGATGGTATACTTTTGTTGAAGAAATTATCGTTTGAACTATCATTAGAAAATTATTGCAAAATGATTGATTGATAGTGTTTGGACATTATATGATGAAATTGACAGCTAATGCTTGAAGATATCTTGGACACACATTGGAACCAATGTGCATACACTCTTGAAATTATGAGTATTTGAAGCATATATTGAATATTTATTTAAATACTCATGGCTACTAGTTCCTTGAATACATGAGTATGAGATTGACATGTTGAACGTTCTATTTAAATGCTCATCTATCATATAATCATTATTTATCCCCATGTTCATCACATAATCCATCAAAGGGAAGGTAAGATTATGCTCTAATGTGATTAACCACTTAACTCCTCTTTGTTGGAAGCAATTTAATGAATGATTAAAAGGGGAGTTGATCATTGGCCTTGTCCCATGATGATTGTGCGCTTTAAATCTTCAACAAATGAGCTTGGTGAGATCACAACAAATGGTGTTCTACGTTATAGGTAATATCTCTCAAGCACCATATTAATCTTGTGCTTAATGATGCTACTAATTCTTTCTTGAATGATTAAAACATAGAATCATTATATGCTTCTCACTATAGTTATAATTTTTTTTAATATTTGTGATTGGAATAGTTTGTTGATCATTTGATCAAATATTTATGTGAAGATATTTGTATACATATATATATGTGTATTTGCTAATTTTGTTATTTGATTGATTGTGTGAATATGTGATTGTATATTTAATTATGGCATGTTGCATTACACATTGTTCATATTATACATGCATACACCATTCACGCAAGTCGTCCAAGACTAGGACCTCAATCATCTCTCATGATTTTCAAAAGAAAAAAAACACACTTCACAAGTTCCAAAATATATCCTTAATTTTTCAATCTAGTATACATGGTTTTCAAATGATTTTTAGAGCCAAAAATCAATTCTCATATTGTCTTGTTGAGTTCTAAACAAACCTAAATAAGTTTTCTAAACCTTATCAATAAATCGGGGTCATTTTAAAGTATGTTTAAAGCCAAATTCTTCATTTAACTTAACCTTGATCTACTAGTACAATAAATATAGTCAATTATAGATGATTTTAAAGTCAAAAGTCAAAGTAGGAAAGACATATTCGACTATGTAACTGAGAGGGTTTACTAGGCTAAGCTTTTAAATAGTGTAAAATTTCTAATTTTGAAAACCATAGTCGACTATAACCCATGTACAGTCAACTATGCCCATTGGTTTCTTAAATTCTTTGAATCCTTCACTCTCCCAAATTCATCCAATCCTTCTTAGATTCATCCTCTCCTCCAAAATTCATTTCCCCTTTCAAGTTCATCGCTCTGAGTATTCTAGATTCATAGTGCCTTCATTCACTGTAAATAGGGAACGTTTCTTCAATTCTAAATTATTCCAAAATCTAGAAAACAACTTTTACAATGCATAGTCTAGCATCCAAAAGTTCTTCACAGCCGAATCTTCATACTCTTCAATTGGTCATTGCTTCAAAGTTCTCCTAAATCGCAACACTGAAACGTCAAAAAGTCTTTACTAAAAAGGGTCGAACAAACTTCTTAAGTGCAAATCAGTTTCAAGTGCTAAGCTTTGCTGACTCAACTGCCTTTGAATGGTGTCGGAATGGATTTTGTTAGCTTTATTCTTGCTTTGAAATGACAAAATTAATTGAACTCAATGAGCTTTGAAAATGAATGAAAGATATTTTTGAATATGAAGAAAATCCTCAAAGGAGCGTTAAAGCTGAACTTAAAAGAAAAATATATTGAAATGCTTTGATTGTTTGAACATGTTTTTAATATGAATGATCATGCTCTTGAACTTTATCACGACCCAAATCCGAGGGTCCGTGACCAGCACACAAGCCTAGCAATCAAGCCCACTAGACTCAAGCAAGTCTCAGAATCCAAAATCATATAACACAAGCCAAGGGATTTAATAATCAAATATTCATAATAAAACCAAATATAATATATTATTGTGAGACCTTAACCTTTATAGACTCGTAGCTAGAAGTAGACGCGATATCACTAACTATGGGTAATTTTGTCATTTCCTTAATGAGCCCCTAGAAGTAAGTTTTCAAACAATATTAAGTCCTAAGTAGGCCTAAGGCATAAATGAATGATGAAAATAAGGGTAAAAAGATGAAAGAAATAAAAATAAGGATGATTTCCAAGGTAGGGGTAAAATGGTCATTTTTCATCTCGAGTCAAAATTTTTAAGTTTTCATGAACCCGAGTATTTCTAGACTACTATGGACCTTGTCCCATTGTCAAAAGAGTAAAAAGATTGCACCAAGGATTGGAGGAGAACAAGCCAACTTGTTAAGGGTATTTTCATAATTTAAGTGGAGTTGGATAAGCTTGAGCTATAAATATCATCTTCCAGCAGCTTCTTCTTCTTCTTTTTCTTCCTCCCATCTCACGTTTCTTTCACCTTCCTTGGAAGCTTGTTATGAAACCTCCATAACTTCTCTCAAGTTAACTCCAACTTTCATGCCTTTGTGCTCTTTCACTCTCTCACTTTAAAACCCTTGAAAGATCTTACTTCCATACTTTCTCTAACTAGCTAGGTGTTTTAGAGAGAAAAAGAGGGAGCTTCTATAATATATTGGAAGAATTTTGAAAAGAAATTCAATTACAACCCACCAAGGTGAGTGAACTTGCATTAAAATGTTTTGGGATTAGGGCATATGTGTTTGATGAAATCCATTGAAATATTTTATCTGTTTTTCTCTAAAATATGCATGGGAACAAGCTTTTAATGAAATGTTTTGTGTTGTGGAATGCAACTGTGATGAAGCCATGTGCCTTGTGTTATGTTGATATATATGTATATATATATATATATATATAATATGTATTAATAGTATTATTGTTTGTAATTATAACCGAGCCTGTGCGTGATGTGAGGGAGCACATGCCGATGATGATGGGTGCGGGAGTGTGGATGATGATATTGCCGGTGCACGATGTGGGGGAATGCACACGATGACTCCAGCTATTTGCGCGATGTGGGGGTTGCACATGAGCTGGGTAAGACGGTGGTGGTATTGGTGTTTATATATGTATATTGTAATATATATGTATATATGTTTATGCAATAAAAATTCATGAATATGGTATATGGTTGTAATGCATGTGAAATTTTGCATGTTGAACCTTGGAAATTGCCAAGTGTTTTCAAGTTGATTTTGTCATTGCAGTAGAATGGCCTTTTCTTGAGATGATGAAAATTTTTCCTTGGTGTCCTGTTTCTTGCTGCAACGAGAAACTCTCGGGTTTGGAGGGTTTACACTAGCTTGGTTCTTATTGCAGCGAGAAATTTGCTGAAGCCTCTTGTTGTAGTGAGATTTATTCTCGCTGTAACGAGAAACTTTCTGTCTTGATTGTTACCTTGTTCGGTTGCTACCCTATCTTCCACTTCTTTAGCACCATAGTTGTTCATGGACTTCCAACAACAAGGAATTAATTAATTAAGTTTGAAATGAGGGGGGTTTAGTGAAAAACCCTCGGCCAGTTGATAATTTGAGCTAAATTTTGCTGTAGCGAGAATGCCTTTTCGTTGCAGCGAGGACCCGTCATTTTACTTGACTTACTTGAATGCTATTAAAGTTTTCACTCTTCAAATCCTTTGTTGTGCTTGGATCCTTTATCGTCAAGTGATTAACTCATTAAAGGTTTAATGAGGGGTTTTAATAAGAACTAAACTAAATTGCATTGTTTATGAAAATTAGTGCATCATGATTTCTTTAAACTTTCCTTATCATTTGCTTGTTCCCTTCCTTTGTTCACTCACTGGGTTTATACTCACCATTTTCAACTTCATGTTTTCAGATCAGGAGGCAGCCGGTAACTAGGTCGAGGTTTCCTCGTAGATTCGTTTCCTTGGTAGGTATCTCGGCATTCAATAGCTGAACTTTTGCCCGAGTCTCTCTGCTGGAAGTCGAGTATCCCTTTTGGTTTTTTATAGACAAACCCAATGTAAATTATTAAGATATATGTTTTAGACAATATATGTATATTTGACTGGTAATGCCATTATGAGATGGCAATGGTTAACATTATTTTGGATTAAAATTATGAAATATAACTTTAGCAACTTTTGATGGAATGATGAACAAGTCATATAGATAGGCTTGCTTGGGCTTGGCGGGCTATGTCCATTGGGCCCATACGTCGATCATGGCCAATAATTTGGGTCGTGACAATTATCCCTGGCACATAATTCATACAAATGTTTATAGGGCCATAGTTTGCCATCCAAGATGGGTTCGTACATAACAACTCTTACATAAGTTCATATGGCACATCGTGCTTGCATATAAAACCACAACAGAAGACTTCAACTGACCTAGCAGAGTGACCGACATGTAATTAGAACCTATCGGATGCCAAAATTGGTTTGTCTGTAGACAACCTTTGCCATGCACCTCTGTGGTCTATTTATCTGCACATTGTACACAAATAGGTGAGTACTATAATACTCAGTGAATGGTGCAGATAAACAAGATCATATATAAATAAATATATATACATATAAATATCGTATTCTCGGTGCAACCACATAATCCAACAAACATCTCTAAACATAGGCCATATTACTATCCCTAAATCTCCAATAAGAGAACATATCATCATCCTCAATGTCTCCAAAGATCATCACACATATCATTTGCTTACCCTCGAAGCTGATCAAAGCTATTCACATCATTTTCCATAGCACATTCTAGTCGTTAAAGTATCACAACACATTCATATCATATTTATCTAAGCCTCTCACGGTTATCTCGCGTCGTCTACAAAACAAATCAACAAGTGGTCCTCCCCTGGGCATAGTCAAATCATGCTCGATGGCCAACCAACTGAGACTTAAATCACACTCAAGGTAAAGCTGCTGGCAGAGAAATAGATCACTCACATGCTGAAGCAATAGGTGGAGAACAAATCACGCACAGCGTTAACGGATAATCAAATCATCGACTAGAGTAATCTCTTGATAGTCGGCATCACTCAGAGTATTCTCAAATAGGTGGCATCAAAGCACTATAGGTTGGAATCACACGTGAGATTAGTGCCACTATCCCTGTTTACCATCATCCCTGCAAGCACACACATAGTCACAAAGTGACAGAATTCCACTCATCCATAAATTAGATCAACATTCGAAACTCATCCCTCAAACTGAAAAACAAATCCACAAATAAGGCTATCATGCCTTTATCATCCACACATCCATAATATATCACAAATCATATGTTTGTCAAGCTTCAATCGTATATAGCTCAGTCAAGTTTCTAAGTGCCTCTATGTCTCAAAGCATCATTTGATCAAATCCTCTTAACATCTCATTCACCTAGGGAAATCTACTCTTAGGGTTCATTATAATCTCTAGACATCCTAGTCTAGGTACACACACCATAAGCCACCTATGTGGCTCACATCACAGCACACAAACACCCATTCCACAGTTTGGTTCTCTAGCCTAGGCATTTACACCTAGGCAATCATATATATACATATATATACATACACACATTCTAAAACCATGGCAGCTCCTTTATCAAGGCGTATACATCACATGCATTTTAATCAAACCCACTCACAGTGACAAATTAGAAATATTTCCAGCCAAGTTTTGATCCTTAGCCTCCAATCATCCTCTAGCTTGCCAACAAGTTGGTTTAACTCTGTTTCCCCCTATCAAACACATTAGAACATGAAAATATTAATTATTCCTGTCTTTCAAAAAATGCCAACTTTTCCATAATTAACCAAATCTTAGCAATCCAACTGTTTAAACTCAAATCCTTCATTAACGAGCTAAACTCATACCTTAGAAGTTACATTGCAAGAATCTTGGCTCCAAATTTCAATAGAATTGAGGAAGATTCACCAAAGCTAGAAAAATTAGATTTTTTAGAATCTAAATGATTAAATTGAGAAATAATTGGTAAAAATGTTTAATCTTACCTTTAGAGGTGTTTCCCAAGCTCAAATTAGCCCTAATAATCCATTTGGGGCCTTGGGGTTTTTAAGATGGTAAATAGAGAAAATGTTTAGGAGTTTTTGTTAAATGGGCAAAATGCTTGTGAACCCTTTTTTTATTTTTGCCTTTCCTCAGTGATGTATTGATACGTTTGGCAATGTATCGATACATCTGCCATAATTTCGAGTGAATGTATCGATACATTGTCTCAATGTAATGCATTGATACATGTTCATTTTTTGACCAAATCTATTGATACATCCTTAAATATATCAATAGAATTCTTCTAGAACATCTCATATTGTTCTTCATCTTTTGACCAAATCTATCGATACATCCTCAAATAGATCGATAGAATTACTATAGAACACCTTATATTGTTCTTCTTGCCAAGAATGTATCAATATATGAGGGGATGTATCGATACATCTTCCTTTGTAGATAATTCTAAGCTTCCAAAACTTCCAAAAATCCAAGTTTAACACCCTAAAATCATTCCCTATTAATATCACACCTCAAATCATTCATTTAACTTAATCCCATACACATAAATTCACAAACATAACATCAAACTTAGATCAAAACCTCAAACTATGGGATTCATCATATATTTTCTCACACACTTGGCATACATAACATATAATCAATTTACTTAATTTATATCGAAAATTGGGGGTGTTACAAACTTAAAGAAATATTTCTTAATTTTCTCAAAGATCTCTTGTTCTCAAAACTCAAAGTGTTAGCCAAAGAATCAATTTCTTAAAAGAAAAGACTTGATTTTTAAATGAAAAGAAAGTGAAATCTATTTCTTTTTAACAAGAAGAATCGATTCTGTAAAAGGAAAAGTTAATTCTTAAGTAGAGATCAACAATGAATAATTGAATATAAGTAAAGAAAAAATCAATTCTTGGAAGACAGAAGCTTCAGGATTTGTGAAAAATTGACACCTCAAAGACAAAGAATTGATTCTAGAAAGACATAATGTATAAACCAGAAATGCAATGAAGAAAGAATCGATTCTACATGGAGAAGATATCGATTCTTGAAGCACCAAAACTGCAATTTAGAAACTTGCTAACTAACAAAGAGATGGTACAACTAGACAAAAGTGAAATGGCAAAAATTAAGATTAAATTCAAATGTCAACAGCAGACTATGATGAATAATCGACACCTTGTGACAAAAGAATCGATTCTCCAAGATTGCAAAAGTGTCACCTTCGAACCCAGTTGTGAAAGAACCGACACCTTTAACGAGAAAAATCTATTCTCCAAAGATAGAAAGCTACAAACTTTAAAAAGAAATCGACAACTCCACAATAAATAATTGATTTTACATATGCAACAGAATTGTGCAAGCTGTTTTAAAATTTGAGAAATGATTCAAATTTCACTCCAACAATAAAGAAATCTCAAAGGCTATAAATACCTACCTTGAGGATGTTAAAGTAAGGATTTTTGGAGAAAATTGAAAGAATTTGAATCATCTTTGAAGAAGAAAAGAGAGAAAAAATAAGAGAAAAAACTATGAATAAAAAATTCCACTGTTTGAGCAAGATCAGAGCCTAAAGATCACATTTTTATCCTTCATCTAATCTTTCTTAAGTTTAAACCTTCTTTGATCATATATATCTTTGAGAAGGCTTTCACTTTTTTTTATCTTAAACTTCTTTATCACCCTTTCCAAAGGTTTTGAGTTAGAGATTCATTAGAATCTACTATTGTATTAGTTATACCTCTAAGCAAAAGTTAGAGGGATTTTGCCTGATCCTTAGAAAAGCTAGAACTTGTGTAGAGGTTGTGCTTGAACCTGAAAAAGGTAGTGTCTCGATAGAGGTTATGCTTAATCCTATAAAAGGTATGTTGTAGAGGTTACATCTAATCCTTCAAAAGGCATGTTGCAAAGGTTACACCTGACCCTATTGAAAAGGCAATCTAATAGTGCATTCAAACTCCTTGTGATATCAAGGGAAAGGATGTAGGCATTAGAAGGTCGAACTTCTATAAAAATCATGTTGAATACTCTTTATTATTTTGCTCTTCACTTACTATTTCATACTCTATTTTGCTATTCTATTTTGTTATATTTCTACTTCATCTTCAAATATTTTCAAAAAGATGAATTTTTATTTCACAACTAATTCAACCCTCTCTTGGTAGTTTTACTTTAAGCTTATTTTTCTAATAATTAGTATCAGAGCAAGTTCTCAAGATTTTACAAGTTTAACCACTTTTAAAAGATCTTGAACAAAAAGCTTCAAGTTACAACCATGGCATCACGGAGCTTCATTGGAGAAGCACAATCTATGATGTGGCCTCTTTTGTTCAAAAGGGAGAACTACCCGTTCTGAAGGATGAGGTTTGAAAACTTCATACAATCTATTGATTTAGATCTTTGGGATATTATTGTTGATAGACTTCATATTCCTACTAAAACTGTTAATAGTGAAAAACATATTAAAATAAGAGCAGAATGGGATGATAAGGATAAAAAGTTGTTACAGCTAAATCACAAAGCTATAACAACTATTTTGTGTGCTTTTAGTGAGGATGAACTTAATGAAGTAGCTTTACGCTCTACTGTAAAATAAATTTGGGATACTTTGAAACATTGTTATAAGGGCACTACTCAAGTATAGGAATCAAAGATTAGTATGTTAATACTTGACTATGAACTTTTCAAGATGAAAGAAGAGGAATTCCTTAGAAAGATGTTTGAGAGGTTCACCAAAATTTTTGGAGGATTAAAAACTCTAGGAAGAGAATTTCCTAATGCTCAACTAATGAAGAAAATCCTTTACTGCCTACCCAAGTCATTGAGACTTAAGGACACTGCCATTAACGAAGCAAAAGATTTAAATGTTTTTAAGCTTGATGAAATCCTCAAATCTTTGCTCACTTATGAGATGGCTATTAGGCATGAGAAAGAGAAAGATAAAGCAATTAGAGGAAAAGCAAAGAGAAAAAGCATTGATTTCAAAGCAATTGAAGAAGAAAATGAAAAGAATGTGTAATGTAATGATGAAAAAGAGGATGATGAAGAGATAACACTATTGATCAGAAGGTTCAATAGATTTTTGAGGAGTAAACAAGGAATTAAAGAGCCTTTCAAATGAGAAAAATAAAGAAGTAATCTAGGAAGAGATATTTCAAAAGTTGACCATGGAAATTATCATATTGTTTGTTATGAATATAAAAAGCTTGATCACACTAAATATGAATGTCCAGAACTCAAAATGAATCATCAAAGAAACTCCCAGAGAAAAGCTATGGGTAGAGCTGCATAGAGTGACAATGATCAATCCTAGGATGAGCAGGAAGAAAAAATTGCAAACTTGTGCTTTATGGGAGTTGAAAACTCCAAGGTTTGTTCTTTAAACATTACTTCTTGTTCTTATAATTATAATGATGATGCATATACTTTTGATGAGCTTCAGGATGCATATGATGAGTTAGCATTTGAATTTGAACACATGAATTTGAAACATCAAAAGGTCATTTCTAAGCTTAAGGTAGAAAATGATTACATGATTAACATTAAGTCTGAGCTGGAAAACAAAGTAAACAATTTGAAGAATGAAATGAATGCCTTAAAGAAGAAAAATGAGCAATTAAATAAATCATTTCCTAAATGGAACATGAGCTCATAAAAACTAAATGAAATGCTTGAAACTCAAAAAGCCTTCTTTGATAAAAATGACTTAGAATATGAAAAGACAAAGATGAAACTTTCTTTGAAAAAGAAAATGAAAAGCATGGTGCATCACATGTATGTGTTTGCTATCATAAGAAGGGTCATTCTATATTTTTTTGTCCCATTAGAAAGACGCCCCTCAAAGACAAGACTATTAAAAAGGTATAAGTCCCAAAAGGAACCAAGCCTTCATGAAGAAGAATTATGGATATTTTTAGGTTCCAAAAAAAACAAACTTGGAACAACTAACTCTCATAGACCTCAGAAAACTTGGGTACCAAGGTCAAAAATTGGTTCTATTTTGTAGGAAAAATTAAGGCAAAAGAGAATGGACTAAGCTTATAGCAAAAATCAGGTGATATCTATTCCATGAATAACTTGCCTTTAAAAAATGAATTGTTGATTGTTAGATCCCTATGATTGGTTGATTATTGTTGAAATAAAGATTAATTCCTTGAATTCATAATTTTAATTATTGATATCTTGATGATCTTATTTGCATAATAGTTGCTGCAATAAAATTTACATATCATATCATACACATGCATTATACATAACCAACAGCTATGTGCACTAAACTTGATTTTACTCAAAAGACCTCTTGTATTTGATTTGGACCAAAAATCTCTGTTTTTCAAGTTTACAAAGTTTAAGAATCAACTTTTGATCTTTAAAGAATTATTTTTTCAAGTACAAAATGTTTTCTAAAATGCTTTAGGATTTCAAAGAATCGACACCTTGAATTTCAAGAATCAACTCTCAAAAATAACTAAAAAAGTCTTGAAAAACTAGGGCACAAAGAATCGATTCTTATTACCTAAGAACCGACTCTTGCACCTTAATTCAGGAAACTATTTAAGCCTTTAAAAATCACATTTTACACGAGTATGTTTAAGCTATTGGTGGGTCTTACTCAACTAGTTTCATAAAATTTGGATGCTTGGAAACTTGATTATTATGGAAACTAGAGGCAATGGCTAGGCGAAACATATATGATATGTTTAGACAATGTGTTATCACCTAGCTGATCTAGGAGTTGTATAGAGATATAATTGGTAAGCTTAGTTACCTACCTAATTCACCTATCATGGTTTGTTAAGCACACTCAAGGTCATGATTAGAATGGATAAGGATCCTAGCCCACTAAGAGAATCCTTATAGAGATCTCTCAAGGTGATATGGAGGGTTATCATCTTGAAGAAAATAGTGGGAGTAATCAATTTAAGATTTACTATCTTGTCTTAATTGATCATAATACATGATTACTCATAAACGTTCTTTAAATGTCTAGGTTGTTAAAATGTAAATACACATTACTTTGCGTGGCATACTTGATGTCATCATGAAATTCGAGCCAAAATGTTTGGATTGGTATTTCAAGTTGAGAAACATTCTCAAATATATATTAAGAATAGATGTCATTAAGGAATATATCCTAGCCTTCTTGACAAGGTCAAAGAATGGGAAACTTGTAGAAGTTTCACCTTTGACCATGTATATGATTGAAGTAAATCTGTCTACTATTGATCCGTCATCACGGGTATTAGCTACTAGATGTGGGTCACACTTATGTTATGACATGAAGGTGCTAGAAACGAGTAAAAGATTAACGAAGGGAGAAGTGGTCCTAAGAATAGGACATTGAGCAAAGCTTGCTACATGGGCTGTGGGGACAATTACCATCCCTTTACCTTCTGGGTTGATCTTGGAACTAACAGACTGCTACTATGTTCCTTCCATATCTTGAAATATCATATTTGTGTCATACTTGGCATTATATGATGATATTAAATTTTGCAGTAAGGGTAATTGTTGTTCTTTTTCGAAAGGAAAGATGCATTGTGGTGCAAGGACACATTCCAACGGTCTCTATATTCTTGATCTTAAGAGACCCATACTCAATATAGAGGTCAAGAAAGCAAAGAAAGATGATCCAAAACTATCCTACATTTGGCACTGTAAGCTTGGACACATCAATGAGAGTCGCTTAACCAAGTTACGTAAACAAGGTTATATCGATCCATTTAATTATGAATCTTACGGAACATGTGAGTGTTGTCTCCTTAGTAAGGTGACCAAGTCGCCTTTCACCAAGAAGGGTGAACGAGCTAAGGTGCTACTAGGACTTGTACATTTTGATGTATGTGGTCCTATGAATACTAGTGCTAGAGGAGGATACTCCTACTTCATCACTTTCACAGATGACCATTCTCGCTATGGTTATGTATATTTGATGAAATATAAATCTGAATCCTTTGACAAGTTCAAAGAAAACAAAGCAGAGGTTGAGAAACAAACTGGGAAGAGTATTCTCACTCTTAGATTTGATCGAGAAGAAGAATATCTTAGCTAAGAGTTTCAGGATTATCTAAAAGATAATGGGATTCTCACACAATGGACTCATTCAGGGACTCTACAACACAATGGGGTGTCTAAGAGAAGGAATAGAACATTATAAAACATGATTCGATCCATGATGAATCATGTAGATTTTCCTATATCGTTCTAGGGATATGCCCTAGAAACTGCTGCTTACATATTGAACCAGGTTCTTACCAAATCAGTTAATAAGACACCATATGAGATATGGAGTGGGAAAAGGCCCAACTTGTCTTATGCTAGGATTTGGGGATGTACTGCTTATGTAAAGCGTACAATGTCTGATAAGCTAGAAGCGAGATCAAACAAATGTGAATTTGAGATATCTTAAAGAAACACACGGATATTATTTCTATAATCCTACTGAGCAAAAGGTGCTTGTCTCAAGGCATGCCATTTTCCTTGAGAAATAGTTCTTAAATGAAAGGGCTAGTGGGAGTAAAGTTGTACTTGAAGAAGTTTGATACCCACAAATTGACATTCCAATGGAACTTGAGCTTGACATTGTGACATCTAATGTACAACCACAATCTCAAAAGTCACAACCACTCAAAAGGTCTAGTAGAATATGTCAAGCTCCAAAGAGATATGGATTTCTCTTGGAAAGAGACGCATTGCCCATAAACGATGGGCCTACAACCTATGAGGAGGCGATGTTGGACATCGATTCTAAGAAACAACTAGAAGCCATGAAATCTAAAATGGATGTCGTGGATACCAACCAAGTATGGACTTTGGTGGATCCACCTAAAGGGATAAAACCCATTAGGTGCAAGTGGATCTTTTAGAGAAAGACCGATGTAGATGGCAAAGTGAAAACCTTTAAAGTTAGACTAGTAGCAAAAGGTTACAAACAAAATAAGGTATTGACTTTCAAAAAACCTTTTCACCAATTGCTATGCTTAAATCTATTAGGATTTTGCTTGCAATTGTTGAATACCATGATTATGAAATATGGGAAATGGATGTAAAAATTGCATTCCTTAATGGAAACTTGCGAGAGGAAGTGTACATGACACAACATGAAGGTTTTATATCCAATGCTAATGTTAATAAGGTGTGCAAGCTTCAAAAGTCCATTTATGGACTTAAGTAAGCTTCTCGAAGTTGGAACACTCATTTTGATGAAGCTGTAAAATGACTTCATCAAAAATAAGGATGAACCATATCTCTATAAAAAGGTTAGTGGGAGTGCCATAATTTTCCTAGTGCTATATGTTGATGACATATTACTCATAGGAAATGATATAACGTTGCTGCAATCTACGAAGATTTGGCTATCCAAACAATTCTCCATTAAGGATTTAGGAGAAGCAACTTACATTCTAGGAATAAAGATCTATAGAGAGATATCTAAAAGGTTGCTAGGTCTTTCCCAATCCACATACATAGACAAGGTGCTAAAGAGGTTTAGCATGATGGAGTTTAAGAAGGAACACTTACCTATGTCGCAAGGCATCTATCTCTCCAAGGACATGTGTCCAAAGAATCCAAAAGAGAGAAATCGCATGGATAAAATCTCATATGCTTCAGCAATAGGATCTATCATGTATGCGATGCTTTGCACTAGACCAAATGTGTCTTATGCTTTAAGTGTCACGAGTAGATACCAAGCTAATCCTGGCGAAAGTCACTGGATAGCTATGAAAAACATCCTGAAGTACTTACGAAGAACTAAAGATGTATTTCTAGTTTATGGATGAGGTGAACTCCAAGTTAGGGGTTATACAGATGAAAGCTTTCAAACTGGCAAAGACGATAGCAAGTCGCAAAGTGGATATGTGTTCACACTCAATTGAGGTGTAGTAAGTTGGAAAAGTTCCAAACAAAAGACGACTGCAGATTCTACAACTGAGGCCAAATACATCTCTGCGTCTAAAGTAGTGAAAGAGGTAGTTTGGATGAAGAAGTTCATTACTAAACTAGATGTGGTTCCTAGCATTGTTGATCCAATACCTTTGTATTGTGATAACAATGGAGCCATTGCACAAGCAAAGGAACCAAGGCCTCATTAGAAATCCAAGCATGTATTGTGGCTTTACCATGTGATTAGGGAGATCATTGGAAGAAGAAACGTTTGCATAAAATGTATACCCATTAAGGATAATATTCCTAATCCTCTCACTAAAGCACTATCCAATAAAAGCATAATCGTCATCTTGAGTGGTATAAGAGATTGGCTTTAGTGTTAGTGCGAGATTGTTAGTATAAGCCCTACAAGCCAATCTGTGGTTGTCTGAGAATTGCAATTTTGAGATATTCATGTATGATTTTTTGTTATTCATAATAACATTGAGGTAGTTCTTTATCCAAAAGTTTGTGATTCAATTATTTTTTGTACTTATGTAGATAAAGCCCATGGAACTATATATGGCTTGCAAAGGAATTGTATTGGGATACAATTATGAGATCCTTATGCATTAAAGCATTGTTCCTAAAAGTTCTTGATCATTGTATTATTAAGACAAGGCATCAATAATGCTCAAAGATTGCCACATGTTGTGTTCCTTACTTGTGAAGTAAGCAATCACTTTCATAGGTTGAAGTATAAAGATACTTGAAACTAGCATGTAGGTGCTTGCCATGGGAGAGTGAGTTCATTGAACATGACCCGCCATGAGAAGTGCATTTGGTACCTCACTCAAGTGCCTATGCAATACTTCTCATGTGTCAATTGTGTAACTACTCCCTAGACTTGAGACACCAAGTTATTTTGTATGTGGAGTACTATGCTTCGATTTCATCCTTGTGGGTGCCTAATCAAGGATGCTGTGAGACCTTGTCAAGCTCGATTAAAAGACGGTATTGTATCGAGTGGTACAACTAAGTTAAATCGAGCCTTGAACTAGTTCAAATAGAAATTTCAAGAGGAATTTGAAAATTTTAAAACTCACAGAATGGTTTAGAATAGTGATTTAGAGTTCAAGATCTAGTTTGGAGTCCATCAGAAAAATTGATCAATTAGGGACAAAACGGTCATTTTACCATTTGATGATAAAATGGAGATTTTTAGCCAAGATTTGATCACATTTGACCAAGAATAATTATATGAGATATAATTATGATTATTGGAGTATAAAATGATGTTTAGCAGTGAAAATTTGTGATTCTCGATATTTTTGGAGCACAAGGGTAAAATGATAATTTTGTCACTAGAGGACTAAACGAAAATTTTTATAAAATGCGTTTTTTGACCCATTTGGTTAATATTGATCAATGTTAGTGTTATTTGAGATTGAAAAGTAGAAATAATTTGATTTCGGTACATTTCGGAGTATAGGGGCAAAATTATAATTTTTTTACCCTGGGGGTAAATCGGTAAATTTTTTGCCCTAGCACTTGTCAAGGCCAAGGGATTTTATTCATCCTGTAAATGGATAAATATGAGAAATGTGTGGTGGAGAGAGATTGCTTAATGGCTAAGTATGACACATGGACCAATGGAATGGTGACATGTGTCAAAATCTCATCCATTCATTATTTTCTTTATAAAAGGCATAAAAATCAGCCCATTTCTCCCATA